>NC_090444.1:458573647-458875183 GCF_031143425.1 Pleurodeles waltl | reverse complement strand
TATTTGCTATGGCCGGGTTGACCGGTTTAGTAAGTGATTGTTTTACTGCGTGAGTTGGCCTACCCCAATCTCCTGCTAACGGAGGCTTAGAATGTGTGATAATGTTGTTGAATGTTTAAGTTGCTGGGTTTGGGCGGAGACCGGTTGTTTATCTGCTCTGATGGTATTGGTTTTGTTCAGGTTCCGCTGAAGGCTATGTGCAGGGTGTTTGACCGGGTGGTGGGAGTATGTTACTGCGCGTGCAGCGTCACGCTTGTGGGCGGATGATCAGTAGATAGGCGTACTGTGCGCGGTATACACACGCCTAGGCGCCGGTACTACATATACTCATATCTTAAAAGACACTCAGTCCATCTCGCTTTTTTGCATGAGACCCATTTGGTGCTTTCAGAGCTCCCTCGCTTGCAGCGGCGCTTGAGGGGGCAACTATATGCAACAGGGCACTCCACTTATGTCAGAGGTGCCCTGATTAGGATTAAAGCGGGTGTCCCTTTTATAGCAGAGGAGCAGATCATAGACTCGCAAGGGAGATTTGCCCTGGTTTGTGGCCGACTTGCGGGTCGGCCATAGTGTTGGGCTCTATATACGCACCAAATGTGGATCAGACTTCTTTTCTGCGCAATCTGTCCTGCCACTTGGCGGGCTGGAGCGACTACCCCTGGTTATTGGGAGGGGACTTTAATAGTGTGCTTGATATTGATTTAGATCGTTCCTTCCCCCCATTGCCTTCGTCTCCTGCGGTGGTAGCCATGCGTGGACTGCTAGATTGGACGCAACAATGGCATCTGATAGATATTTGGAGGCAGCGGAATGCTGTAGACAGAGTTTACTCGTACTACTCTGCTCCGCACTCCCTCCATGTAAGATTGGATAGAATACTCTGCACGTGGAACCTGGCCCAATCGGTTGTGGGTGTAGATTACTTAGGGTGCACGCACTCGGACCACAAACCGCAGATTGTAAGGTTGGAATAAGATCTCCACCCCTCGGCTATTTCTACCTGGAAACACCGTCCTGAGCTCGTAGAGGACACGGCCTTTAAGGCATCTCTGGAAGCAGCGATCCCTGAATTCTTTTAGCATAACGATGGTACTGACTCTACGGGCCTAATGGAGTGGGATGCTTTCAAGGTCTTTACCCGAGGCCATTGTATGGGGACTCAGTGGAATTTGCGCCGCTCGATCGAACATGACCTAGCTCATATAGAACGCAACTCATTACGCCCAGAGAGGGAGGCCGCCCGGAGCCCTATAGATGGTGCCTGGTTAGCCGGGACTCGAACTGAGCATCTGTTGCTGCTTGAACAGCTGCGTAGTCTGAATTATGCTGTGCACTCAGCGAGATCGTATGCCTCGGCAGACAAGTCGGGCAAACTTCTGGCCTGGCTGGTCAGAGGTGACCGTGTCCATGGCCCGATTATGGAGATTCGCTCGGAGTCTGGGTGTCTGTTGTATACGACGGGGGAAATACATGCTGCGTTTACGCAGCATTACCAGGCCCTGTACGCCTCAATGGTGAGTTCCTCTGAACGGTCTTGTACTGAGTTCCTCGCTAGTGTGGAACTCCCACAACTGACGGTGGACCCAGGGATTGCACTGGAGGAGCCTCTTGATCTCGCTGAGATACAGGCCAGTATTCGCGAGCTGGCATCTGGTAAGACTCCGGGTCTGGATGGTCTGCTGGCTGACTTTTACAAGGCATTTAATTTAATACTTGCGCCCAAGTTACTCCGTGTTTATGAGGAGACGGTGCGGAGGGGCTATTTGACGCTATCTCAGGGGGAGGCACTGCTTGTGTCCCTTCCCAAACCTGACAAGGACCCGGAAGAGCTGGGGTCATACCGGCCGCTAGCAATGCTCAATACGGATTGCAAAATACTGGCCAAACCGTCAGCAATGCGGCTTGCGCCTATAACACCGGGCCTGGTGCATCCGGATCAAAATGGATTTGTGCCAGCGAGGGATACGTCACATAATATCAGGCGACTGTTCCGCATCATGCACTATGCGAGACGGGACTGGCCACGGGTGGGTTGCCTTGTTCTTGATCTAGGGAAGGCCTTCAATTCCCTAGAGTGGCCGTATTTTTTCCGTGTTTTGCAGTGGTTTGCTATTGGACCCCACTTTATTCTGATGGTTAAGTTGCTATATAATAATCCTCAGATTCGGGTCAAGGTGGGGGGCATTATATCAGAACCCATCAGGGTGTGTAGAGGTACGAGGCAAGATTGCCCCCTTTCCCTGCTGCTTTTTTCCCTTGCCACGGAGCCACTGGCGGCGGTTTTGTGTGATAGGGGCTCTGACTGGGGTATTTCCCTGTGGGGCGGCCTGCACATGGCATCGCTGTACGCTGATGACCTCTTGCTGTATTTTAGGGATGAAACCAAATCCCCCCAGAGGTTGGAACCCTGTTGCAGCAGTTTGCCTCGCTGTCTGGCCTAAAAGTCAATTGATCCAAATCATGCCTCTTTCCCTTTGATTCCACGCTTCCGAATCTAGAACTTTGTCTTGCTGGGAGAACGGTCCCATGGCAACCTCACACTTTCAGGTACCTAGGCATCCGTATTTATCATGGAGAGGGAGACCTAGTTGATGGGAATCTTAAGAGAGCGGTATCTTTAATCAAATCCCAGATGGCTTTTTGTCAGACGCTGCCGCTGTCAGTGGCAGGCAGGATAGCGCTGCTCAAAATGATAGTCTTACCGCACCTGCTATATTACTTTTCTAACCTCCCACACTAAATCCCTCCCAGCTTTTTTAGGAAACTGGAGTCTACATTGAGGGAATTCATTTGGAATGGGGGTCGATGCCGGGTCGCGCTGAAAAAGCTGCATCTGCTGTTAGAGAGAGGCGGCCTGGCAGTCCCTAACCTCGAGCACTACTATCTGGCCTCCCAGCTCCAGTGGGTATCTAAGTGGTTGGCGGGCCTTCATCTCGCAGACACAGTGACTGCGGAAGGCTCTTGGTCCCTCGTGCAGGTGTCACACCTATTTCACCCAATTACACGTGGGGTATCACCGGGACAAATATTCCTCAAGGTGGCTTGTTGTTGCTATTGCAGATCCCTGCGCCTTACCGGGGGGGTGGTTCCATTTGCTCCAGCTCTGGCGCTACTGGGAACCCCTCATGGCCCTAAGATTACGACATGTTATGAGCAACGCGCGTGGCATGAGGTGGAGTTATGTACGCTGGGTGACCTCTATGAGGATGGCAGACTGATTCCGTTTCCTACACTGGTTCAGGAGTCGGGCTGCCTGCCAGGCAGTTCCTCTTGTACAATTCACTGTTGAGGTCTTTAGCATCTAGGTGGGGTGACATGTCAGTGGCCTCTCCCGCACATTTGGTGGTACAGTACATACAGGTGAGGCTAAGGGCCATATGTATGAAAAAATTGGCTTGCGAATCGCGAATAGCGATTTTTAAGAAATTGCTATTTCCGAGTCGCAATTGGCCATGTAACAAAATTACGATTCGGAAATAGCGATTTCTTTAAAATCGCTATTTGTGGTTTGCGAGGCCCATTTACCAAATCACAATTTGCATTTTCGCAAATGGCGATTTTTTTGTGATTTGATAAAAAATCGCAAATTGCAAGAAATTTTGTGAAAGCACGCCTGGAGGAGCCTGATGACATCTCCAGCAGGAAATGAGTCAGGCAGTTTCAGGTGCCACACCCAAACCAGCATCCTAAAAGAGCAGCCCAGCCACACAGAGCAGCACTCAGAAGGAGCCAGCACACTTGAGCAAGGATGGACACCCCAGGCCAAGCACAGGAGAAGGGAGAAAGAAAGCGCAAGCTAAAATTCAGCGAGCAGGAGCTTGAGGTGCTAACTGAGGAGGTGGTCAGGAGCCATGACCGCCTTTTTGGAAAAAGCTCACTCCAGGTGCCTGAAAGTGAGAAAAGGAGACTATGGGCAGATATACAATAAAAAATCTGCGCAATTGGAGTGGCACAGCGCTCCATTGAAGAGATCAAGAAGAGGTGGTATGACCTGCGGTCCCATGAGAAGGAGAGGGTGGCAAGGAGACTTGCGGAGGCCAGGGGCACAGGGAGCGGTCCACCCACAGAGGCACCATCCACACCATTGGAGGACCTAGTCGAGTCCACACTCCTCCCTAAAGCTTTGACGGGGTCACAGAGATCGACACCTCCGGCACACCAAGTACCAGCCAAGGTAAGTGCAATATTGATTTGTAACCCCATATGTGTATGCACAAAAGCCCCTTAGGAATTAGCAAGTAATGTGAAACATTGTGAGAAGTAGTCCAGCCCACATCTTAGAAGCAGCACAACAATGCATTATGGGGGTGGCAGTCCACAACGCAGAGCTGAAAGTAGCACATACAATGTATTTCAGTAGAGTGACACCCAGAGGAACACAACACACACAACACAGTGTAGAGAAGTACCTGTACCTTTATTACCATTGTCTGACCGTAAATGTAACATACATAACTGACATGCTGCATATTGTTGTTGCAGGTGGGCCAGGCCCAGCAGCCACAGCATCAGCACGGGTAGGCGAGACTGACACCCATCTGGCCTCTGATTCAAACACCAGTGGGTCCCTCAACATTGTGACTGTCCGACGCAGGCCCAGGGAACTGCCACTGCCAGAGCTCAGCAACTACTCAGATGAGCAGCAGGAAGGGCCAATTTCCCCATCAGCAACAGGCAGGCGCAGCCAGATGCAGGAGGTCAGGTGTCATCAGACCACAACACCACGCAGGATGGCAACAGATTCCGGGGCACAGCAGCATGAGGCAGGTGAAGGTCCCTCCTTCTTTGGTGGGCTGGAAGCTGCTATGTTGCAGCAGCAGCGCCTACAAAATAGGAGGATCCTCAGATTAGAAAATAACTTGCGCAAACATAACCGCAACATGGTGGGCCTGCATCGCCAACTTGACTCCCTCAATAACAACATAGTACAGCTGCGTGAGGGACAGGTGCAGGCATCACAGGACACCAGAGACCTCACAAGTTCTGTCCGTGAACTCTGCCAGGAGCTGCGCCATGAGAGGGTGAGCCAGCGCAGACAGGAGCACAGATTTTGGAACATGTTTGCAGCTTCTGTCGTTCGTCTAACAGGGTGGCAAATTCAACTGCACTGATTGCCCGTCGTGCAGGGGCTGGGCAAGTGGAGGCAGCACACAGCGGCAGGGATGCTGTGCATGGATTGGTGCAGATCACCAATGTGATCAAACACATTATGGGACCAAGGTCAGCCACTCCGAGTGAACTTGCACTGGGGGACACTGAGGACACTTCCAGCCTCAGCAGTGTAGCTGTACCAGCATTGGACACCAGATGGCGCAGTGCCAGGCACAGCACTGCCACTGAGGGTGACAATAGAGGTGCCAGTGATGTAACTGGGCACCCGAGTGGTGTGCGTGGCTGCAAAAAATGACTCTAGCTGCCAGTGGACTTATGTTTTCACTATGAAGTAATAGTGCACTACTCAGGTCCTTCATTGTTTTGAGTTTATCACAACCTTTTTTTGTTATTCCTCACACGAACATTACCTGACTTAAGATAATAAATTTATTTCACTACAGATACAGTTGTCAGAGGATTTGTGTCATTTATACTCACGTCTGAAATGGTTGTGTGTGATGTCGGCACGCCTTTGCCTTCCCTCTGCTGCACTGGTCCTGTCTGCTGGATGTAGGGGTGGTATGGGATCATCATCCTCATCAGATTCAGTATCACATATTTCTATAGGTATGCCCCTGGTGGTAGCTATATTGTGCAAGATAGCACAAGTAGCCACTATTCTACATGTCATCTCTGTACTGTACTGTAGTGCCCCTCCACTTTTGTGGAGGCAACGGAAGCGACTCTTCAGCAATCCAAATGTGCGCTCCACCACATTGCGGGTTGCCCTGTGCGCTGCATTGTATCTCCATTCAGCAGGTGTTGCAGGATTGAGGTAGGGCGTCATCATGTAGGTGCGCACTGCGTAAGCACTGTCTCCTGGAAGGGACAGAGGGTATGATAAGAAGTGTGCCTTCTGACGTCAGCACGCCATCAATGCGCCATTGTATACCTAGTAGATATCCTTCACCAAACTCCCCAGCTAGCAGTCGTGTGTGAATCTAGCTGTGGCGAAAGATGTACGAATCATGTGTGCTCCCTGGGTACCTGGCCACAAGATCAGTAATGATGTAGGAGGCATTGCATATCACCTGTATATTTATTGAATGTTGGTATTTCCTGTTGCGGTACACATACTCTGTGGCGGATGGTGGACAGATTGCCACATGTGTCCCATCTATGGCACCTAGGACGTGGGGGAACTGTGCTATCTGGTAAAATTCAATTTTTGTCTGCTGTATTTCCTGTGGGGTGTGGGGGAATCGGATGTACTGGTGTAGTTTGCTCAGCATGGCATTGATAAATGCATTGAAAAATCTGGAGAGGGTACTCTGTAAGACCCCTTCAGCTGCTGCTATGACCCCTTGATAGCTCCATGAGGCAAGTAGGTGGAGGGAGCATAATACCTGCACATGGGTGGGTATGCTGTGGGTCCTTAGTGTTCTGCGCTGCAGTATGGGTTGTAGCTCACCTATCAGATCAAGTATCATGGCTGAGTTCAACCTATACCACTCATATATTTCCTCCTCTGTCAGGTTAAAAAGTGTAATGCGCACTCTGAAAATGCACTCCTGTCTCCTCCTCCCTCTCCTCAAACCTGCTAAGATCCTCATCCTCCTCATCATGACGTAGAGTGCAGCCTTTGTGGAAAAGAGTCTGAGGTATTCTGGGCCTCTTTATATAGGTTTCACCTGGTTACCACCTGGTTTCAGTTAGTGGTATTTTGCATGTGCAAAATGCCATTCTTTGAAAAGTTGCAATTTGCGATTTTTTGATGCATCTCTTTGCGAATTGGATTTTGCGAGTCGCAATTTGCACCTTGCAATTTCCTACTGGAAATACTGATTCGCAAATTGCAACTTGCAAAACCAGGTTGCAACGCAAAAAATAGAAATTTTTGCGATTTCTTATTTTTGGTCTGCGCATGCCTTTCACGCATCGCAGACCACTTTTTTGCACTCGCAAACTGACACATTTTTTGATTCGCACAGTTTGCGAGTGAGTGCAAAAAAGTTTCATACATCTGGCCCTAAGTACGTTGATTGGAGGGCTGGTTATCAGCTGGCCGACACCTACCGTTCTTCGTTGTGCGTAAGCAGTTCCGTGTAATTGCACAAATTTGTTATCCTATTGCTGATGTAAATTATAATGTTATAATACATTGAAAATACCAATAAACAGATGTTTGAAAAAAAATAACTTAAAAATAGTTACCCTACTTAACTGCAGTACCTAAAAAAGATCATGTGTGCACCATAATGTGTAATATTTCCAAATTTTGTGTAAGTCCAACCGGCTGTTTTTGCATCAAATACAATAGTCTACGTAAAATACATTGGTGGAAAAATGCATCTTGGGACCCCCCGTTTATCTTTGGAATCCCTTTACAATTCACCACAAACATTTACACCATCCCAAAATGTACAAAATGCTCTAGGGCTGGAACGTTTTGTGATAATTCATCAAAGAAGTGGAAAGTTATCAGGGACCAAAAATAAGAGGAATTCCTTTCTTTTGGAATCCTAACTATAACTACATAGTGGCAATCAGATTTAACGTGATTTCTTCAATTTATTTTCTAATGTACTTGTGTTTATTTGTTGATTTATATAATCATGTGACCATAAATGTGTGCTTTAGTTGTTCATGTAGTAATTATGAAATATACATACCCAATCTCATTTCTTTTTGGGGCTTCCTGGGTACTTTTAGTAGGATTGTGCTACATATGAAGCCCAAATGGGAATAAAAGCCAATCATTATAAAAATTGAAATCATATATTTTTTCCTTGTGGCCAATAATCATCTCCTCTAGATGGTCGTTTTTGTAGCTCACTTCAAAGTCACTTCTCAAATTTGCTGCAGAGGAGTGCATAAAGAAGATGGTTTTTGCTTGGCTTGTTGGGCACAGTTTTCTTTATTGAGCCAGTGAGCATGCAAAGCAAACATATGTAGATTAAGATGTATTCTATTTGTTAATTGTTGTCCATTAGCATGTGACAATAAATGGGTCTTTCAGTTGTTCATGCAGTAAATCTAGAACTTAACATATGCAGTCTAGTTTATTTTGTGGACTTCCATGCTATGTTTAGTAGTATTGTGAAACACAGATATCACTTATTTTTTGGCTCTTCTAACATCATTACCACTTCATAACATCACTTGCAATAGCAAAAAGAATCACCTACATACTCTAATGTATATTGCTATGAAATTTCATACAATCCGTTCAGTTG
Organism: Pleurodeles waltl; assembly: GCF_031143425.1. NCBI lineage: Eukaryota > Metazoa > Chordata > Amphibia > Caudata > Salamandridae > Pleurodeles > Pleurodeles waltl. Next base: position 458,866,853 of record NC_090444.1, on the reverse strand, counting down.
TGTTGCCACTGCGTCCAATACAAAAAGCCTATGTGAAGTGCATTAGGATCAAAATCAGTTTTGGGACCCCCTCTCATTTCTTTATACCCCCTTGACCATACACCACAAAACTTTCCATCCTCTGCCGATGTAACCTTTGTAATGGGGACAATAGATCTGAGAAAGTTTTGAGGAGATTTGTTGAATGGGCGCAAAGTTATCAAGGGGCAAAAATCAGAGGCATTCCTATGTCTGGTAACTCTAATTATAACTACAGAGTAGATATTGCCAGTTCTATCAATCAAACCAATCAAACAGGATTTATAAAGTGTGACTAATCACCCACAATGTTACTCAGGCACTGAGAACATAGCTGCTGAAAGGTTCAGTTACACAGCCAGGTCTTGAGTCTTTTTGAAAATTTCAGGAGAGAGAATGAGGTCCATATGAGAAGGGGGAGGTTATTCCAGGATTTTTCTGTGAGGTAGGAAGAGGAGAGTCCTTCCTTGTTGCTTTGGCATATGTGCGATTAAGAGGGACATGGAGCATAAGAGTCTGGAGAGTACATAGAAGTTCAGGTGGTAGCTGATGTATGCTGGTTCTTAGTTGTGAAGGGCCTTTTATGTGTGGATGAGCATCTTAAATTGAAATCTCTTCTGAACAGTGAGCCAATGGAGCTTCTTGAGGTGGGGGAGTGGGCCCATTTGGGGAGGTTGAGGATGTATCTGGCTGCTGAATTCTGTATGGTCTGAAGTCTCTTCAGGAGGTGCGTGGTGATTCCTACATAGAGTGTTTTGCCATTGTCCAGCCGGCTGGTGACTAGTGCTTGGGTGACAGTTCATCTAGTATTGATGGGGAGCCACTTGAAGGTCTTATGAAGCATGAGAAGGGTGAAGAAGCAAGGTCACCATGAAAAACATTGATCTGGTTTTTCATGGTGACCTTGCTATCCAGACTGATGCTGAGTTTGTGTGGGTGCTCTGTCGTAGTGGGTGCTAATCTTACTTCACAAGGTCACCAGGAGTCATTCCACGGGGAGGAGTTGTTGTTGAAGATCAGCACTTCTGTTTTGTCTGTCTTGAGCTTTAGGTAGTTATTTTTCATCCAACTGGCGTATCAACTCACCTCTTACCATGCTCATTGCCCAATCATAATCCACTGCAGGCTACAATTGCATTGTCAGGTGACAATTTCATGAGTACGTCTAAAAGTTCACTCTCTGCTGATGGATGGTGCTTATCGTCATTATATGACAGAAACCCTGGTAACTATTTTTGTGAAGAATCAAGAATCCACGTCCCCAGCCTTGGCGATTGCACCACAATTAAACTTTGACTCTCACCAGAATAAGGTGGCATATAAACATGATGAAACTCTGCGTCAGGAGCTTCTATATTTGAAGTATGCACATGCAAATGCCTTAGGTCAAAAACATCACAAGGATATGATTAACAAGAGATAATAGAGACTGAAAAATGTTAAATCTAAGATTCAGATGCCAGTGTGGAAAAAGGTAATAAAAGCATCTCATACCACAAAGCTTAGTACTTTTGAAAAAAAGCGAGGATATGGGATGTATATGTTAACGCGTCCCTTTATGATATTTTATAACACCTCAGGACTCGTTTTAGGCCAATGAATCTTTTGACCCTGTTGAGAGACACCATAGGACGAGATAGCAAATCAACATGTCAATCAATACATCAATAGTGTCATCAATATTTATCACAATAACGCATTTCACTTTAGTCAAAGACATTAATCAACTTGAGACACCACCATGACCTTGCAGTCATGAATAACCACACCAGTTTAATAGAATTTTATGAGGTTTATTCCCTATTGATTACTATTCTAAGAGCAAGTGTGTTCATTTCAGAAACAAAACACTCAATATCACTGTCATAATTTGGCAGCTAGAATAAGACTTTATCAAAGCAAGGAACGCAATTATTAGAACATAACACAGCGTCAACATAAATCAACTTCATCAGAGTGTCATTAATGCGCCAGTTCAACAAAGCCTAGATTCGGTCATTTGTCTATTCGCGTTGGTATAGTGAACCCCTGTCCTAACCACTGATTAGCATTAGCATGTTGGGCTTCATGCAAAACAATTTTGAACACCAATTTGGAAAACGTCTAGCTATGGTCTCTGTCAAAAGTAAGCAGTTGGTACCTAGAAAGAAAAAGCAAACAGACAAATCACAATTTAATTGTCATAGTTACCCTCCAAGGTTTGAGTCAGCACCCAGGTTCAGTCTTCGTCTTCAGGACATCAGTTGATTTGCCATCAGTCAGAGACTCAGCTCATGGGGAAAAACGGGACACTTTCCCCATAAGGAGGTAAATTGTAAATAGACAATCTAAGGAAGAGGATGGTTTAAGTAAAACCAATAAATCACCAAATAGAGTGACAAAGTTTCTGTTTCAAATCGATAGCATTTCCCTAACCAAAATATCTCCTGGTCTCCTGCTCCCTAATTCTAATTCACTTCCTGGTGACAGGGGTTTTTATTCCCTTTTTGTTGTACATTCCCCTAAAACCTGATTGGGCAAATGTTGCACCCCACTATCTTTAGCCAATTAAAAAATAGATTATGGGGGTCATTCTGACCCCGGCGGTCTCAGACCGCCGGGGCCAGGGTCGGCGGGAGCACCGCCGACAGACCGGCGGTGCCCCGCAGGGCATTCTGACCGCGGCGCTTTGGCCGCGGTCAGTGCAGGAAAACCGGCGGTCTCCCGCCGGTTTTCCGCTGCTCGTCAGAATCCTCCAAGCCTTGGGGATTCTGACACCCCCTACCGCCATCCTGTTCCTGGCGGTTCGCCCGCCAGGAACAGGATGGCGGTAGGGGGTGTCGCGGGGCCCCTGGGGGCCCCTGCAGTGCCCATGCCAATGGCATGGGCACTGCAGGGGCCCCCGTAAGAGGGCCCCGCTTGTATTTCACTGTCTGCATAGCAGACAGTGAAATACGCGACGGGTGCAGTAGCACCCGTCGCACCTTCCCACTCCGCCGGCTCGATTACGAGCCGGCTTCATGGTGGGAAGGTTGTTTTCCCCTGGGCTGGCGGGCGGCCTTTTGAAGGCCGCCCGCCAGCCCAGGGGAAAACTCAAAATACCCGCCGCGGTCTTCCGACCGCGGTACGGTATTTTGGCGGCTCCCGCCGGGCGCGCGGTGACCGCGCCCGGCGGGAGTCAGAATGACCCCCTATGTCATTAATCTTTTACCCCACATTAGTTCTCAGACAGTTTATTGGTCCACATGATTGACGTCTTCAGAGGTAGCATGTCCGGTATGATTTCATCCTTCTGTTATTTCTTTGCACAACTTCGGTCAGTAGCTCCATTGTCTGTACCGGTTTGAACAACCTTGTACATCATACTAATCTACACTGTTGCATTTTAGCTATTACATTTCTACAAGCAATATGAATTTCATGAGAACGGATCTACTATAGTTACATTCAGCTTCTAGTTTGAAGAAAAAACAACAAGAGTTTATGTGCTTTTGCAAGTCAGCACACTGAACGATAGAAAACACATTTAATATGAGAGCCAGGCAGCTAGGCCTCGACTCATGCTAAGGCTTACGGGATTTATTAGCAAAAACTTTAATAACATAATCATTAATAATTAGTACAAAACCATTCTTCAACAGAACATTAGTCATTTTTATTAGTTCCCGTATATATTGGCAGCCACACCCCGTGGTCACATTTCATGTGTACGTTTAGCAAAATCTACTAATACAATTTCTATGCGGCATTATCACACATTAGTTCATAAACATTTCATGCTAATATAGATTTTATGAGCTACGCTCTCTCAGTCCCTCCTCTGATGACGTTCGTCATCACACCAACCTTTCCCTTTCAACCTTTCACTTTTAATGTTTCACTTTGCGCATAATGCGCATTTCAACATCTTGCCCTTTCTGTGAACTTTCCCAAATTTCATTAAACATTTTCTCCCTTTCATTTTCTTCATTTCTTTTACTTCGTTTTATCCAATTTTCTCTAATTCTTTCATTGATTTTGCATGCTCCCCATAAACCCAATAAACAAATCAGGACAATTAATAGACCCCATAATATTTTCGCAAGTACCCCATTCCAAATATTGCTAAACCAACTCCCTACTCTGGCAATTCCCTTTCTAACTTTTTCCCAAACTCCAGGTTCCTTCAGCTCCTTCAAGTCTGCACTATCTCTAGTTAGGTTAGTAAGCATACCTCTAATCTTTTTACTATTATCAGGAATGAACGAGCAGCAATGACGCTCATTAAGCATCTTACAGACTCCGCCGCTCTTTGCTAAAAGAATGTCTAAAGCAAGCCGATTTTGAAGAGTCATAGCTCTTTCCGCAGCAAGTTCAGTATCCATCAGGAGTATAGCCCCTGTGAAATTTGTCAGCATGTTATCCACAATAGCAGACAACTTTCGAATCTTTATGGAGTTTAGGATAACCCCTACTGAAGGAATTATGGCTCCAAATATGTCACCATCGACAGCAGCCGCTGTCTCTCGTTTTTGTCTAGCATGTTGTAATTCAGACATTTTAGGTATTTGCTTTAAGTCATCAATATGGTAAATCTTTGGGAAAACTATCCCCAAATGACATGTCCCATACCATCCCTTAGGGAGACGGTAATAAGCATTAAGTGCACAAATGTAATAGATCGCAGGGATCGCTGGATCCTGTCCATTTAACATGAATGTCCATTTACTCTGAAACAAAAACACATGCCTGCATTCACTCGTTCCCACAAATAAAGTGTCATGATCAGATTTCGGCCTGTATATACAAAGCCTTCCTACATGCAAAGCATCTATAGCTAGTTTGCCCTGCGTCTTTATTGCGGTGTAAGCATAATCATTTGCATATGTGCATTTTTCTAGTCCCTTTTCTAGTCTTTCTTTCAGTGCTTGGCGTCTATCATCAGTGTGATCTAAAAAGCTTTTCTCTACAAGTGTTAATAAGCAGGTCAGATTGTTGCGGTGCGCATAAGCTGTGCCAAAGGTTAGTGTTGGCTCAAAGAAACCTCTAACTAGTTTTATACTGTGCTCTTTAGCTATCTTGTTCAGAAACTTCATCACAGGCACAAAAGAAAACACTACATCTAGATTTGAATAAAAATATTGCACATGTTCCTGGTCATAGAATCTTGTTAGCAGCAAACTACAGCTTATCCCGTACGTTAGTGGTAGGCTAACGTACGGGATAAGCTGTAGTGACCCCTTCTTGTACTGATGAAGGAATCTTTGTGCACACATAACAGCTCCTCACATCCATAGTATCAACATACTCATTCAGCAAGAGATAGAAGACATTAGTAGAAAGTTCCCCCTTTGAATCAGTTCCCTCATGCAAGTGTTTTGTATCCTGCTCAAACTTTTCCCACAGTGTTAGCGTAGCAGTCTCAGGCTTTGAAGCGTTGTTAGTCACCTTTTTATCCAACCAAGGCATTCCCACAATCACACCTATAATTATTATTGCGCACACAATACCTAATATAATACTCAACCAACCACACACTTTTCCCTTCTTGTTACTACTTCTAGTGTAAGCCATGATCTGTAAAGAAACAGACAGCAGAAGATATAAGACAAACAATCAACTTGAGGACGATTTTTAAAGCTCTTTTTTTTTTCTCTCTTTCTCTGCGAGTATTTACAGCGTTTCACTCACTCAGGACCCTTTGTCGAATCAGGTTAGCACCTTGTCATAATCGGGTTTCAGTGTCAATTTGGGTTATTAGTGTCACATCCGGTAATTTTTCAGTCTCTTTTCTCAGCTTTTCAGCTTTCAATTTCAATTTTAACACAGTCTCTATCTCTGATTGATTTCAGGTGCCGTAATATTGGCCTGGTACCTCTCGATCAAAACAGAATGCTAAGAATTCTTGTTGCTATTCAGATGTCGTCGCATTTGCCCATTCAGGACCTGCGTACCTTCTGTTTGGGACTCTTTTTCTTTTCAGTCTGCGTTCGCTTTGTATTTCTCCTTCACTAAGATCTTCCCTTCTGGTTGTATCAATTTCTTCCTCTATTGTTTCACTTGGAACTTTTCTCCTGCAGCTTGTTTCTTTGGCCAGTTATCACCTTTGTGTGTTTTCTTTCTACTTGGCTTTTCAGCACGCTGAACAGCACCCTCCTCTTGTGCTATGGTGTTTTCTCATGACGGACCTGCAATTGGCTCAGGAGTTTGTGTGCTTTGATCTCCTTCCGCTCCTTCCCCCTCGTCTTCAGGTTCTGTAACAGGCTCAAGTTCTAACCTGTATCCGTCTACTTCTGGGAGAACCTCTCCTTGACATAGTTCTCCTGCTGCCTCTACAGAGATAGGCTCATTGTCACCTCTCTTGAACTCGCTTACTGTTTGAGGGACTAAGCCGTCCTCAGTGGGCTCTCCTTCAGTCTCAGTTCCCCTTTGAGTATTCTCCGGCCCTGAGACTTCTTTCTCTGGAGTTGTTGAGTCAGAAACTTCAAGTTCTTCATCTGTCGGACATGTCACCTTCTTTGTGTGACTGGCATGAATCCAGTTTGGAACGCCTGCACATTTCACAGCAGTGGTTGTTGTCAGTATTACTTGATATGGCCCCTTCCAGCGCGGCTCCAAACACGACTTCCTCACGTGCTTCTTGACAACCACCCAGTCACCGGCTTGCAGGGTGTGTCCTGGATCACTGATCGGTGGCAATGTGTTAGCCTCCACCTGGTGAGAAAAAGAGCAGACCACATCAGCCAGACCCTTGCAGTAGTCCAACACCATATCATCCGTGATATTCACAAGAGCATTCGCAGGTACTGCGGGCAACCTCATAGCTCTCCCCATCAAAATCTCATGGGGAGATAGTCCTGTCTTCTTGTCAGGGGTGTTTCTCGTTGACATCAGCACTAAAGGCAATGCATCTGGCCATTTCATATTGGTAGCTGCGCACATTTTTGCCATTCTCGATTTCAAGGTACCATTCATCTGTTCCACTAGTCCTGATGCTTCAGGGCGGTAGCTACAATGCAGCTTCTGCTCAATGTCCAGTGCAGCACACAAGAGCTTAATCACCTCATTGTCGAAGTGTCTGCCCCTATCTGATTCTAAAGAGACCGGAAATCCAAACCTTGGTATTAACTCTCTAAGCAACAGCTTTGCTACTGTGAGGCTGCCATTCCTACGTGTAGGGTAAGCTTCAATCCAGTGACTGAAAATGCACACAATCACCAACACGTACCTCAAGCCTCCACACACAGGCATCTCAATGAAATCCATTTGAAGCTTGCTAAACAGACCTCCAGCTCTCCCTGTGTGGCACAAAGTCACCACAGTTCCTTTTCCTGCATTCATCTGTTGACAGATGATGCACCTGTGACAGGTAACCTCTGCAGCTTGTCTGAATTTTGGATTGAACCAATCAATTTTGAACAATCTGATCATTGCATCTCTTCCAAGATGTGCCTGCCCATGATAAAGCCTTGCAAATTGTGACAAGAGACTGTTTGGCAAAACCAACTTCCCCTCCTCTGACACCCACACGTCGTCAGCACTTTGTACACATTGCATTCTCTGCCAGGAACGGTTCTCCTCTCTGCTAGCACGACCATGCAGTGATTTTAGCTCATCCAATGTGTCAACAACTCTTAATGCAAAGTTCAAGCATGTTTCATTTTCAGTTTCAGGTAGTAGTTCCCATTGTTCTTTGAACGATATACAGTTCAATGCGCAAAACCTTGCGACTTGATCTGCATAGCCGTTTCCCATTGACACAAAGTTTTGTGACTTGACATGAGCATTGCATTTCACCACGGCAATTTCAAGAGGTAACTGAATTGCATGCAACAAATCCTTAATTTGTTTGCCATTTTTCACTGGTGAGCCAGAAGAGGTCATGAAAACCCTCTGTGACCATAATGGGCCAAAATCATGTACAATACCAAATCCTTACCTGCTGTCAGTATAGATGGTGACTTAGTGTCACATCCGGTAATTTTTCAGTCTCTTTTCTCAGCTTTTCAGCTTTCAATTTCAATTTTAACACAGTCTCTTTCTCTGATTGATTTCAGGTGCCGTAATATTGGCCTGGTACCTCTCGATCAAAACAGAATGCTAAGAATTCTTGTTGCTATTCAGATGTCGTCGCATTTGCCCATTCAGGACCTGCGTACCTTCTGTTTGCGACTCTTTTTCTTTTCAGTCTGCGTTCGCTTTGTATTTCTCCTTCACTAAGATCTTCCCTTCTGGTTGTATCAATTTCTTCCTCTATTGTTTCACTTGGAACTTTTCTCCTGCAGCTTGTTTCTTTGGCCAGTTATCACCTTTGTGTGTTTTCTTTCTACTTGGCTTTTCAGCACGCTGAACAGCACCCTCCTCTTTTGCTATGGTGTTTTCTCTTGACGGACCTGCAATTGGTTCAGGAGTTGGTGTGCTTTGATCTCCTTCCGCTCCTTCCCCCTCGTCTTCAGGTTCTGTAACAGGCTCAAGTTCTAACCCGTATCCGTCTACTTCTGGGAGAACCTCTCCTTGACATAGTTCTCCTGCTGCCTCTACAGAGATAGGCTCATTGTCACCTCTCTTGAACTCGCTTACTGTTTGAGGGACTAAGCCGTCCTCAGTGGGCTCTCCTTCAGTCTCAGTTCCCCTTTGAGTATTCTCCGGCCCGAGACTTCTTTCTCTGGAGTTGTTGAGTCAGAAACTTCAAGTTCTTCATCTGTCGGACATGTCACCTTCTTTGTGTGACTGGCATGAATCCAGTTTGGAACGCCTGCACATTTCACAGCAGTGGTTGTTGTCAGTATTACTTGATATGGCCCCTTCCAGCACGGCTCCAAACACGACTTCCTCATGTGCTTCTTGACAACCACCCAGTCACCGGCTTGCAGGGTGTGTCCTGGATCACTGATCGGTGGCAATGTGTTAGCCTCCACCTGGTGAGAAAAAGAGCGGACCACATCAGCCAGACCCTTGCAGTAGTCCAACACCATATCATCCGTGATATTCACAAGAGCATTCGCAGGTACTGCGGGCAACCTCATAGCTCTCCCCATCAGAATCTCATGAGGAGATAGTCCTGTCTTCTTGTCAGGGGTGTTTCTCGTTGACATCAGCACTAAAGGCAATGCATCTGGCCATTTCATATTGGTAGCTGCGCACATTTTTGGCATTCTCGATTTCAAGGTACCATTCATCTGTTCCACTAGTCCTGATGCTTCAGGGCGGTAGCTACAATGCAGCTTCTGCTCAATGTCCAGTGCAGCACACAAGAGCTTAATCACCTCATTGTCGAAGTGTCTGCCCCTATCTGATTCTAAAGAGACCGGAAATCCAAACCTTGGTATTAACTCTCTAAGCAACAGCTTTGCTACTGTGAGGCTGCCATTCCTACGTGTAGGGTAAGCTTCAATCCAGTGACTGAAAATGCACACAATCACCAACACGTACCTCAAGCCTCCACACACAGGCATCTCAATGAAATCCATTTGAATCTTGCTAAACAGACCTCCAGCTCTCCCTATGTGGCTCAAAGTCACCACAGTTCCTTTTCCTGCATTCATCTGTTGACAGATGATGCACCTGTGACAGGTAACCTCTGCAGCTTGTCTGAATTTTGGATTGAACCAATCAATTTTGAACAATCTGATCATTGCATCTCTTCCAAGATGTGCCTGCCCATGATAAAGCCTTGCAAATTGTGACAAGAGACTGTTTGGCAAAACCAACTTCCCCTCCTCTGACACCCACACGTCGTCAGCACTTTGTACACATTGCATTCTCTGCCAGGAACGTTTCTCCTCTCTGCTAGCACGACCATGCAGTGATTTTAGCTCATCCAATGTGTCAACAACTCTTAATGCAAAGTTCAAGCATGTTTCATTTTCAGTTTCAGGTAGTAGTTCCCACTGTTCTTTGAACGATATACAGTTCAATGCGCAAAACCTTGCGACTTGATCTGCATAGCCGTTTCCCATTGACACAAAGTTTTGTGACTTGACATGAGCATTGCATTTCACCACGGCAATTTCAAGAGGTAACTGAATTGCATGCAACAAATCCTTAATTTGTTTGCCATTTTTCACTGGTGAGCCAGAAGAGGTCATGAAACCCCTCTGTGACCATAATGGGCCAAAATCATGTACAATACCAAATCCGTACCTGCTGTCAGTATAGATGGTGACTTTCAGATTTGCACCGGCGTGGCATGCTTTAGTAAGGGCAATCAATTCAGCCACTTGTGCAGAGCACACCCTTTCGAGCCAAGAAGCTTCTAGGATGACGGTGATTGTACACACGGCATAGCCAACCCTCAGTATCCTGACTGAGTCTCTCAAACATGATCCATCAACAAACATAATGCAATCATTTTCTTCTAGCTGTGTATCTTTAATGTCAGGTCTGGGTTTGGTGCATAGTTCCGTTACCTCAAGACAATCATGCTCCACTTCCTCTGTATTACTAATCTCAGCATTTTTAATGGGAAGTAGAGTTGCCGGGTTCAATATTGTACACCTTTTAAGTGAAACATTAGGAGAACCCAGTATAATGGTCTCATATCTTGTTAGCCTAGCATTTGTCATGTGCTGAGTCTTAGTTCGGGTCAACAGAATTTCAACCGAATGTGGAACCATTACTGTCAAGGGATGTCCCATCACTATGCCTTCACATTGTGTGAGGCTCTGACCAACTGCTGCAACTGCGCACAAACAGCGTGGTAGGGCTGCTGCGACTGGGTCCAAAGTAGCTGAAAATATGCTACTGGGTGGTTTGCACCTCCATGGACCTGTGTTTAGACAGACAAAGAACAAGCATCTCGTTCATGACAAAACAGTAGAAAAGGCTTTGTGCAATCAGGCATACCCAAAGCTGGCGCCCTGCACATGCACTCTCTCAATTCCATGAATGCCTCAAGCTCTTCTTCAGACAAAATGATGGTACTCGGGTCATCCTTAATTTCCTTGCCTGTCAGTTTTATCAATGGTTTAGAGATAATCGAGAAGTTGGGGATCCACTGGCGACAGTAGCCCACCATTCCCAAAAACATTCTGACGTCTCTCTTTGTCGTCAGTGGGTTCATCTGTAGTATAGCTGTAACCCTTTCTTTTGATATTCTCCTGGACCCTTTCTCAATCAAGTGCCCTAAGTACTTCACCTCTTTCTGACAATACTGCAGTTTTGTTGGGGACACTTTATGTCCATTCTTTCCCAAATGGTTCAATAAGGCAATTGTGTCATACCTACAGTCATCTTTTGTTCTGGACGCAATCAACAAATCATCAATGTACTGCACTAGAGTTGAACTGAAAGGCAGTTCCAATGACTCTAAGTCCTTCTTTAATATCTGATTGAAGATGGATGGTGACTCCGAAAACCCTTGAGGAATTCTGCACCAGCTGTATACCTTGTCCAGGAATTTGAAACTGAAGAGAAATTGGCTGTCCTCATGAAGAGGCAACGAAAAGAATGCCTGTGACAGGTCTACCACTGTGAACCATTCTGCATCACACGGAACCTGAAACATGATCACTGCTCGATTTGGCACTATGGGGCAACACTTTACCACACTATCATTTATTTTCCTCAAATCCTGCACAATTCTGATCTTCCCACAAGGCTTTTTCAGACCCATTATTGGTGAATTACACGGGCTGCTCAATACTTTCTTCAAAACTCCTTGTTTTACAAAGTCTGTAAATATCTGTGATACCTGGATGAGGACATCCTGTGCCATGTGGTACTGCAGCACCTGGGGGAACACTGCATTTGGCTTTACTTGTACTTTAACCGGTTCTACTCCTTTTATCAGTCCCACTTCCTTTCCTGTCAGGTCCCACACCTTCTCCGTCACTGTTCCCTGCAACTCGGCTGGCAAGTCTGTCACTGTAAGCATCGGGAATAGGGTTATCAAAGGGTATTCCTCATTTACGGTCTCTGACTCCAACTCTGAAATCTGCCCATCATCCCCCTCATCATCACTGTTTGTTTGTACCTCAATCCCTTCATTAGAACAGGTAATCGAACTTCTTGTCTTGCACAGTAAGTCTCTTCCCAATAGGGACACAGGACTAGAATCGCAGACTACAAACTTATGCAGTCCCTGGAAGTTTCCAATTTCAACTTGAACTGGGTCTGTGATCGGGTTTGTTAAATACTGATTAGCTACTCTTACCACTCTTATGGTATGCCCTGAAAGTGGCAATTTCGGAACCTCTGCACTTCTGACTGTAGAGCGTGTAGCTCCTTTATCAACTAGGAAGGAAACCTTGTGACCCATCACTTTTCCCTCTACATAAGGTCCCTTCTGATCCACTTCTACGGACGCTGCAAGCCTGCACTCCTCACTGTCAGAACTGTCATCCGACCATTCATCATTCAATCCATCCTCACCACGCAATGGGAATTGCTGCACTGTGTTATTTTGACTCATCATTTGGCCTGTGACCTGCTGAGGAAGCATCACCTGTTGCTGTCCCATTGGAGCTAATGGTAATTGCATTTGCTGTCTAGGTACCATGGGAACCTGCTGTTGTACCTGTTGGATTTGTGCTGGTTGAGCACGCAACATTTGTATTTGCTGCATAGGCTGTAGCCCCTGCATCTGAACCATTTCATTTTGGAGGTTCTGATTTTGACCTCTCAGTTTTGGACCCCACATATTTTGAAATGTACTGACATCAGTGCTTTGTTGAACAACACTATCATGCACCATATTTGGGCATTCCCGCTTCCAATGCCCCACGCCCCCGCATGCGTGACATGGTGACATCTTTTTCATCCCCTGAGCATCATTTTGAACCACCACAGCATTCAAATCTGGACCGCGATTCACAAAACCACGACCTCTCGGCTGTGCCTGAAACATGCCATTCCCTTGCGGTTACTGCTGTACCATCTGTTGGATTCCATTTCCCTGCATACCTGCCTGTGCTGCCTTAATCTGCATCACCATCACTTTCTCCTTCAACTTTCTCTGCTTCAGTTCAATCTCGTCACTACAGTACTTCGCATACTGCAACACCTCATCAATCGGCTTCGCTTGCCAACAGATCAAATGATTTTTAATCATCTGACTATCCTCTGGTCTTAATCCTTCAACAAATCTAAACACAAGATGGTTCATGTCTTTCGTCTCAATAGTCTCAGTGCCACTGTAATGCTTAAACGCTTTCAACAACCTCTCCTAATAAGCATGGATTGACTCCTTGACCTCCTGTGAGGTCCAGTCGATTTTCTGCCAATCAGTCACTTTCGGTGACACTTTCTGCTTTAAAAACTCAATCACTTTATGATAGTACTTCATCACCTCCTCAGATGGTGCTCCAGTCACCGTAGACCTTGCTGGTTCCTGCATCGACCAGTCCACACCTCTCTTGCACTCAAGCCATAAGTCGGGTGGAACAATGATCTCAAACAAAGTATTCAAGTCCTCCCAGAGACACTTCGCAAGCTTAACAAACCTGTCTGTCTGCTGATACCACTCTCTCCCTCAACCTGGGATAATCATTTGTAAATGACAAAATGTCTCCCCTGGTCACGGTACATGGATTAAAACCCCTCCAGCTGTTTCTCTCATTGGTAACATCTTTACTGATCCCGTATCTGGTGAAGCTTTAGCTTGACTTGATTCCGGACTATCACTTTTCTCCTTCTCTCTTTTCTTTGCCCATCTGCCTTCCCATTTTTATAAGGCTCCCCAGATCTGCGCACTTTGCAGTATTTCTTTAAGGTGCGCTTTCATTCGGGTAGATCTCATGTGCTCAAAATCTTTTGAATCAAAGTCTAATCTGTAGCTTCTTTTGAAATGTTTAGTATTCTCAATGTTTATATTGCATTTGTCTGCCAGGTTCGCCATCCTCTGATGTACCTTGCCCACCTCTTTAGTGATCTTGGGGCATAGATACCTTAATTCCGCTACTGTGTATGACTCCAATCTGTTTACCCCCATTGTTCCTTCCACTAATTCAGCAGCTTCCACACCCAGTCTTACACAATTTAGGTAGTTATCTCTCTCTGATCTCTCTGCGGTCACTGTAGCAGGTGGTGAAGTTTTGTTATTTCCCAACCACTCATTTAGCTGTTGCACGGAAAAACCTTTGCATGAAATATTTCCTGGCTGCATTAATGGTGTCTGTGATGTATCCGCACTCATTGTCTGTGGGGCTAACACACTTGACCCTACTTGTCTCATTGCTTCCAAAGGAGCCCCAACTGAACTAAGGTCTAACAGGGATATTATGAGGAGCTATATTGGGAAACAACTGTGGCTGCTCAAAGAGATATTAACCAGTATATATTGTCTACCATACCAGTGTCAGTATCTGAGGTGGATCATATGATTATGGATTCTCCAATTTCATGGGTTGAGATTCTAGAGGCTATCAAACAGCTGCTAGCTGGGAAGGTGGGAGGGGCAGACCCGGTACCTTCAGAATTTTAGACAGTTTTATTTAGTATCCTCCTTAATAGTTTTCGCAGATTGTCAAGTATGCTGAGGAAACGGGAGTAGTGCCTCAGTCTTGGTGTGAGACTTTTATAACCATATTTCTGGAAAAGGGGACAGATCAGGAGAGCTACTCCTCTTTTACGTTAATCAGTTGTGATGCTAAAATCTATACTAAAATATTGACAAATCATATTGCTCCTAGAATTACAGGGGGGATGGATAGTATGCAGCATGGGTTTGTCGCATATCGAAATACAACAGCACATACTAACCTTGCTGTGGCAGTATTTGACGTAGCCAGTGTGGTGGATATTCCAGCAGGAATGATTATGCTTGATGCTGAAAAGTCATTGGATCGAGTATCTTGGCCATTTTGTGCAGGTGACACTTGCTGCTATGGGGGTTCATGGCCAAATGTTGACCAGAATTCAAGCTCTTTATTCTAATTTGTTGACTCTACTGGTTGGTTTTGGCTCAGTTTCTGGGATAGCGGGTATCAAAAGAGGAACAAGTCACTGTCCCCATTATTATTTGTGCTTTCCCTCAAATGATATCTGCGTCATTTAAGGAATTCAGTCCAGCTAGTACCGCATAAGATCAATGCAGCAGTGTAAATCATAGCAGCATATGCAGATTATGTGGCAGTTTTTACAACTGATTTAGCTACGACTATTGTGGCAATTGAACATTAAGCCTTGTCATTTAGGGCTTTTTCTAGCTACAAGCTTATTTTGTCTAAGTCAACCATTCTCTAAAATTAAGCTTGGCCAGAGTGCAATAAGTATTATGTAGAGTCTGCTCTGTATTTGGGTATTTGGCTGTCCCCAGGGGATAAGGATATTGTAGTCAGGCAGGCAATTCAAATTTTTCAACTTTAGAAGGACAAAGGCAGCTGGTTACTATTGAATTTGAACTTTTACTTCAGGGAAGCATTTTCTGAGCGATTCTCCCAAGTGATGATTTTTCATGAATCATTTTACTTATGGTCTTTATATTTTGAATCTGGCCCACGGGTACGGTTTCATGATCCCATCTTATTTTAAGCAAATGTTCCTTAAGTCTCCTTGGGTACTCACACAGGGTTGGAAAAATCCTAAAGATTAATTGACATTGCTTCTGTTATGCATTATACATCTTTATGATTCAATCTGGACCTTCCCTCCTTTTCTCATGATCATCATACGGAATACTAGTCTAGGTTGTGCTTGCAATCTGTGGGTCAGTTGTTTGGAGGTTCACAGTTATCATTTTCTGATATAGTCACCCAAAATGCAGTTCCTAGTACAGGTACCTTTAAATACCTGCAGATCAAAAACTGTCATAATACTCAAGTTAAAGTCCTGCGGATGCTGAAAAGTATACCCTGTGTTAAGCTTTTGTTTGCCACTAGCTGTAGAGGGAGGATTGACAAATTATATAATTTACTAGTATTGGTCAAACAGATAATTTTGCGGTTTTACCTACTAAATGGTCTAGCAAATTGTCGACCCAAATCAATGTAGATGTGATTATTGAATCTATCTATTTGAATAATCATTGTGTTAATATATTCAGGTTTTAAGGTTCTACATGAATATCTTATTATACACCAATCCGAATATTCAACTGGGGTTGTCAAGAAAGTTCTGAATGTTTTTGGTGTGGTGAGTTGGGTGCTGATATAGTGCAGATATTTTGTTCCTGCAGGGGGTGTCTCAATACTAGAAGAGGGTCTTTGAGGAAAATTCCTAGGGTCACTTGAAGTCTTATTTACCCCAGTGCCCAGCTGATTATTCTGTGCACCTCTGGTGTACTTCCTTTGGAACTGAAAGGTATTGCATTTTTTTTATTGTTACTGCTTGGATTCTTGTAGCACAGCACTGGCCGAACCTAATCCCCCATTGACTGTTAGTTGGTATAAGCAGTTTATGGAGATTTATGAGCTAGAGAAGTATTTTGCTCTGAGGAACCCGGCAAGAAAATATCTGCGGCAAATCTAGGCTCTGTTAGATGTAGATGCGGATGCTTGCTAAGGGATCTTGTACTATTGGTTGGTGCAGATGATGGAGGATTCAAATGTGGGCTTGCCTTGTTTCTTTTGTTCTTCTTTTTTAATTTTTTTCTACAGTTTTTTGTATTGTCATGTTTTAATCAAGTGATGCTTATTATGTTTTATGGTGCTATCACCGTACATTATCTTTTGTGGAGCTGTAAAAAAAATTAAAAATATATAAAGGAGCTGTGTAAGAGATGCCACTTTTAAAAAAAGTGCAGAACAGAAAAAAGTTGTAAAGATTGAAAGAAGTATAAGATACTCGTGAGAGTGTAATTATGTTGAAAATAAATTTGTAGCTGGAACAATGAGTGAAGGTGACAACAGAGAAATAGGTCAAGTAATAGAAATGATGTGTGGAAGTTCTGATGAGATAAGAAAACCTCACCATGACATAAATGTGGATTCTGTAGTAGTTAGAATGTTTGCTGAAACAGAAAAAGTTTAAAATAAAATGGGAGATTTGAATCAACCAGATACAAGAGTTGTGAGATATCAAAACATTGGGAATTAAATGGATGAGCGTATCATGCAGTGAGCAAAGGAATAATGAAGTATAAATAACCGCCAATGGATCTTAACACAATTTTGAATCCCAATTTGAATGAGTCAGTGAGGGTGCTACAACTGGCGTGTATGAATGAGTTGGTGTCCGGAAAGATGTGTGATGATGACATACCCAAGGATAAATTAGAGCTTCTTAAAGGGGTTCACACAAAGTAGTTTTGTTAAAACAAATGCAGTACCAGTGATTCACAAAGCCAGGTGAATGCCAGTTTTGGTAAAGGAACCATTGCGGCAAGAATTAGATCAATGATTACAAAACACTTATCAAACCAATTGAGTTGTCTGAATGGTTGGTGCCTACTTTTGTAACGTCCAAGAACAGGGACAACATAAATTTATGCATCGATTTGTGAGACTTAACAAAATTATATGGGTAGATAGACAAAACTACCTAATGTTTCAGAAATCCTAAGTGTAATGGGAAGTGGCCAGGTGTTCACTGTATTGGACATGTTTACTGCATATCATCAAATTATATCGCATGGGCAATCACAATCCTTGACTTAATTTGTGCCACCTCTAGGGGCCTTTAGCTGTCAAAGGATTCTATATGGCCTCCACATTGGCTTTGGCCATTTTTCAGAGAATTATGTGAAAGATGTTGACTCCCAGTGTTGTGTTTTCAGGACAACATCAGTTCCGTTTTGCAGTGGCTACAGGTGGCAGGGCAACGTGGGGGGGATTCATAAAATTATATAAAATATATTTTTTTTAAACTTACCACTGCGTTACTGACCCTCGTCATCTCTGTAGCAGGCAAGCACAACTGCCCAGCCTGCCCTGCGGCCAATCCTGACGCTGCTCAAAGCAGCATTAGGATTGGCTGGGAGCACCTAGCCAGAGCACTCCCAGGTGGACTGGGAGCCTGTACCTGCTCTCACCCGGCCCGGCAACACAGTGCCAGGCTGGAGAGAGCACAGTGTGCATGTGTGTTTGGCCAGCCTGAGATGACCGGCCAATCATACATTCGCACTGAGGGAAGTGCACAGTGCACTCCCCTCAGTGCTCATCTTTCCCAATGCCCCACCGCTTTAACAATGAAAGGATAATAAACTAGTTTAGAATCCTTTCATTGTTAAAGGATTTGCAAAGCTTGATGCTGGCGGGGCCGACGCTCCTCCGCCATAGTGGAGGAGCCGCCACTGGACAACATACTAGTAGTAGAGAAGTTTCTTGAGGAACTCACTGAGATATTGAAGGGGGTGCTTTAAAGAATTAAGGGCCAGGTGTATCAAAAAAGCCTTTTGCGATTCGGAAATAGCGATTTTTAAGAAATCGCTATTTCTGAGTCGCAAAATGCTATGTATCATATTTGTGATTCGGTAATAGCGATTTCTTAAAAATCGCAAATGCTATTACCGAATCGCAAATTGCGATACAGCCAACATTTGCACCTGTAGGCCTGTCAGCCCATATTTGCAAATTTTTTGCATTTCCCAAATTGCGAATTCCTCACTGGAATTCGCAATTTGGGAAATGCAAACTCCAGGGTGCTGGAGGCCTAATGCCCCCTCTGCTGCACCCCAAAACAATTTTGGAAGACATGTAAGGTGCACACATACCAAAAGGGCATGTGTGCGTTAAATGTCAACTTTAAAAATGCATTTTTAAAATTTGCACATGGTTACCACCAAGTTCAACTTGGTGGCAATAGCGATTCCTTAATGCCCAATTCGCATTAAGGAATTGCTTCATACATGTGCTTAAGAAATCGCAAATAAGGATTCCTTATTTGCGATTTCTTATTTAGAGAATTGCAAATTGTGATTCTCTAAACGGGCTCGCACTATTTTAGCGATTCCTTTAAATTGCGTTCAGAATGCGTTTCATACATTCTGAAAGGCCTTTTTGCATTTTCAAACGGGCATTCGAACCGTTTGCGAATGCAAAAAGGCTTGATACATCTGGCCCTAAGAGACATAATGGACTAAACATAAAAAAGGAAAATGGCAGTTAATGAGAGAAAAGTTAACATACTTGGGCTATTAAGAATCTAGTAATGGTATTCAGCCAACAAAAATCATTTGTAAGGCCATAAATGGGGCTCCACAGTTATATCCTTATAAGGATTAGGTGGGTCCTGCTTGAAATGGAGATAATGAGATAATGAGAATATCGAAAAAAAAAGAGTAATACAGTTGTTTGTAGTACTAAGGCCCTCATTACAACCCTGGCGGTAAATCCCGCTTACCGCCGTGCTGAAGGCCGCCAACATACCGTGGCCGCAGAGGAAATCCGCTACTGGTATTATGACCTACATCTCATAATCCACCAAAATACAGACACCCACACAAGTCCGCCACACCAAAGGTCAGTGATAAACTGGCGATAGCAAAACCTACACCGTCACGCCAACAGGAATACGCCCACACTATCACGACCCAAGAATCAACGCAGCGGTCTTTCAACCGCGGTAATCCATTGGCAGTACACACTGCCACGCTCAAAATACACACACATTTACAAAACACAACCACATTGGACAATTCAAAATACTCACACCTGATACACATACACACACCACACACTCACAACAATATAAAACACACACCCACATTACCCACAACCCCTTACAACTAAATTTTTTCAAAAAGCAGAGAGAGAGAGAATAGCAAACTCAACCCCAGCATCCAGAGGAACACAACACCATCACTCATACAACATCCACGCACCTCAAAGAACACACACCAACACAACACATCACACAGCACAACAAACAGCACCCCACAGATCACCCACACCACACTATGGCACCTCAAAGACAACTCAGGTTCTCTGAGGAGGAGCTCAGGGTCATGGTGGAGGAAATCATCGGGGTAGAGCCACGGCTTTTCAGATCACAGGTGCAGCAGACCTCCATTGCTAGGAAGATGGAGCTATGGCGGAGAATCATCGACAGGGTCAACGCAGTGGGACAGCACCCCAGAACACGGGATGACATCAGGAATAGGTGGAACGACCTACGGGGGAAGGTGCGTTACGTGTTATCCGGACACCAGGTAGCTGTACAGAGGACTGGTGGTGGACCCCCACCTCCTCCCCCACAACTAACAACATCGGAGGAGCAAGTCTTGGCAATCATGCATCCTGAGGGCCTTGCAGGAGTAGCAGGAGGATTGCATGCCATCACATACCCCTACCCTCACCCCATCACTCCAACACCTCACATATGCCCCACCATCACAACCCACCCATCCAAATACCAAGCCCTGCATGCAACACCTATGCATAGACCCCCATCACCAAAGCATGTCCAGTACAGATACCTACCCAGACCCCAAAATCACTAATCACACAAGGGCAAACCCATTAATGCAAGCACACGAGTAGAGGGTAACTCACCCATTGCACAGGAAGACACACACAGATACAATAACTATGCGTTTACACCCCAACAGGACCCATACCCAACATCACCGGACAGGAGGTGCCAGACATATACAGTCCCCCCAGAGTAGAGGCCCACAGTGATGACAGCAGTTCTGCACACCTGGATCAAGATGACCAACCCGGCCCATCAGGGACCGTCACAAACCACCACTGAACCTCCCCCCTCAGGAAACACCACCACAGCACCCACCCAGCGGGCCCATCCCTCTGTCCCCAGGACACGTCAACCAGCAGTGTGTCCACCACTACAGAGACCCCAGGCAAACCCACCAACCCAAGACAATCAGGGACCTGGGGTCAGTGGCAGTGGGCACACGGTTCAGGGGACAGAGGCACCGGATAACTGGGAAACTGGGAGGACTGCTGTGCGACAGGGGGAGGACAGGCCCAGGGAACCCACTCTCCACGAGGCACTCCCCAACATCATGGGATCATACCATCATTCCCAGGAGACCATGGGCACGGTACTGGCCAAGTTTCAGGAGACCCAGCGGCTGCAGGAGAAACACTACCTGGGGATCAGGGAGGACTTGAAATCCATCAACACCACCATGGTCACCATTGCAGGGGTGCTAGCAGACATGGCCAACACCATGAGGGACACAGTGGCACACAAACGGTCCCCTGACACTAGCCTGAACGATGAACAGCCCTTCACCTCCGCCAGCGCTAGTGGACAGGAGGTCCTGCCACAGGACCAACAGGCCACCAGCACCCCACCCCTTGCAGAAGGAGAACCACCCCACAAACGGTCCCTGAGATCCAGGAACAAGACAGGGAACATTGCCAAGACCCCTGCCAGGAAATAACACTCTCCTGATTGTCACGCTTTTGTCTCACTTTGTCACCCTGACAACTTTGAACTGCCATTACTCCACTTCCTATGCCCCCTTGGACAATAAACCTGTGATACCAAGAAACTGGACTCTACCATGGACATTCCTCCACCATCACCCCAGCCCATTGCACAGCCCCCTCCACTTAGTAGCACAGAAATAAACACCCTTGAATCACAAATCAATCTGGAGTCAATGTGTACTTTCACAAATGTGTAATTGCAACCTCTCAGAAATATAGCAATGTCAATGTTCAAGTTCACATACCAATGTTCGACAGTTGTTTGGCATCAGTAAACATAGCAGAAGGCAGAAAGTGTGACCCAGATATGTGAAATGGAAAGCCAAAGTGACATATCAGGGTCCATACACAGAGGTAAAAAGGCAGATTCTGGCAATGTCCAACAGTAGTATGATGTGAGAGAAGCAGTTCCAGTCTCTTACCTGTGTCTCACTGGAAGTATTGCATGATGATGTTGTTTCGGTTGTCTATATCTTCTTCTTCCTCCTCTTCTTCACTGTCCACAGGCTCCACAGCTGCCACTAGACCAACATCAGGCCCATCCTCCTGCAGAAAAGGCACCTGTTGTCGCAAAGCCAGGTTGTGCAACATACAGCATGCCACGATTATCTGGCACATCTTCTTCGGTGAGTAGTATAGGGAGCCACCTGTCAGATGGAGGCACCGGAATCTGGCCTTCAGGAGGCCGAAGGTGCGCTCTATTATCCTCCTAGTTCGTCCATGTGCCTCATTGCAGCGTTCCTCTGCCTTGTCCTGGGATTCCTCACTGGGGTCAGTAGCCATGACAGGTTGGGGTAACCAGACTCACCTGCAAAGATCGAAGGACAGCTGTTAGACATCCTCCAACCCTCAGGGACTCTCCCATACCCAGACACCTATGTCAACTCTGTTGGGACCTTGGGCTCACCTATTAGCCACACACGGTGCATCTGGAGTTGCCCCATCACATAAGGGATGCTGCTATTCCTCAAAATGTAAGCGTCATGCACAGAGCCAGGCTACTTTGCATTCACATGGGAGATGTACTGGTCTGCCAAACACACCATTGGCACATTCACTGAATGGTAGCTTTTGTGGTTTCTGTGCATCTGTTAATTCCTGCGGGGGTGGGGAACAAATGCCACGTGTGTACCGTCAATGGCACCAATGATGTTGGGGATATGTCCCTGGGCATAGAAGTCACCTTTCACTGTGGGCAAATCCTCCACCTGAGGGAAAACTATGTAGTTGCACATGTGTTTCAGCAGGGCAGACAACACTCTGGGCAACACTTTAGAGAACATTGGCTGTGACATCCCTGATGCCATGGCCACTCTTGTTTGAAAGGAACCACTGGCCAGGAAATGGAGTACTGACAGGACCTGCACTATAGGGGGGATTCCTGTGGGATGGCAGATAGCTGACATCAGGTCTGGCTCCAACTGGGCACACAGTTCATGGATTGTGGCACAATCAAGTCTGTAGGTGATAATGATGTGTCTGTCTTCCATTGTCGACAGGTCCACCAGGGGTCTGTATACAGAAGGATGACGGCATCTCATCACCTGCCCCAGTGGAAGTGCCCTATGGAGGAGAAGGGTGAGCAGAGGGTCATACACCATATAGGTATCACAAGAGTGTTTAGAACAATCGTGATGTAATTGGTGTGTGGCGCTGTCTGTCCGTATTCCTGCCCAAAAGTGCTGTGACGCAGTTAGTTGCCCTGCCATGTGCCCCCCTGAAATGACGGCTGCCTGACCTGTAAGGAGGGACAAGGGGAAATGAGGTAATTGTGCTGGCATTGTGCAGCATCACGGTAGGCAGTCGAAGACCGAGGCGCAAATTAGCATTGGTTATCATTGGGCCCTATGGGTTCCAGGAGCCAATGACGATATACGCCGGCAGTGACGGGACGCACCGCTGCACACGTGACCGCCACTTTCTATCTGTTCACTCACTTGATACCTGACCTTCAACAGGAGAGGACCTACACTGCAAGTGCTGCTGTGACCTGAGTCTGGAAGCGACAATGGCTACAGTGTCTGGGGAAAGGGCCCCTGCCTTCACTGTGGAGGAGGAGAACAAGCTGGTGAATGGGGTCCTCCCCTAGTACACGCTACTCTACTGTCCTCCAGACAAACAGGTGAGTACACTGTGAGCATGATGCATGGCACATGAATGTATGGAGTGGCGTGGATGGAAGATACAGGGGGGGCAGAGGCCAGCATGTGAGGATGGTGAGTGTATATTTTTCTGGGCCAGGGTGGGAGGTTTGTGTCCACTGAGTAAGACGAACCGGACAGGGGAGTAACATCCATTCTTACTTCACTTTTCCTCTACGTCAGCGCCCACCAGAAGAAGGGTATTTGGTGTGCCATCACCAAGGAAGTGCGGACCCTGGGGATCTACCATAGACGGAGCACACACTGCCGGAAAAGATGGGAGGAACTGCGCCACTGAACCAAGAACACAGCGGAGGCCCCGCTGGGGATGGCCTCTCAACGTGGAAGGGGTGCCCCTCACACCATGACCCCCCTGATGTACCGGATCCTGGCGGTGGCAAATCCTAAGGTGGATGGGCGCTTGAGGGCATCACAGCAGCCACAAGGGGGTGAGTACAGTCTCAATCAGCTGACTCTGCGCGCTTTATGAGGTTTCTGGGTGGAGGAAGTGGGCTGTGGGTTCCCCTAGGCCTGGGCAGACATGCCAAGGTAGATCCATTGTTTGGCAGGGTCAGTGGCACTCCAAACCCAAAAGTGGTAGTGGCCTTCTACACCTAGTCAGGCTCCTGTGGGTGCCAGCTGTGCATCAAATGGGTCTAGGCAGAGTCCCCCATGGGCATGTGATTTTCCCCTGAACTGTTAGTGCATGGGCTAGTGAATAGGCTGCTCCCTGTGTGTTGTGTCTGTCAACGGTAGTGGTGTTGCAGGCATTGACCATGTGTCTTCTCTGTTTTCCTTCCCCTTTTTGTTTTGTCACCCTGTCCTTGTGTGCATTAGCATCATCTGGCAGAGGAGCATTGGCACCGGAGCAGGAGGGAGCTGCAACCCACATGGCCCTGGAGGGTGAATTTACGGAGTCTGAAGGCATCAGTGGGTAAACCAACCACTTGAGAGATTTGTGAGACTGTGGCTTTGCATTCCCCAGGACCATGGGAATGTCGTCCCTTCATCCGGCTGAGGTGCCCCCCCCCTTCCCCCTGAGGTGCATGTTTATTTTCGACCCGATGCCCCAGCAGTGTTCTCTCCGTTTAGAGGCAGGTATCATGTGTGGGCTTCGCCCATGCATTTTGGGACCACTGGTCCACGGACAGTGATTGGAACACTATCCAGACTTGTGTAGTTGCTGTACATATTTGTATATAATGATCTGTTAAAGACCTATTTCCATATCTGAATTTTCAATGATTACACTCATTACAATCATTTCCTTTTGTCCTTACGTTCTGCCAGATGGCTACGGGGTGTGTATATATAATGTTGTTGCATGTATTCGTGTGTATGGTGTTGTAGATGAGGGTGGGGGTGGGGGTGTTGCGAGTTGCGTGTGTGTGTCACTCTCTTTTTCCTTCCCCCCTCCCCTGTGTGCTAGGTGCAGTACTCACCGTAGTCGCCGCCGCCATCTTTGCTGCTCTTGGTAGAAGAGGAGGTAAACCAACATTGGTAGCACGTGTAACTCGGGCTCCATGGTACCCTGGTTCCTCGTTGGGTGTCGTGAGGTGAGTGGTTCCGTTCCAAAGACTGTTTCCGCTGTGTTTTTGATGGCTTTGGTACCGCCCCGGAAAAGCTGGCGGATTGTGGCCTTGTAATACAGTGGGCGGTACATTGTCTTCCGCCTGTCTGTTGGAGGTTACCGCTGCAGAGTTTGTTTCTACCACTGTGGCGGTCGGAGTGTTAAAGTGGCTGTCTGTGTTGGCGGTTTCCGCCATGGTCGTGATCCCATTTTTTTTTCCACCGGCCTGTTGCGGTATTACAGCCGCTTTAACACCGACTGCCAGGGTTGTAATGAGGGCCTAAGTGTGAGAATGCTTTCATAGAAATTAGAGCTTTACTGCTTGTCCCCAACTTTAGAGCACTTTAATGTGATAGAAAAGGCCTCTATCACTACTGATGCCAGTAACATGGTTCTTGGAGCAGTATTATCACAAAAAACAGAATGCAAAGGGAAATTTATGGGCTTTGCTTTTAGGCAGTTCCATGGTGCAGCTACAGAGAAGGAAGTCCTGATTTGCTGCTGGAAGATTAATTACTACAGGCATTTTTTATGAGGCTCACTTTTTACATTCAGAACTGACCACAAAACTGTTGCACATACTTAAATATGAAAGACACTTAGAAGAAACATTACACCTAGAATATCACAATGGTTGCTAAGCTTGATAAAATAAATATTTGTGGTAGAATGTGTAAAAGGGATAAAGGATGTGAATATTATGTTTTTATTGAGGCTACCAGTAAAGCACACAGAAGATGTGTCAATAGAGTAGAGTAAAGAACTCCTTTCTGGATGGAGTCTGCGGTTAACGAGGAGGGGTGGAAAACAGTGGCATTAACAGATGAGGTTTAGGGAGAGCCTAAAATGCAAATAAGGAATGGTTGAATGGGTCCGAAGATTTGAAGACAGAGATACAACAGTATTCAAGGGTGAAAGAGAAATTGAGTATTGGAGACAGGGTATTGACTGGCGATTGAATTGATCTCCCAAAGAATTTATGAATTAGGGTAACTTGAGTTGCACATGGGGAAAATCCATGAAGAAATATGATGGAAAGAGGTTTGGCATAATTTTTTGGGTGGCCCAGCATGGACTGTGAAATTGAGGATTGAGCAAATAACACTTATGCATGTTCCAACAGTGACCAAACGAAGACTGTCAGACTGCTGCCTTTAAAGTGTACTG
The DNA here is from genome assembly GCF_031143425.1 of Pleurodeles waltl. Taxonomy (NCBI): domain Eukaryota; kingdom Metazoa; phylum Chordata; class Amphibia; order Caudata; family Salamandridae; genus Pleurodeles; species Pleurodeles waltl. Next base: position 458,840,724 of record NC_090444.1, on the reverse strand, counting down.
AATTACCAAATAGTCCACAGTAGAGATTAACTATCAGCTTTTGAGGGCCTATTGTTAACTTTGGTGCAAGAGATTGTTTTCTGTTTATTTTGGTTAATTACCATAGCAAATGGTTCAATGGGAGGAAGATGGGTCAAATAAAATTGGCAATGTCATAACATTTCTAAGGGAAGCCTTCAAAGAGGAAGGGATGCCAGTGGTATTAGTACAGGATAATGGGGTCCAGTTTGTTTATAGCATCTTAAGTTTTTAAAAGAGGTTGGAATAAAACATGAGTGAGTGAATTATTTAAACCACAAGCTAATTGGCTTGTGAAAATGACTATGGGTTTGATTTAGATATTGGAAGACAGGTTACTCAGTCATAGGATATAATGGGATTTAGATTTTGGTCGACTGGATAACCATCCCCATTGTAACAGAGTAACACGTACGCCAGTATCTAAATCAGGCTATAAGTCAGTTGGTAATGGAAAACATACCACTGTCTTTAGCCATTGGTTTGTCTTTGAGACAGGAATTGAACAAGTTAATTTGGAAAGACAGAGTAACTTCTCATTCCATTAATAGTGCTTTCCCTTTGACTGCTCTTGAAGGAAGAGAACATGCCACAAAGGAATCACCTATGTTTGTGTCACAAGAACCAAGTCCCAGAGTTCAGAAAAAGCATGAAGAGGGTGGAAAATAAACAAGTGGCTTATGAACTCTCTTACTGCACATGAATGGGTGTGAACGATATACAGTTGAAGTGTGGCAATTGGGAGATTGTTAGAAAACTGGGATTAGTGAGGAAAGGTGAGGCTACTTTTTCCATGCCTCATGAAGTGGTAAAGGTAAAAGAAATTATGTGGTGATTTTGGAAGATGGGGAACAATGGAATTTTAGGAGTGACCGTAAAGTTCCAAGACTGAGAGATCAGTCGAGTACTTATCCTTAGTACTGTTATACATGGATATTTATGTTTCCTTTTCTAGATAAACTGAACACTGTCTCTAAAGTTGTACCTCTTAAAAACAGAATTATATCTAATAATAATATATTGTATAGTAAATTTCTGTATGTTTTTCCTTCTTGTTGTTTCTGTAAAGGGGAGATGTGTTGAGTGCTGTACAATTACAATCTAGTCTTATCGAATCAACTATTCAGGCCCTGAATTGTTATGATATTTAATTATGAATTAGAGTGCTATATGAAAGTTCTAGTTGCTTGGCAATTGAGCAACGGCACTGCAGCTGGAGGTCACAGTTTACTGAGAATAAAGTACCCTTTTGTAGAACCACTGATGATCAATGTAATGTCTACAAGAAGTTACGAAAAAAGGGGGGCAAGTTCTTCCAAACAGACTTTAAACTGCAGCCCTAAACATTTACAACTCTACTGTAAGAATGCAGTGTGTTTGCTGAGCAAAGATGTTGATATTTTATTGTTGTGTCTTGTTAAGTGGTATCAACATTTGGGAGTATAACATATTTCAAAGAGTATTGCTTTCCAGAAGCTTTCTGCTTAACAGTGAGCAACTGGCTGTTGACACTTATGCAAACTGGATTATTCCCAAAAGGTGAAATCTGGGCCATAACTCAAATAAAACCGATATAAATCACAGGTTCATATTGTTTTTATTCTCTCTGTCTGGACTTCTTACCTTTGCCATGATCCCTCTATTCCCCGTGACAGTTTCCTTTTTCACCGGTCTTGTTCTCTATTTGAAGATGAATTAATCTGACATGGTACAAGGCAGAACGGGCTTTCAGCCTCTCTTGCTTGTGTAAAGAGAGTTCGTTATGAAAGGAATAGAGTAGCGGAGTGGAAGTAAGACCGTTTGAACTTTGAATTGACTTTTTCCCCTTTGATAAAATTCCTTAAACGTGGTCAAAATCTAATTCTCTTGAAGCTGAAGTTCTTTCACTGCTGAATGAAAACAAATCCAAAAGTCTACTTCCAATAAAGCTTTAGGCAGCTATTTGTGCCGTAGGTTCCGAAAATATTCATATTTGTATTCCATGTTTGACATTTTACCGGAAACTGTTTCCTCTCCTCTATGTTATTTTTCTATTTTTTTATTTGAGCTTTGAAGAGCGCTCTGTTACCAGTAATGACGTAGCCAACGTCTCTTTAGGCGAGAGCTTGCATTCATACCAAAGATGCCTGGGTTCAAATAAACGTAAAAGGGAATCATTTTGGTGTCATGTGTGACGTCCTGAGGTGCCCCACAAATCACTTAAATGAACACAGCCCTTAAGCTTGCTTGAGTGAAGGCAAGTAGAAGGGATATACTGTAGTTGCCTAGATACATAATTAAGGCATAGTTTTCAGTCTTCCAGTTGTTCGTGCTGGTGAGTCGGTATTTACCAAACTTATTACCCACCATTATTTGACTATAAATGGTTAGCAGGGTTATCATAAAAAAATTATTTGTGGAAGTGCTTTTCTCCTTCCCTAAGGGTGTAGAATAATTTCCCCTTACAGTGTGATTCTGACAACAGAATACGTGCAATTAGAAAATGCTCACTGCTCTCATGTAATTACTCATTTAAAAAGTATGTAATAATAGCTGTGACAGTACCCTCCTTCGTATTCTTAGACTTCACCCATAAGGAGAGGGAGGAGATCCATCAATGACAGACTGTACAGTGAGGTCAAACTGCTTATTGAGCTGTCAGCTGTGAAAAGGGTGGCCACTGTGACCAAGCGACCGCAGTACCGCCTGAAAAAGGCAACTCTTTTCTGATGTAACTTGCAACTCTTTTCTGATGTAACTTCTCAGCAATGCCAGACCTTGAACAGCAGGTGTGCACTCCAGCACTGTCAGTATTGATAGACGGACACACGGTGGCCCAGCTCTCCTAGGATGCATTTTTTAAAAATAAAGTTTTATTGAAGTGTGCTATAAATGGCACAGTGCATACAGAGAGGCATGGGAATGCACCATTACTTTAATCGTACATCAACAGGACATCAGCTTTGTTGACCGCTGACAATTAGGTGCATATTTATACTTCTTTTGTAACAAATTAGCGTAATTTTTTTAACTCTAATTTGGTGCAAAACTAACTCCATATTTCTACTTTTAGGTTTGGAAACCTACTTTGCGCCAATGAGATTCAAAGCAGGCAATCCTGTGCAAAAAATTACTCTATGGCCTTAACGCCCTATTTATACTCTGGTGCAAAAACGGTGCACGAGAGGGAGGCAGGCCTAAATAATGGCACTAAGCTTGCTTAGCACCATTATTTAACGCCTGGGTCAGGGCAGGCATTAGGGGACCCGTGGGCTCATTTCCATGGTGGAACACCATGGAATAAGCCCACAGGTGCCCTCCCCAGGCTCCAGGGACACCCGCACCAGAGGGACTGCGGAGGATGAAGGACCCCATCCCAGGTAAGTACAGGTGAGTACAGGTAAGTATTAAATGTTATTTTTTAAAGTGCCATAGGGGCCCTGAACAGGGTGCAATGGCCATGCCCAGGGGACCCTTGTCCCCTGTGCTGGCCATTGGGGTGGTGGGCATGACTCCTGTCTTTTCTAAGGCAGGAGTCATGTGGCATGATAAGTTTAGCACCAATAAATGACGCTAATCTTGTTAGAGCAGTTTTTTTTTTACTCTAACCAGCCTAGCGTCATTTATTGGTGCTAAACCCCCATCTCCCATACCGCCACCCCCACCCGGCTAGCATCACATTTTTTGATGCTAGCCCAAACTTTGTGCCGGCTAGTGTCATTCCGCCCGGTTGGCATCTAAGAATGGCAGTAGCTGGCGCTATACTTTTTGTCACAAACCTACACTAATGCAGGTTTGTGGCAAAAAGTATAAATCAGGGCCTTAGTATACAAAAGTGTGTCATAGGGTATCACCATTTAGTTGTTACAAGCAATGAATTTTCAGACTTAATGAACTCTAGCCATACCTATTGAACATAACAAATCCTCTAACTTTCTCCTCTCCCCTTGCTCCTTTGTAAGGTCTCCGGAGTGGTCCCATAATGTGCGCAATACGGATCTCCTGTCAAGGGTTATTGAGTGCACAAGTGTGGGTGAGAGGTCTCCTCTTCCCTTTAACCCCCACCAAATCCCTCCTCATTCTCATGGGGGTGGGGAGCACAACCTTCAGCTCTTTCTGGTTGGACAGATAGCGCACCAAGCATGCAGGTCATCATTCAACTTATCATCTCTCTGTAAATGCTTCATGCGCACTTCCTCCACAGTCGCCCACTCAGAGATGTCCTGGCACCAGTCCGCACAAGTAGGTGGCATCAGGCTCATCCATTTGACAATAGTACGTGCTTCACTAAGAGCAAGCCCAGGTGGATGAACTTTCTGCTGAGTTGTTTGTTGGGGGGGGTGGCTGGGGTCCTCACAGCGCCTGCCTAATCTCCCTCTGTACAGCTCATCCAGAGGCCCTGTTCATTGCCCGTAATACCTCCTGCCAATAAATAGTGAGTGGCATGCTCACACCATGTGCAGAAAATCTACAGCTACGTTCCCGCAGCATGGGCAAGTAGCAGACTGGTTGGTATATAATGTGTAGAAGTATTGGATTAAGATATATCTGATATATGTAGTTGTATTGGAGCAACTTAAACCAGGCATTGGAGCTGGCCGTGCCAGTTCGTTCATAGATTTTTATCCACTTATGGGCTGTTAAGGGTTCCCCCAGCATGTCTTGCGTGCCTAGTCTGAATGCGTAGTGGGTGCTGTGAGGTCATCATGTAGTGCTCTATAAATATGACAGATCAGTAGGTGCCTCTGGGTCATATTAAGTAATGTCATTAATGTGGTAGAGCTTGGGGCACATAGGGGAAGGTGGGTCACAGCTTATGTGGTAGCTGAGATCATAACATATTGTAGGTATTCCCCTACACCAAGTGAAAAGGAATCCAGAGATTCCTCTCGCATGATAAACTGGCCTCCCAGATACAGGTCTCCCATTGTGATGCATCCCCTCTCCCTCATCTTCACACTGACATGGAGTGAGCAATGTTTTGGAAGGAGTGCATAACAGCATATTTGGGGCGTACAGGATGCATCAAACTACTTTTCAGACCTCCTCTCCCCAGATATTTGCCACTAATTGGATAATATGAGGCATCTTTTGTGAGACTTGCGGTCCAGTCATTAATAGGAGAGGTAGCGAGACCTCGCTGTGGGTAACCATTAGTAACAGTTTTTCCCAATTATCCTCAGTGTCCAGCCAGTGGATTGTGTGTTGTAATGTGCTGCCATATAATGGGGAACCTTGAGGCCTCCCCCTCCTCTGGGTGTCAATGGTGTGGAAATAGTGTGTAGCTATCGCATAAAGTGTGCCTTGGAACTCATATAGGGACCTTGGAAGCAGTATCATATTCTTGATGGCAATTTTACCCATGAGGGACAGGAGTAATTCTCTCCAGAAGCGGATTGAGGTATGAAGCCCATCCACCATTTTACTGATATTAAGAGCAATGAATGTCGGCACTGTGTGTGCCAGTTTAATGCCCAGGTATTTAACATTTCCGATCACCAAGGGAAGCCCTTTGCACAGGAATGTCTCCAACAGGATCCTGATTAACTGTCCAAGCAGAAATAATTTAGATTTGTCTGTGTTAAGGAGGAGCCCAAAAAGTTCACTGAATTCCTGCATAACCTGTAAAAGGATCGGCATGGAGTACAATGGCTGTCTCAGATATACCAGTAAGTGGTCTCCCCCAGTGTTACATCCCAGGGGCCAGGTGACATGTGCAGATTCTCTGCTAATGGCTCTATGGGAATTGCAAACAGGAGCACTAAGAGAGGATATTCCAGTTTAGTTCCCCCATGCAGATGAAAAGCCCCAAAACCACACTGCTCAAGAATACCCTAGCAGATGGGTCGGAGTATGGTAGTTGAACCCATTGGATGAATCTGGGGCCTATACCCAGCTTACAGAGCACTTGCCAGAGGTATCCCCAATTCATGAAGTCAAACGCCTGCTCCACATCTGAGAATGCTAGTGCGTCTGCATCTCCCTGTAGCTGTGGGGCCTGGTATATGTGCGAAAGCCAAAAAATATTGTGAAGGGCATTTCTTTTCGGGATGAAACCTGACTGATCAGTATATATGATGGACTGTGTATGGAATTGCCCCTTTTAGCATGGTTACCCCCTGCCCCACTTTTGGCTGATATTGATGGTGACTTGAATGAGAGTGTGCTGGGATCCTGCTAAGAAGGCTCCATCACCAATGTTCTTTCTCAAAACTGTACCATTGTTTCTCCATTTGGCACACCCCGACGCACAGCTAAGTCCCTTGTAAAATGTACCAGTGGTAAAGAGGGCTCTGTGGCCAGGGAAGGTCTCTAAGAGCTGCAGCATGTATTGTGCCACCCTAAGGAACCCCTCACCAAACACATGCACACTGCCATTGTAGCTTGTGCGTGGGGAGAAAAAGAGAAAGTCGACATGGCATCCCTCTCAGGGTGCCATGCCCAAAAACCACTGCCTGTGGCATAGGTAAGTCATCCATCCAGCAGTGAGGACTCCAGATGACACTGACTTAGCTCCAGCCCTACTGGCTTGTCTGCGGCTTCAAAGACCCCTGCACCAAAAAGGCGATGCTTCCTGCAGGACCAGTGACCTCTACAAACCCCCAGAGGACTGCCTGCATAGCAGAGGACCAAGACCTCCTGAGGACAGTGGCTTCGTCCAGAAGAAATTCACCAAAAGGACTCTAGAACCGGCCCGGATCCACGAGCCCTGTCCACTTTGCACCCGACGCCTACGACCCAAGTACAGGTGGCCCACCAGTCCAGAGACGATTCTGACCTGAAGTCCATCCTGGGTTGACCCCTCCTGACCACCACGACAATGCCTGCAGCCATAATCCAGAGGCCTCCCTGACCGCGACCGGTTCCGTCAAAGATTCTTGACTTTTAAAGGTACCCCTGCATCTGCAGCTCCCTTGCCTTGAGGAATCTGACCGACGGTTCAGCAACATCCATCGGGCACCTCTCCTTCCTGTCCAGCCTTTGGTTTTCCGGAACTGACTCCCTAGACCCAGTCTGCAGTGCCTTTGTGGCCTCCAGGGTTCCCACATTAAAAAGCATTGGGTGCCCAATGCTATGTTTGCACCCTGCACTCGGCCGCCTCGTGCCACTGTGTGTTTGTTGCTGACCTGTGCTCCTCCCAGTGGTGACCTAAACCCCCCAGGCCTGTGTCCTGAAACTGCGGGTACTTACCTGCTATCTCTTTTCTACTAAGTCCCCCAGTCCTCATAGGATTCCATTGCAAACCCAAAACCAATTTTCACCTCTTCACCCGGCCGGCCCGTGTTGCTGCCGGTGCACTTTCGGGGTCAACTTGAACTTTCACCTGTTGACATCCTAACCCCTGTAGACTGGAATTGTAAGTTGTGTATTTACCTGTTTTCTGTGCTAACATTTCTCCCCACAGGACCCTATTCACCACTATGAAAAAATGCAGTGTCAACTTTTGAAATTGTAAAATGTTACTTATTTGTAAACTGCTTTACCTGCGAAAGTCAAACAAAGTACAATTGATACACATACTAAGTACTTATTTTCAACTGTACTTACCTGCAACAAAGGTCCTTTGGTTCTAGAAACATAGTAATTATATATAAATACAATTGGCCTGGAGTTAGTCATTGTGTACCTCATTTCTTTTCTGTGTGTGTACAGCAAATGCTTTGACCTACCCTCTGGTGAGCCTAACTGCACAACCAAACTACCACAAAAGAGGGCATTAGTATTATCTACTTTAGCCTCTGTGAAGACTCTGTGGAACCCCTGGACTCCTATTTGGTATAGGATATACAGAGCCAGCTTCCTACATTAGTGGATCAGCGGTGGGGTCTACAAATTTGCATTTGATGGACTACTCAGCCAATATCTGATCACACAACTAAGTTCCAAAATTGCCTTTAGATTCAATTGATGTTTGAATTGACATTTTGTTCTAAATTTTTAAAAATACTGCTAGGGCCTTGGTTAAGTCTCCTTTACCATTTCTTTCTTTTTAGATTTAAAAGTTACCATAGTCAGGGGTAAGTAGCTAGAAGTAGTGTTTAGTTCCTAAAAGCAATACCCAAACATTAACATCAAACTGAGCAGCTTACAGGACATGGTTGTGGAGCTGAACCTCACCCCTTACCACCATCTTGGGATGAGAGAGTTAAGGTCCCTCTGTAGACTAAAATAAATCAAAACTGGCTCCAACCCTACCAAGGTTAAGCTCAGGAGCTCTTGGCAGAGTATGCAAAGGAACACCCTGCTGTGGAGAAAGATCTCCCCTCAGATGGGGAAGAAGTTAGGGATCAGGAGAATGAACTTCCCCTTCCTAACAGAACTAGGGAGGACTGGGTCCAAATTACCCTGACTCCAAGGATAGTACTCACAGGATCTGGGTTTCCCACAGGGGAGTCCATTTCCTCTGGGAACATTCAGGGCAACCTCAAGGAAGAGGCCCTCCTTTTAGCAAGGATGGCCAAAATATTAACCCTGGGGAGACAACTCCTGGCTATAGAAAGGGAGAGATCGGAAATGGGCTTAGCATCCATTATTGGTGGCAGCAATTGAATTCTTAGGGACAGCGGGCTCTCTGATACCCCTACAATCCCCAAAGGGATTGTCCATAAGTATGAGGAAGATGATGACATCACCAAGGGGTTCACAGCCCTTGGGAGGCCTTGTGGAACCAGAAGATTGAAAAAGTCTCACTGGGGAGCTCTCCTTTGGGATTTATTCACTGGTAAGTGAAGGGATAGGCTCCTCACACTCACTGGTGCAGATATTTAACTATATGACCACATGAAGTCTACCCTGATTGAGGACTTTGGATTCACCTCTGAGGAGTACAGAATTAGGTTCAGGGGGCTCCTAAAACCTCAAGCCAGCCCTGAGTTGATTTTGCAGACTACCAAGTCAAAACACTCTGTGGTTGGATCACTGGCAGTGAAATGCATGACTATGATGGGCTTTATAATTTGTTTATCGAAGATCATCTTTTAAGTAACTGCTTCAATGACAAGTTGCATCAATATCTGGTAGACATTGGTCGAATTTCTCCCCATGAATTGGGAAAGAAGGCAGACCATTGGTCAAGACTAGGGTGAGCAAGACTTCCACTGAGGGTGACCACAATAACGGTGTTACAAAGCCTCCCCAAGGGATGGGTGGCAAGACACCTTAGGATAAAAGTAAAGAGTCTTCTAAAGGCCCCCAAAAACCTGAGCAGGAGGGTGGGCCCGAGCCTCTTCACAAACTTCACATACAAGGGTAACAAATTTGATCCCAAAAAGGCCTGGCGTTTGAACTGTAAACAGAGTGGACACCAAACTGGAGACTTGGCCTGTCCCAAGAAGAATCCCCCTAGCACTGCACCTGCTAGTACTGATATAGCTGTCTCCAGGTGGGATCAACAGTGTGCTCAGAGCAAATCAGGGTTCACATTGAAGCCACTTTAGTTTCTGAGGACAGGTAGGTGTTATCACTCTTGCTGTCTGGTCCCCTAATGTGAACAAACACAGACAACATCCCTTGTTTAATGGGACGTAAGCAGAAGCCCTGAGGGATACAGTTGCCAGTGTCACCATGGTGATAGAAAAACTGGTTTCCCCAGGACAGTATCTGGCTCGACAAACTTATCCAGTCACCAATGCTGACAATGTAACTGAGGTCCATTCCATAGCGATCATGAACTTGGAATGGGGAGGGGTTACTGGCCTGAAACAGGTAGTGGTCTATTCTGCAATCCCAGTTGAATGTTTGCTAGGTAATGAAATGGAGTCCTCAGCTTGGGTTGAGGTAGAACTCAAAGCCCATGCAGTCATGCTGGAAATCCCTGAAACGGTGTGTGAAGACTTGAGCACAGAGCTAAGCACAGTGTGAAAAAGAAGTGTTGGAGTCTGGAATAATGGCCCAACCTTCCAGGAGAAGGGGCAATAAGACTAGGGGACCAGCTTCTATACAGTGACAAGCACAAGACTCCTCTTCTCGGGAAGAAGTCTTAACATCCTCTGAGGGGAATTAGCCCATGGAGCTTGATCCTCATCAGGTAGAACTCTTGGGTCCAGGGGGACCCTCTAGGGACCAGCTCTGCCAGGCATAGAGAACCTGCCCCACTCTTGAAGGTCTGAGGCAGCAAGCAGCTGCCCAGGAAGAGGGAGCTGTAATTGGCTCCCACGGAGTCTATTAGGAGGAGGGACTCCTGTACACAGAGACCAGAGACCCCATACCTATTGCAACCAGGAGAGTGGTAGTGCCTCAGCAGATTAGGAAATGCATCCTCCCTTTAGCACATGACATCCCCATAGCTGGGCATCTGACCCAAATTAAAATTTCAAATAGGCTTGTCAGCCATTTCTACTGGCCCAACATGTCTCAAAAGGTGAGAGGGATTTGCAGCTCCTATGGTAAGGCAGGTGGGTACCCAAATGTCCCCAAATTCAACTACCAGTGGTTGGGGTTCCCTTTGAAAGGGTTGGTGTGGACATTGTGGGTACACTTGAACCCTCCACAGCCTCAGGAAACTAACACATACTGGTGGTAGTGTATCATGCTACCAGGTATCCTGAAGCAAATCCTCTTTGATCTGCTATAGCACCTGCAGTAGCCAAAGCACTCATTGGTATCTGGAGATGGTTTCTGCCAGAGGTTCCAACTTCATGTCAGCTTATATTAAACATATGTGGAATGAGTACGGGGTGACTTACACATTCATCTCACCATACTATCCACAAACCAATGGACTTGTTGTAAGGTTCAACAAGACATTGAAGGGCATGATCATGGGGCTACCTGAAAAACTCAAAGGGAGATGGGATGTCCTCCTGCCAAGCTTGCGTTTGGCCTACAGAGAGATGCCTCAGAAGGGAGTAGTGTTTCCCCCCTATGAAATTCTGATTGGCCACCCTATTAGGAGACACCCTCTGCTTGTGAAGGAGGGTTGGGAGAGACCTCTCTACAAGCCTGAGCAAGATGTGGTGGACTATGTGCTTGTCCTCTGCTCAAGGGTGGAATAATACATTGAAAAAGTACCCAAACACCTTGAGGCCAGCAAGCAACCCCAGAAGCAGTGGTATGACCAAAAAGCTGCTCTGGTAGAGTTTACACCAGGGCAGTGGGGTATGGGTTCGGCAGCTTGTGACTCCCAGGATACTTCAGGACAAATAGATTGGCCCTTACCCTATCCTACAAAAGCAAAGTTTGGTAATCTACTTGGTAGACCTGGGCACTAACAGGATACCCAAAATGGTGATCCATGTGAAACGCCTCCAACTTTTCTGTGATAGGGCTGATGTAGCTATGGGGATGGTTACTGCTGAGGACCAGGACACATAGAGTGAACCTTTCCCTGACCTCCTCTCTCACAACCATAGAGATGGGTCAGTTGATGGAGTTCTCTACTTAGACACCCCCATTGCCCAGCAGCAGGCTGACTGCAGGCAAGTCCTACAGTAGTTTACAGAGCTCTTCTCCTTGACCATTGGACAGACAAACCTGTGTATCCATGTTGTGGACACAGGAGACAGTTTGCTTGTCAAATCTAAGATCTATTTACAGTCTGATCAAGTTAAGGAAAGCATCAAAGATGAAGTCAACAAGATTCTGGACTTAGGCGTTATTGAAAGCTCTGACAGTCCCTGGGCTAGCCCAGTGGCCTTTTTTCCCAAACCTCTTCCCCAGAGTGGAAAGAAAGAGATGAGGATATGTTTGGACTACAGAGGTCTCAACCCTGTCACCAAGACAAATGCTCACCCTATTCCAAAGGCTAATGAGCTGATAGACAAATTAAGTGCAGCAACATTTTTCAGTACCTTTGACTTGACTGCAAGGGAACTTTCGAATGGCATGAGAAGCAAAAGAAAAGACTGCATTCTCTACACCTTATGGGCATTATCAGTTCACTGATATGCCCTTTGGTTTAAAGAATGCCCCTGTCATCTTCCGAAGGTTGGTAAATCAAGTACTTGCTGGCTTGGAATCCTTTAGTGCGGCATATCTAGATGGTATTCCTGTCTTTAGCTCCTCCTGGCAGGATCACCTGGTTCATCTGGAGAAGGTTTTGCAGGCCTTGCGCTCAGCAGTCCTCACTATAAAGGCATCTAAATGCCAGATAGGGCAGGGCACTTTTGTATACTTGGGCCACCTTGTGGGTGGAGGCCAAGTGCAACCCTTACAGCCCAAGATCCAGACAAGTCGGGACTGGGAAGCTCCAATAACACAAGCTCAAGTCAGGGCATTCCTTGGCTTGACTGATTATCACAGGAGGTTTGTGAAGTGGTATGGATCCATTGTGACCCCCCTATCCACAGAACTGAACTCTAAGAAATGCCCAAGAAAGTAAACTGTGCAGATATCTCTGAATATGGGATAGGAGCAGTCCTGTCCCAGAACAATGATGATGGCCATGACCAGTCTGTTGCCTTTATTAGAAGGAGATTACTCTCCAGGCAGCAGTGTTAGAGTGCCATTGAGAGGGACGCCTTTGATGTGGTTTGGTCCCTGAAGAAGTTGAGACGATGGTTGCTTGGTACTCATTTCTTTGTTCAAACTGACCACAGACCTCTCAGATGGCTGATACAAATGAAAGGGGAGAACCCTAAACTTTTGAGGTGGTCCATCTCCCCACAGGGAATGGACTTTACAGTGAAACGTAGACCTGGGACTGCCCATGCCGATACAGAAGGCTTTTCCAGGTTTTCCACTTAGACATTAAAGAAGACTCTCTTGGGAAAGCTTAGTCTCATCTTCGTTTGCTTGGGAGGGGGATGTGTAGGAAAGGACTCATTTTGGCATGGTTACCCCCAACATGTTTTGCCTGCTATTGATGCTGACTTGACTGGGAGTATGCTAGGATCCTTCTAACCAGGCCCCAGAACCAGTGTTCTTTCTCAAAACTGTACCATTATTTCCCCAATTAGCACACCTCTGGCACACAGCTAAGTCCCTTGTAAAATGTACCAGTGGCACCAAGGGTTCTGTGCCCAGGGAAGGTCCTTAAGGGCTGCAGCATGTATTATACCACCCTAAGGGACCCCTCACCAAACACATGCGCAGTGCCATTGCAGCTTGTGTGTGTTGCTGGGGAGAAAAAGATACAGTCAACATGGCATTCCTCTCAGGGTGCCATGCCCACAAACCACTGCCTGTGGAATAGGTAAGTCACCCCTCTATCAGGCCTTATAGCCCTAAGGTAGGGTGCCCTATACCACAGGTGAGGGCATAGCTGCATGAGCAATATGTCCCTGTAGTGTCTAAGTCCATTATTAGACATTGTTAGTGCAGTCTGGCCATATTGAGTACATGGGCTTCGAATCTGTCATTACGAACTCCAGTGCTCCATGATGGCTTCACTGAAGTCTGGGAAGTTTGGTATCAAACTTCTCAGGACAATAAACCTATACTGATGGCAGTGTTAGATTTATTGTAAAATGCACACAGATGGCATCTTAGAGATGCCCCCTGTATTTTACCTAACCATTTAATAAAGGGCTGACCACTCTGTGCCAGCCTGCCACTAACAGACAAGTTTCTGACACCATGGGGCGAGAGCCTTTGTGCTCTCTTGGCTCTGCTCTGGGTGGAGGTGCTTCACACCTCCCCCCTTCAATAACTGTAACACTTGGTGGTAAGCCTCAAAGGCTTAGGCATCCTATTACAGCACATAAGGGCATTCCAGCAGGACCAAGCCCCACTTTTGGCGGCATGTCCGGCAGGAAAATTAGGTAAAACAAAGAGGAGTGATCACAGCAGCAAGGACCACCACTAAGGTGTCCAGAGCTGAAGTGACCCCCCTCCTTGCAGAATCCTCCATCTTGTTTTGGAGGGTAGGGACCAATAGGGTTAGGAATGAGCTCTCCTTCCCAAATGGAGTGGGCACTGGAAGGTTATAGCTACCTTCAGGGACAGTAGCCATTAGCTACTGCCACCGAGCGCTGTAACCCCCATAAATCTAGTGAACTTCACTCATCAGATTCCTGGTGACCTCAGAAGAAAGAAGAAGGACTGCTAAGCCAACCCTAGCAGTGAAGACTCCAGATAACAACTGACTTGGTTCCAGCCTACTGGCCTGTCTGTAGCTTTAAAAGCCTGTGCTCTAAGAAGGCAGCGCATCCTGCACAAATCCCCAAAGGACTGCCTGCCCAGCAGAGGACCAAGAACTCCTGAGGACAGTGGCCCTGTCCAGAAAGAAATCACCAAAAGGGCTCTAGAAACAACCCAGATCCATCAGCCCTGTCCACTCTGCACCTCACGCCCACATCCTGAGTCCTGGTGGCCCACTGGTCCAGAGAAGGTCCCCAGGCAATTCCTTGAGTCCATCCTGAGTTGACCCCTCCTGGACACCACAAAAACCTGTGCAGCCTGAATCCAGAGGCCACCCTGACCAGATCAATGAATATTCCCGATGCCTAAAGGTACCACTGTAGCAGCATCTCCCTGGCCTTGGGGAATCTGCAGATGGTCCAGCAATAGCCAAGAAGCACCTCTCCTTCCTGTCCAGTCGTTGGTTTTCCAGAACCAATCCCCTGGACCTAGCCTGCATCATCTTTGTGGCCCATGGGGTTCCCTCATTGAAAAGCATTGGGCACCCAACGCTGTGTTTTCACCCTGCACCTGGCTGCCTCTGTGCTGATGAGGGTGTGTGTTTGGTGCTGACCTGTGACCAATGTTCCCTGTAAGGCACGCGCGCACCTTTCCTTCCCCCATCGCGCAGGCCCCTTTGGCAAGCGCGCACCTTGTGCTGTTATCAAATGTTCCACCATTCCTATACTTTGTGGTAGTTTATATGCGTTATCACTTTCTAAGCCTAAATAAGCCTTTTAGAGCGATATACGTGCTCCCCTAAGGCAGATAATGCTCATATTTGAATCTGGGTTGAAGTCAATGAAAACAGCGTTTAAATGCCGCAGGGAGTGTTTTAAACATCATTTGGCGTACTTTAGCATACAAGCGAGCAAGTGATATTTGTCTTGGAAATTAATGGTTAATGAACTAGGAAATGCTTCAGAACAGTAGGAATTGTGCTGTTATCAAATGTTCCACCATTCCTATTCTTTGAGGTAGTTTATATGCTTTATCACTTTCTAAGCTTAAATAAGCCTTTTTGAGCGATATACGTGCTCCCCTAAGGCAGATAATGCTTATATTTGAATCTGGGTTAAAGTCAATGAAAACAGCTTTTAAGTACTGCGGGGAGTGTTATAAACATCATTTGGCGTGCTTTAGCATACAAGAGGGCAAGTGATATTTGTCTTGAAAATCAATGGTTCATGAGCTAGGAAATGCTTCAGAACTGTAGAAAATGTGCTGTTATCAAATGTTCCACCATTCCTATACTTTGTGGTAGTTTATATGCGTTATCACTTTCTAAGCCTAAATAAGCCTTTTAGAGCAATATACGTGCTTCCCTAACAGGTCATGTCCTTGGGGTGTGCAACCAGGTCACAAAACTGCCTTGATGCCCTATTGCATGGAGCAATGATATCCCTTTTTTGCTTTAGTGGTATGGAGAGGCTAATGCCAAAGATCTTGGCTAGTTATGCGCTGCGCGTGCGTGAATGGTCAATTTCTTGGCGCACGTATCCTTGGCTGCAGCGCACAGAGACCGCACACTGCTGCACACAGTGGAAAAAAATTAGAGGGAACATTGCCTGTGACCCCCCTGGTACTGACCTAAATCCCCCAGGCCTGTGTCCTGAAACCATGGGTATATACCTGCAATCTCGTTTCTACTAAGTACCCCCAGTCCTCATAGGATTTCATTGCAAATCTGACATCAGCTTTGACCTCTGCACCCGGCCAGCTCTGTGTTGCTGGTGGTGCACTTTAGGGGTCAACTTGAACTTTGATCTGTGGATATCCTAACCCCTGATTATAAGTCATGTAGTTACCTGTTGTCTGTGCTAACACTGTCCCCCCAGGACACTATTAACTCCTATGGAAAATTGCAGTGTCAACTTTTGAAATAAAAAAGTGTTACTTACTTGTAACTTGCTTTCCCTGCAACACTCAATCAAAGTACAATTGATGCATATGCTTGATACTTACTTACAGCTGTACTTACTTACAACAAAGATCTTTTGGGTCTAGTAATAAAGTAACAATATATATTTTTGCTATATAAAAAAACAATTGTCCGGGAGTTAGTCATTGAGTGTGTGCCTAATTTCTTGCCTGTGTGTGTACAACAAATGTTTTGCACTACCCTCTGATAAGCCTAACTGCTCAACGACACTACCACAAACTGGGCATTAATATTATCTACTTTAACCTCTGTTAAGCCTCTGGGGAACCCCTGGACACTGTACACACCATACCTCATTTTGGTATAGTTTATACAGAGCCAGCTTCCTACAGACGGCATGCGAGGAAGTAAGCGTGCCACCAGCACATTACTCAGGAGTCTCAGGTCAACATTTAGAAACAAAATTGGGCTGTATGCTAAAATAGTCTCTGCATCTCCACTGAGCTTGGGGACCATCACCACAAGTGCCTCACTTCGTAGTCGGAAGAGAGCCCTTCAGCCGAGCTTCTTCAAAGACCTTTGAACTTTTTTTGGCAACAGAATCGACATATCTATGGTAAAATTCTGTGGGATGACCATCTGTGCCTGGTTTTTTTGCTGTTTTAAGGTAAACTTTCACTGCCAGAAGTTCTTCACAATTGGGTGTTTTTATTCAAGTCCTCCTGGGCCTCTGGAACAAGACATGGGAGTGGAAGGTCGGAAAGGTATTCTTCCAGGCATGCGGCGGGAATCTGCAGGTGTTTGCGGTATGTGTTACTAAGATTAGTATAAAAGACTGTATTAATAGCCCACTGTGTATAAACTGGGTCCCTCAAGCTTTTGCGAAGCATCAGTACAGGAGTCCCAGAGGATTTCTGCCAAACCAGGCGAGTGAGCATTGCTCCGGGCTTGTCCCCTTCATTGTGTAGATGTTGGAGATATGCCAGGTTGGTGTACTTCTTGAGTCTATGCCAGACATCCAAAACTGTTATGAGAGCTTTTTGCCAGACAGTTAACCTGTCAGGGTGTTGGGGGGGCAATGCCTCCAATGTGTTTAATTCAGATTCATGGGCAGTGAAGTCTTATTCAAACTGCTGACGAACCCAATAAGTTGTCTTAATACCGATTCCTCTCAAAACAATTTTCATTGCCTCCTATTCTAGAGCTCTATTGCTCACCGACCCCCAGTTCTCCATAAACAAAATGCGTTAACAACTCAGCGACTGTTGCCGCGAACAGGGTATCTGTTAGAGCTTCTGCTCAGTTGTGACACTGCTGAAATAAGCTGTGCTGTCAACATTTGGCACATAAATGTTTATAAAGCAAATCTTCTGCCCGACAGCATGCGCCCTATGATGGAATGGGAGCCCCTGAGCTACCCAAACAAGCACTGTGGCATAGATTTGGCCTCTCCATTGCTTTTGCAGACGAGGAATAAATTATCTCCACACATGCGTTTCCTTTAGAAATGTAATTGACACATTGTAGTGTTTAACGTAAGCACACACCTGTCTATGTCACTCAAACTGGGCAATGTCTCTCACATTCCAGGTAATAGGTTTAGTCAAAGAGGTCACCATTTGTGGTGCATGTCAGACCTTCCATCGTACCCACTTGCCCACTCGCCTAAGAAGTTGATCCACACCTGAACACCATGCAATCACCAACCAAGACCTGGATACACAAGAGCAGAACATTTTCTTCAAAATCTAAAAATCCATAAAAACAGAACCCCCTTGCAACTCTACCCCATGGGCAGTAAGACCAACCCCCTACACTGAAAAAGTAACCATTTGGGGGCTAGCGCAGTCTGCCTCATTACCCACTTCAAAATTAAATTCAGAACTCTGAGATTCAAAATTCCCTCTACTCCCCAAATGGGGTGGTGTTTCGCTGGAGGCTAGGTCTTAGGGGAAGGTGTGAGGCAGAGGCACTCACTCTCCTTAAACCTATCCACTGCCTGCCATCTGGTGGGCATTCCTGCCAGTTTAGTAAAAAGCATAAAATAGGAAAAAAGAAGAGGGAAGAGGAAGGAAAGAGACAAAGAAGAAGAGGATGGAAAAAGAGAAAAAAGAAAAGAAGAACAAGACTTTTCACTATTACCAAACCCCTCAGTATTCGTTACACCACCACAATATACCATATGGCTGGTCGGCCCCTCGACCCTCAAGTCTCAAGTCAGGTGTCTTTGGGCACACCTCCCTAGCTGCAGACAGCAAAGGCATCACATCAGAGGGCACCAGCACAAGCCACTCATAGTCACAGTATTACTAATAGTGCTTCAGGGTGACATTTGGGGCTTTCTCTCAGTCTGAGCCCTCAATGGAAGTGTCTCGACCAGTCTGGGCTGTCTGAGATGTATCTCAGGAAGCCTGCCCAACATCAGCTGCTCGAAGAGTACTATCAGGGCAACCCATTCATTTTCCCTGCTGTTTACTGTCCTCTGAGCTTTCCAGCATTCATTCCATTGTTAGAAACCTGCTAAGTGCCTCTTTGTATTAGGCAGAGATGATCCTTGCCACCCGATGTCCCAGCACGAGGCATATGCCGTAGAGTCCAACCAATTGCTGGCTTTACAAGGAATAAAGAAGCAAAGGACCTTCCCCCCATGCTGAACTCAGAGATTCACCAGGAACATTAAGCTGTACTTCAGGTTAAGGTCTTGCATACTTTTTTTGACAGAGAGGAAGGACCTTCGTTGTTCCTGTACCCTTTGCGTATAGTCAGGGAATATGGATATAGGGTGGCCCTAAAACATGAGCAGGCCTTTTGTCTGGGTGCATGGCAAGATTGCATCGCAGTTAGGGCTGGGTGAAAAACTCTGCTCCGCTGGCAGAGTTTGTGGAGTTCGGCAACTCTGCATTCTGTGGAGAACCCGGAGTTACCAACAGACTCCACACTCCGTAACAGAGCAGAGTTTTTTTTACTGTTTTCCCCCGTTGGCGCACACTCACTGTAATTTTGTGTGCATGGGAAGCGAAACAAGAGACTTCCAGTTACTCACGAGCACAGACGAGTTGTACTAGCTGTTTCTTTGATAGAGGGCATGCACCATGTGGCTGGCGAATATTTTGTGTGTTATGTTTGAGGCCAAGTAGGTCAATGTTTATTACTAAATGTACTGTATGAACAGTTTTGTATATTCTATTATATACTTTTTTGCATTTTCACCTGCACTACTCCTTGCCTCCCAAATCCCTGTGTTTTTTTCATGGTAGTCCCCTGCCCTTAGTACATCAGCAATTTAATTGTATTTTTAAAATTTTTGTTTTTTAAATAATTTGTTTCACAAACTTTATTTTATGTAATTTAATATTAATATTAATACTAATAATAACAATAACAATAATAATAATTATTATTTTATTATTTACATTTTTTCTTGATTTTAGATTTAAAAACAAATTAAATTATAATATTTCTGTCTTTTTTATTATTTTAATTGTTTTTACATGTTTTTCTCCATTTTCCCCATTAGTCCTATGTCTGCCATAGTTGTATAGCTGCACAACATTACAATATTCAAGGATTATTCAGTTTGTCACCAGCACCTCTCTGAGTGCCACATGCCAACTTGATGCACACAAAACTAACAGTTACATTCTTTATGTTGTAGTTGTTGCTCTTTCTTATCCCTCTTGAGTGTCCATGATAATGAAAGTAATGTTGGTGCAGTTTTACGAAGGGATACACTGTATTATTTCATAATTATTTATAATTTAAGTAACCACTAAACTATATTGTTTCTACTACTTCTGCAACTACAACAGTGCCACGTTTCACTGATATTCTTCTTGCATGTTTGATTTGAGGTGTGCGAAGAGAAAGAGACATCACCCACAGTAGTGCCGGACAGAAGGCCTGTACACGACGTGACGCGTGACCACACAGACATCTCTTCGGCTTGTGAAGCTAAGTGCTACTGCCAACTGACATCTTCAAGATGGCCCCAAAGAAAGGTGCTACCATGAAAGCATCCAGTGATAACAAGGAACTTCTCAACACTAGTATCTTGCCCCAGACCATTTTTGGGCAAAAACGTGTGCCTGCTGCACCGGCATCTAGGGAGCAAGCTTGGAGCAGCACTCCTGCATGTGTGGCCCTACTCCAAATTAGGCCCAAGCCCATCTCTGGCACAGAGGCAGCCTCTCTAATTACAGCAACGTCAAGGAGCAGTGGCGTTGAATTGGACTTATCTCTTTCTCAAAGTAGTGCTCAATCGTTGTCGGAAACTCAGGACAGTGGACAAACAATAGCCGCACCCAGCAATAGCAGTTCCTTCCAAAGTATAATCACATCAGGATGTTGTGATTCATGCTGAGGAAGCCAAAGAAGCCCCTCTTTCACAAGATCCACAGTCAGCCAGATCTCCACCATCTTCTTCTTCAAGCCCCCTTCTGATGATCAGGACTCCGCTTGTCTGAGACACAACAGGAGAGGTAAGGATCGAAAAGGAAGGTTTCTAAAAGCCTAAGAGTTATGGATTATGAAGAGGAGACTGATGAGTCTGATGACGAGCCAGTCATCATGGATGTTAGCCCTGCCCCAGTAGAGTCCGACGTTACCCCATCTTCTCAACCTGCTCCGAGGGATGTGGCACAGATACCACCACCTCCACCTTCACCTCCACCAGCTTCCATATTTACAGGGCCCTGGCTGCAATGTACACCCACAGCCACCTCAGTAGAAGTAAGCACTGCAGAGAGGCAGACATCATCAAAACAACACCCACCTACTGCCACTTCTTCAGACATTGGCACAGTGTTCGAAAGTTGACCTCCCTAGTTTAGGACTTCTTTACGGTTAGTGAAATGAAGCCAAAAATTGCCATGTGCTCCATTTTCTGAGCAAGTGTTAGTTAGGGTTAGCTTGGTACAAACCATGGAACCATAGCCCAAACAACCCATTTGAGAAAATACCAGGAAATCCGCTGGGAGGCGCACCTTAGTGGCCAAAAGCCTTTAAGTGGTGCTGGTGAAGGTGTTGAAACAGGGAATCTGATCCCATCATGGTGGAAGGTGAAGGTGGAGAAGAGTGTGACAGTGCAGTAGTATAGTCACCCACAACAGCATCACAATGGCAAAAAGAAGACTCAGAGTCAGGTCGAAACACCAAGGAAAGAACATTCAGGACCATATTTATACCTTTTTAGCGCCGCGTTTGCGCCGCCTTTTAACGCAAAAGCGGCAAAAACTTACAAAATAAAATTTTATTTTGCAAGTTTGCGCCACTTTTGCATAAAAAAATGACGCAAATGCGGTGCTTAAAAGTATAAATGTGGGCCACAGTGTCTGCCCCCCTGAGACGCACATTGAGCCTAACACCACCATCTGCTTTGAAGTTGCCTGCATCAGGTGCACTAGTAAAGAAAAAAATCCAGGCTACTATTACTGCCATGTTAAGTAGGAGGGGCAGTATGAATGAAACCCCCCAATGGCATGTTTGTACAAAGGGAAGCTGGCTAAAATATTAGAGTTGGACCTCCTCCTTTTTTTGTGGAAGGAGTGGGTTTTCTACAATGTGTGGTGGCCATCTGCTCAAGGTTCTGAACTGGATATATTTCACCAGAGTTGCTGTTCCAATGCTACATACCGATGTATTGGAATTTGTTGGACAAGCTTTGCAGCAGAGTGCTGTCCACACAATCCACCTGAGGACAGCCATTGATTACGTGTGCATCACTGCACACTGGATCTCTTTTGTGGGGGTTAGGTAATGCTGACATTTTTAATAGTGCTCGGAAGCATGCAACAATAGCTATGTTCACAATGGAGAAATACTATGCAGCTGCAAACATCTTGGATGACTTTAACAGCAAGGTCTTTGAATGGCTGCACCCCAAAGGGCTTAATCCCGGATTTGTTGCCACGGACAATGGCAGTATTATATTTAAGTCCATGTCAGATGGTGGATATTTTAGGGTCCTGGGTTTGACACGCTGCATAAACATCATTATACAGGACTTTCTAAAAAAAGAACCACAAGTTAGCAACTTACTATCCACATGCAGAAGAATCTGTACTTGTTTTAGCCATTCTTTTAAAGCCCGCAAGCTGTTGAGGATTATCCAGCGTGATAATAGAATGCTAGCTAAACCCCTCATACAGGAGGTTCCAACACATTGGAATTCAACTTATTAAATGTTGCAACATCTGTTTGAGCAGTACAGACCGATCACTGAATATGTCATGGAAAGAGGGGCCGTAACTGTGAAAAGCCTGATCATTGAGATGGACCAATGGGACATCGTCAAATGCCTGACTGAAATGCTCCCTCCTTTTGAAGTATTCACATGGAAAGTCAGTAAGGAGGAATGAACCTTGGGCCAATCCATCCCAATGGTTGTATATGCCGCAGAAACAGCTAAAGGAAGTGTTTGAAATGTTCTCAGGGGAGGATGCAAAAACAGATGTGCAGGAGTTGGAAGAGAGCTTAATCCTTTGCTTATCTGTTAATACAAGGCTGCAAAGGCATTGTGTCATCCAAACTTCAGATCTGTGCCACAATTCTTGACCCACGGTACAAACAATTACTGGCCCCTTTCATTCCTTTTTCAAACAGGGATGTTTTGACCTACAAGACATGGATTGCTGAGCAAGCCAGCAACCTAGAAAAAGAATCGCTGGAAATAAGAGGCCCAGTGACGGGCAGAAGTTCTGGGGTGCAGCCTACAACTTCCATACAGCCTGCAGATAGTGCTGTTGGCTCACAGCAGCCAAAACCAACACCAGCAACAATAACAGGAACAGCAGCCCCAAAATCTACATTTGATTGCTTTCTAAAGGCAGGGCTTAAGTCTACTGCAGAGGCACCAATAACTATTGAGAAAATGGTTCATGCCTACCTGGATGACCCAACGGAGGTCTATCTGGATCAAAACCCATTGGTGTATTGGTATGGGAAGAGGCTCCAATTGCTAGTGCTCAGCAGGCTGGCATTAGAGTATCTGGCTTGCCCTGTAGCCAGTGTATCTGCTGAGCATGTGTTCAGTGTAGCCGGTGTAGTTGTCACAGTGAGAAGGACCAATCTCTCACCCCAAACGTCAAGTTTACAGCATGAATTACAGCATACCTGAAGTACAGGTTGATGAGTGTGATTGGTCAGACTCAGGTCATGGTAGTGTGTTAGCTGACCAACTTCTGGGCAAACCACCTGACTCTGAGGACAAACTCTACCCCCCTGACTAGACATGGGGCACTACAGAACTTTCTACTTTCTTCTATTGATGAACTTCTTTGAGAAAAAAAGGGATATAGCTACCTGGGTGAACAACATTATTTTATATTGTTTGTTTCTGCCTTAATGACTAAAGAACCGTAACCGTTTTAGGCACATGTATGGCTGGATTGAAGTTGGACCAGTGTGCAGTGAAAAAGTGCCCCACCCCCAAAATCATTTCTAGGAGATCTGAGAGTCAATGCCTGCCTCCATTCTGTGCCTATCCTTTTTGTCCCCTAGCAGGAGTGCCCCAGATATTTGATTCATAACTTACTGGACAATGTGTGTTTCGTTTCATGAATCAGCAATGTACCACTATGCTTGATTGGAATAGGTAAGTAATGTGATATGCCCCAATGACTGATATGAGAGATTCTTGTTTCAATTTGAGATGGTTCATGTGACTCAAGTCTAGTGGTGGCAGATAGTGAGAGTGGGTATTTATTGTTTAACTATAATTATTACGCTTGCAGGTGTTTGTGTCATGATTGATTTACAATGTTGGTTGCCTAATACTGGGTGATAATTTTTTTTAAGGTGATTTTTTTTCATTCCCCTTTAACACTTAGCGAGATTTGTTTGCCAGCGACTACTCAATGTTTCTCTTGTTGTTAAACACAGCTATGCGCTACAGGTTGCTCTTTCTCAATTGGGTAGGGAGACGGTGACTCCCCGGAGCAGTTGGTATGGAGTTGGACCTAATCTTTAATCAGAGCCTGGTTGATGATTGAAGGACTCAAAGCATGCATTGACAACTTAAACTACTGACAGAAGAAGGAAGTTATCAACTTCACAGAAATCAATATGGATGATGATGAGTCTAAGATGCCTACTCCAATCTGTGGTCTGGTGGTGAAAGCCACATCAGTTACTTGATTTGGGAAATGCCAATCTGCTGTGTATGTGTGCTGGCTGGCTCAGACTTGAAACTAGGTTGTTGGTTGGGGGGCCTGTTGTTTGTAAGTAACATGAGGAGACAGACATGTGATGGATGATGTCACATTATGCAAATGCTCTAGGCTAAATGTTATGATGATCATGACAGTTGCAAGTTTGATCATCCTGATACATGCAGCCACTTATCGGTGATTGTTGGTTGTTGTAATTGCTCTCATTAAATTGATCACACAGCAGTCATCAAATGAATGATTGCAAAGGAGTTTGCTCTTGCTCTGCCATCTCTGAGTCTTCATAGTACACTACTCCTCATGAAGCTTATGTTCCATTCTATCCTTCTCGATTCTACAATATCATGATAATCCTTTCTGTTTTAGAATTCGCAGGCCTTCTCTTCTTGTGCACCATAACACTCATGTTTACCTTATTGGATCGCTTCAGGCAGGTATCCAAGAAGACTGACGGGGTAATCCAAAAAGAATGCAAATGCACCACCCAATTTGGCAATACAGACTAGTATAATTTTTCTTTCAATATTCTTTTTTTAGACATATGTGTTTGAGTTTCACCCCAAGATTAATCATATTTACTATTTTGCAAAAGTAGGTGACCGAACATTTTTATCTATATAACAATTTGGGTCTCACTGGGGCTGACGGAATGTAAAGTTAACTGTGTAATACAAATTATTTTTTTCTATTCCTCACACAACAGACTGTTGATAATTTCCCAGATGAATATTGTGTTTGTGTAGTGTTTGTCTTTTTGTCACTCCTTTCCCTGAAACCCTTTCCCATCTATTCATCAAATCCCTAACCCTCTTCCCCCGGGCTGTGTGTTTTATTGAGGTGTTACTTAAGAAATTGTACAATTGATTAATCACACACTTGGTGGGGCAGATGTGGTGGAAGCAATGCAGACTCAGTGTGCAGGATCTTCATTTGAGTTCACCTAGGTGGAGTGGGATCTCGCCTCCGATGCCTTCACTATTAGTGTGCCAGCACGCTACTACTACACTACCATGGTACCTTGAATAACCATGCAGCCCTCGCTTCATCTAGTCAGGTAAGATAAGTATGGAGCATTGTTGTACTTTAAGTTTAAGCAGTATAAGTGGCAATGGCAAATCTCTGCGCCCCACTCCTTATGGGTCAAATATGGTTGCAGAATGCACTGCAGAGACTAAGAGAGTAGTAGTACAAGGGTACCTAAGTGCATAATTAATTGTTATAACCTATCAGCAGATTTTAAAACATGCTGCGCGAAAAGGAATACACTAGCTGCAGATTTGAAAAATAAGCTGTGCTAAAAGGCAGAAGTGTGAAGTAAAACACACAAAAAAAAGATTTTAGGCATACACAACTATAAATAAATATTTATTAACCTCAGTCCCTCACAAAAAAAAGAAAAGAAACCCACACCATTCCACCCACAACTGGCCCACCCCAAACAAATCTCCCTTCCGCAACCAGTTACCAAAAAAACCTGTCCAATTGTCCATTATAAAAGAAAACAAAGTGGAAAAACCCCAATCCCAAAAACCCATTCCTACTCTCTCCACCCACAACAAGTCCTACCCACCAAAATAGAGGCTAAAAAAGGGACAGAAGAGGGCACTAAAGGCGGGCCAGACTCGTTTGAGGTGCTCCTCCATGCGTGCCTGGCTTCTATTTGTGCCAGCCTTCTAAGGATGTGGCATTGGAAAGTGGTGTCTGAGCGGGGGCTGCAGTGATGGTGTGGCAGCGGGTGGCTGCCCTGGAAATGCAGCGCTGGGGTTGAGCATGGGCTAGAGGCACTGGGGGCTGCCTGGGGCCTTGAGTATTGGCAGCAACTGCTGCTGCCGCCTCCTCCTCCTCAAGGACCACCAGCCACTAATACTCTGCCCTGATGGCCTTCAGCTTCTGCCACAGTTGGGCTGCTATTTCCTGCCATGATGGTGGACCAGCAGGAATAGCTATTTAAAGAAAGAAGAAATAGAAATTGTAAACAATGCTCTGAGCAAAACACGTGTTTAAAATCATGTAGTGGCACAGTAGCAGTACATTTGCTGGTCACCTCCGGCCATCCAGTTTTAAGGTGATTAGAGTCTCATTCATTATGCACTATGGAGTACAAGTGTTCTTCTCTCTCCTGTTGTGCTAAACTAATGGTGGCATGCAAGCTCAGCTGGCGCCCTAGATGTACTCATCACTGTCTGCAGCTGGGGCAGCTGTATTAGAAAATTCTCTTATTCCAATGGCACTGTTCTTCTCTTAAATAAATACCTTTCAATTGTATCTGGAATACATTGCCGATGAATACTAAGAATGAAACACAGAACATAGTATAATAAAATCAATCATGCAGACATCCTGTCTGCCATAGGTAGATGGTGGGAAAAGCTATGTACTGCAGTACAGGGAAAGGGTTAAGTAATGCAATATATATAGATTATATTAGGCGTGTTTGTCACAGACTATCCATCTACAATAATCAAGGCACTAACATAGTATCACTTTAATCACTGTCCTCATCACCTTCCTCCACCACACTTTGTAATACTTACTTTTTCCCCCCAAAAAATACATTTGCTTTGCAGTAAGGAAAGGAATCTTTTTAACTTACTCAAATGCAGGGTAAGGTAGAGGGGATTAGGCTGGGTAGGTAGAGTACACACTTTACTGATTAAATCCTCATCATCATCATCTGCCTAAGGTTTGGCTAGTAGTGTGAGCCACTGTGGTTGGCAAATGTTGAAAGGGAAACATCTTGAAAGAAAGAAATCCGTTATGGAAGCCATGACGAATTATTATATGTATAATTATATATCACTTTGTTAGAAAAATGCAGCACAAGACATAAGGAATTTTTCAAATTATTTGGAAGGCTGGGACAGAACTTAGGAAAGATTAAAGAAGTGAAGTATTAGGAAGTGACTGAGTGGGCACTGGGGGGAGGGGAACACACTTTGTTTTGCATTGTCATGCATTGAAAACTGTTTGACATATTAACTTAACTTAAGCAGACAGACACACATTGCACAGCCAACATTGCAATGCCAATTCTGCCGAATTGAACCATGCAGCTGTTAGGTCATCAAGGGTGGCACTGGTAAGAGTTCATAGCGAGGGAGGAAGGTGATGGTTAATGGATGCTGGGATACATATTACCTGCCTCGTTTGAAAAATACTGTGAGTCAAGGGAATGGTCAGAAATACCACCGAACCCTTTGAATCAACCCTTTGACAAAAACCATTCCAAGCAAGTAAAGTAGTTGAGAAGAATGCCAATATCCAGAAGAGCTCCCTTGTTTCTCATTACAAGCATTTACCGATTCATCATTGCAAATGTGTTCTTCTAGTACTCTTATGCTTCACCCTTGGCTTTGAAACACACCATTTAAGCTTTACATTCTCTCATCCAGTCCTTCGCCATTTAAGACCGTCCAAATTCCAAATATGTCTCTCAACTAACCTTTCACCAACATCAATTTATTCACTACCCACTCATGCATCTTTTCACCCATTCACCCATCCAAGAGATCCAACCCACTCTAGGATTCGGTTCGCCCATCCAGGCAGGTATCCTTTTACCCATACCCTTTCGCCCACCTGGGCAGGCATCCTTTCACCTGTATATCCTTTCATACATCCTTCACCCTCCCACGCATCCTATCATCATCAGCCGCCTTTATGATTATTATGCACCCTTTTACCTACACATCCTTTCAATAATATTATATTTCACCCATCCTTTCTCCTTCCATCCTTCTTTCAATTTTCCAAAACACATCATAGTTCAAGTTAATTTTATGGACCTTAGTCTGCTGAGTTGGAGATAGAAGAGGCCATTAATACTGAACTCTCGCTTTATCTGCTAAAGCAGGGTGTTTACAACTCAGTCGACAACACTAGTACACCCTTGTAGTGACTATATTACTAATTGTCAATAAGCAAGCAATATGACTTACCACCGCCCATCACTGCCACCGCTGAGACTTCCCCTTCATCCAGTGCCGCTGCCGCATCTGTGTTTGCGCTGTCGCTGCTGGCCCCAGCACTAGTGATCGGTGCAGCTAGAAAAAAGCATTACACATTTTAGATGCCAGATACAGCTCCCCCATTCTTTTCTTAATAGCAACATGCAACCGCAATACATCAATATATTTCGGTTATAGACTTACCTTCTATCAAAATATCAGGTGGGCATTTTGTTGGTTGGCGATTTTTTAAAATCCAGGTAGTCAAGCCAAACAAAAACTTTCTGTAATAGATGTGCAGAAATAGCTATTGATGAATCTGAGTTTTTCAAGAGAAATAAAAGGGTGCAAGAATTGGTCAATGAGGGACATATGATATTGGTTGGCTAATGCAATGGGACCCTCCTCCTCATAGTTCCAACCATGGTGCACGGTCATCTACTGCTAGTATACTATAATAATACATACACAACATTGGAGGGTACAAACAATTACATGACCATGTTCAAAAACACCTTTTTTCCCTTTTTAATGATAGAGCTGGAGCAAAAAAAAAGAAAGCCTTCTCACAAAACATGTGTAGGATACCTTACATGGGCATGCAATCTTCAGTACATGGGTTCCCTGAGACTTACCACCAGTCCACAAGATATATAATGGGAGATGGAAAGCTCACTGACAAAGCAAAAGAAAGGAATCTACAGACAGGGTAGTACAGCCAGACAGTTTGAAGTAAAGAAATTTGAAATATAGAAAATAAGTAAATAGTATAATGCACGGATAAGAAGAATTTATGAAACAGATAAAGTGGAGTTGGAAAACAATTAGGAGAAAGGCACAGAAAAAAGGTAAAAATTAATTCTAAATGTGGTGCAGTAAAAGTTAGGTAAATACATATTAATATTAACAACAACAGGAACGCTTACTAGGACCAGCAGAGCCATCTGCCCTGCACTTGTGGTGGGGGCACCTTCAGCTCCCCCACCTGCCTCACCAGCCCTCTTCTTTCCACTGGATGATGGATGAAGAAAAACATTAGAAAAGTTTGGTGGTACTGTCAATGAATAATCTCTCCAAAAAGATTAATTTTTTTAAAGGAAAAGACAAGCGCAATATAATTTCTATGTCAGACGTTCAGGGTGCCTGTAATAACACTAGAATCAAGGACCACCCTATTCCAGTTTTCCTACCCCTAGTCCAAATTTCCTGAACTACATTTTGGAATTAGTAATAAATTGCAATGAATGATTTCTACATTTCTCATCTCATTCTGAATCTCTCAATGCATAGATTGATGCATGCATGCAAAACTACACATCACTGGGAAATTGCTTGGCAGTTGGCACTGTACGAGCTACAAAAAATAAAGGCACAGAGAAGTGAGAGAACATGCTAACTCACTAATACCGTAGTAGTTTCTGCATTACTTCTTAATCAGCTCAAGCAGGGGCCAAAAACAAGTACAATTAGGTAGCACCAAGCACCTGTCTAAATGACGAGACGATCACATAATATTATATTTGCAACATGAAGTTAACTTACCTGCATGTGAGCAGCATGCATGCTATTTGGGTAGAAACTATGAGCATAGAACACAACTAATAAATATTACTCACCGAGGACCACAACTTTTACACCTAGCAGGTCCAGCAGGTCCATTTCATGGTCCACCATATCAGCCTACTGGTGTGTTAGCTGTTGCTGGGTGCGCTGGACCCCAGGGCTGCAGCGCCCAGCCCGGCGCACCCTCTCCCAGCATTACCGGCGCTCTCGGAGACGTACCCAGGCCTGCCAGTTGCTGTAAATGTGGAGGAAAGGTGGCGCTGACCATAAAACACCAATGTAGCCACCTCCACCTTCAAAAAAATGGTGCACCACTTCATGGCAGCGCCACCCGCAAGGAAGGCAGCTGCCAGTGGTGGTTGGGGGCCTGGCGCTGTCGCTCCCATGCGCTGACATGGTTCTGGGGACTTGGGGGGAAGAGATAAGAAAGGGAAAAAAAAGAAAGAGGGAAAAATAAAGAAAAAAAGAAAGTAAGGCAGAAAACTTAAAAATTCAAAAAGCTGCAATTGAACAAAAAAATTAGGAAAAAAAAGTTAAAATATAAAAACCTAAAGAGAAAAGGTAATATAATAAACATAAGTTAGGGGAAAATATATTTTAAAAGTGTGGAATGGGACAGATAGAAGAGGGATAAAAGTAGGCCCAGGGCACCATAACAAAGCAAAAAACAAGATGGCCGCACTGATGCGAAACACATGGTGCCGTTCATGCAAGAATTCTATTGTGAGGACGTACTTCACGTTGCAAGTGGTGTGAATGGGCATAGCAAGAAACTCCACCTGCAAGAAGAATTCCACACATCACAATAGAGTTTTTTTTACAACTTTGAGGAGTTCTGCGTAGTGAGGCTATGCAAACTCTGCCCAGGCATCAGTTAAACAGTTGAGCTATTATTTCCCCAGGCTTCAGGGGTGAGGTTATGGCCCTGTGTGCTCTCTCCACAGAGAAGAATTTAGAGAGCTTCTTAGGAAGGAAAGCCTTAGTAATCCAATCATCCAGAAACAGTTTGGTGGCATGTCCCACTACCTTCTCCAGGAACCCCACGAATCTCAGATTATTCTAGTAGGAACGCCCCTCAGAGGCTTCCATTTGATCATCAAGATGAGCCGTCACTCTCTGCAGGTTCATGGCTGTGTCCAGGAGCAAATTAACTTCTTGCTGTAGGAACTGCACATGTTGTTTTGCTGTAATTACATGGTCTGCCACTTTGTGAAAGTCAGTTCTCAGGACGTTGACATCATTGCAACCAAGTCAGTCTTGCAGACCATCCTATTCTAGGAACTCTGCATCACTGCTAAAAGGTTTGCTTGGACAGGTATTTGTCCCACCACCTCCGCCGGCTATCCAGACAGACCCAAGGTTTTCACATCTCAGTTCTGTCCCTCTGAAGATATGGGGTGCATGTAGTAGACAATTTTGTTTATCTGAGCAGCTTAATGGGCTTTGTCCTTCACCATTGTTGCAACAGTCCATCTGCAGGCCTAAGGACTGGCCGCACACCCACCCGACCAAGGCATCACGTCGACAAGTTCCAAGTGCACCCAAGGACCAAGGGGAGACCAAGGCTTCACCTCATGTAATTCATAGGCCAGCACAACAGATGTTCAGCAAACCCCCAGGTTTACTAGAAGGGCCCAATAAAAGGACCCAGTCTGCTTCCAAAAGGAGTCATGAAGAAGTACACCCCAGTTTAGAGGCTGCACGATCTACTGTTGCTCCAGTGTGAACATAGAGGGACAGAAAGAGGGGGTCCAGGATCTAACTGGTAACACTCCCACATGTGCAGGACTGGGTCTTCTGGCAGCTCTGGGGCCATAGTCAAGAACAGCCCCTCACAACATCCCCAGGCGGCAGTCCTTCGTTGTGCTGCAGGCACAGTCAGGGGTTTCAAGGATAGGGCTCCTCCAAAGACCAAGGTGCTAAGCCCCACTAGCCACCCTCGCTAAAGTGAGGAGCGAAGATACCCCCAGGCTCTCAGGGGGATAGGCAGTATATTTTCAGGCCCTGTCCACATGTACCTGTGAACCATAAAAAGTGTGAATTACAGGCTCTTCCCTGGTCATTTGTTCTTTGATGCCAGGCTCTGAGGTGGCGCAGTGCCCAGCTGCCGATCCACAGCAGCATTTGGTGATAGAATCATTTTCCCAGGGCTAAGTGGCCAACATGCCACATGAAGCATCCACCCAGCCAAAAGCAGGTGGACCTTGCTGCAACACATCAGTGCTCGAGGAGTCACTGATGCTCCGCCTGGGCATTACACAGGTCCCCGTCTGGTGCCTCTGTGAGAGGGTGGTGGAACAGTCTCTCAGAAGCCACCCCAGGAGAATAGCATCAGTGCTGTGGCAACCCCGTGGGGCTTGGAACCAAGCCACCCCACCAAAGCTCTAAGTCACTAGAGGCTGCTGCCCCTAATGAGTACGCTCGGCACAGGCCACTGATTGCATTCTGGGCCAAGGGGCATTTGTTCCAGGGAGTGACAATTCCTTCCAAGGTGCGCCAGGCCACAGTCATTGATAGGGCGCTCCCAGTTCCAGCAACTGCTCCCGGGGCCACCCACCATCGTTGTAGGCTGGAGTGTAGTTAGGCCAACGGTGATATGTTCTTCAGCCATGGGGGGTTTAATGTGGGAGGATAATGGGGGATTAAATCAGGATTCCTCTGGCTCTGGTGGGATCTATTGCAGGCTTATCTATCTGCTATCTTGCATGGCCATGCCCTCCTCTCCTCGAATGCATGATGGGTCAAGAACCACACACATATTATGTGGGATAACATACTCCAAAATGGTTACTTCATGAGGATGCAGCACAGCACCTTAAGTGCCATTCCTTTAAAAAAGTACTCTACCTTTGGCCTAGACTGCTATATGATCATGATAAAACTCACTGACATGCAGTATCATTAGGAGTGTGTTATCATTTATTAGTCAATTAGAGTTGTACAGAACATTGCATAAAGCATGTCCCACAATCTATCCCTATTCTAATATTTTAAATCAATAAAGTAAAACATTTTAATCTATGAATAGCAAAAATAACTGAGTTTGAGAAGCATTCTGGTCTGTGAAGCTATCAGCACTCATAAAGTATACTATAACTGACTTCTAATAGAGAATAATATAGGCAGAAAACAAATCTGTCTATGTCCTAGCAAAAAGTTGTCGTTGCCAATGCTGGTAATGCTGACACTGCTGCTGTTATATTTTCTTTCCCTGGGACACTGTTATACATGAAGCATGAATAATAGGTTTTAGCAATTTTGTTTCATCCAAGATAGTAGACAGCCAATCAGGGGTGCAGTTTCTTGACAATGGATCATTTTCTGTCGAGATGGTAGATTTAACAGAAAAACTCCTTAAATTAAAAAAAGGTGTCAATGCGTTTCAGCCATGTATCTGTTTAGTGCCTCATCAGGACCAATGGTTGATAGGTGACTTTAATTGTAAAGATAAAAATTACATATATTCTTTACCTGCCCCTTTTCTCTTTTTCAGTCATCATTACTTAACAGGAGACCACTAGCGTAAATGAACCCACAAAATCTATACCCATAGGAAAATTAAAACAATGGTAAATAATTAGATACGGTGGCCAAAAGAAAATAAAATTATATATGACTCCCATTATTTATCACTTGTTTACATACTGATATTTAGTATTTGTGGTGAAAAGAGTCATCTCACACATTTTAAGTGGCCCTTATGTTTTGTTTTTTTAATTCCTTTAAAATTATTATTTATTCAATAAATATTGTATTATGGACTCTACGTAGATTTCATTATATCTCTATGTGAAAATTGTGATTTATATTGTTGGTGTGGGACCCTTGTTCCCAGTAATATACTTTGACGCCAAGTCCCTCATATAACTGTGGGTTTCCCTTGTTCTTGTAAACTATGTGCATATCGTTGACACATTATGTCAAAATAAATACACATGCAATCTCCAGTCACAAAAATAGAAACACATATAATTTTGGTGTAAGTATCCAAAGTTAATATGTCCATCACAAATGTACACTAATGTTTGCAATTTTATAAAATTAACTACAATCCAGAAACTGTGCTGGCCACTGTAACACAAGGGAGCAACTTCATGGCACATACATTAGCAGAAATGACATTATCAGCAAACAATTAGTAACATTAATCAAATAAGGCCAGGGCAAAGGTATTCTCAAAATAAAAAATGTTTTATATACATGAGATAAGAAACTGTACATAAGAAAAACAAGAAACTAGGTCTGCAGTCCAGAATATGGGTGCATGCCCACAACCTGCCTCCTAATGTTACTGCCAAAATAAACCTCCTGTGGAAGAAACATCTATGGGCAGAGAGCAGGCACCTCAATGAGCTCACTGGGGAGGGTCTTTGGGTGTGGGAGGTGTGGTTTTGGGTTTGGGAGGGTGGGTTTGGAGTTGGAAAGGTAAAAAAGACTTTTGGGAGGGGTGGATTTCTATTTGGAAGGGGTAAGGTGGGATGTGGAAGGGGTGGTTTGGTATATGGAAGGGATGGTTTGGGAGGTGGAAGGCTGGAAAGACATTTGGGAGGGGTGGTTTTCAGTTTGGAAGGGGTCAGGGCCAAGGAACAAAGTAGGTCCACCTTAGGAAAATGGATAGGTTGCTCTTCAGGGACTTCGGGTTCGGAGGTAGAGGAATTGTCTGTGTCTGTTGTGCATGTGTGTGTTGAAGGTGTAGGTGCCTGAGGGTCTGGTGTATGTGCTATATGTTTAGATTTGTGTTTCTTAATGATTGTCTGCTGAGAGGATGAGTGTGGTCATTTGGGTTTAGTATGTGTGTATCTGTGGATATCTGTGTGTTCTGGATGTGGTGTGTGTTGGTGTGGTGTCTGAGTGTGTGTTGGTGCATGCATGCCTGATGGTGGGTGCGCTGACTGGGGATGTGCTTGTGGTGTGTGTGGGTGTTGGTGTAGTGGTGGGTGCACTGACTGGGGTGTGCTAGTGGTGTGTGGCAGTGGCGGTGTAGTGGTAGGTGTTATGTCTGTTGGGGAGCCAGTGGTTGTTTGTCTGTTTGTGTTGTGGTGGGTGTGATGCTTGTGAGTATGCTTCTGGTGGTAGTGGTGGGGTGTGTGGTGTGTGTCTGCATTTTTTGCTGTGTCGGTGTGAGGATGTGCTGCTTGTTTTTGTAGTGAGTGCATGTAAATGTTTGTGTGTGCTTCGGATAGGGCTGAGCATTTTTGGATGGGGACTCAGTGGGAATCTGGGCATGAGGTTGAGGTGCGTGGGAGGCTGCACCGAAAGAGGAGGCCAGACCCTGGAATGATTGCTGTAGGCCTGACAGGACATTGAGAATGCCATCCACGTAAGCCAGCATCTGGGTATTCTGGCCAGCCAGCTCCTGGATGGCATTTGGAATTGCTGTCTGGCCTACAGCAATAGCCTGCAATAGGTCTACAGCCTCCTGATTGAGTGCAGCCTGGGACACTGGGTCAGGTGCAGAGGTGCCTGCAGCAAAGGTGATGCCTCCCCTTTTAGGGGGTGGCTACAGCCAACTGGGGGGTGGCAAGAAGGGCAGTGGAGCTTGGAATGTGGGTACAAATGACAACACAGGTGTCACTGTCGCTCCAAGGTCTGCCACCACTAAGGACTGGTCTTCATTGGAGGCCTCCAAAGAAGATGTAGAGTCAGTCATGGCCTCCATGCCAGTCCCCTCACCCTTTATGCCACTGGGTCACTCAGTGTTGGTGGTGTCCGCACCTGATTCTCAGTGGCTTGCTCCCTCCCCACAGACGTGGCTGATGTCACCTTTGCCTTGCTCAGATGATACACAGATACAACAGTTTGTGGGTATCTGTGCAAATACAATTGGACGACAATGTTCAACAGCTCCCATATCATGTGTGACTTTATCACTTATACACTTGTAGGTCTCTCCACAATTAAAGGGTTGTGACAGCATGAGTAAACACATAGGCCTTGAGACATCTATGAAACACTCTACTACAGAGGTAAAATTTATTCAAATTTCCCAAAGGGCTAGGTGATGGGCTGGCTGGAAATTGACTTCTCAAAAGGGGACACTACAACATCTATGTGATGTAAACTCACATCTGCAAATGTCTCTTCCAGTATAACATTGCTCTCCATCATTTATTTCTCCTCTGAACAGAACTAAAAACACCAAAATGTTGTTTGGGTGACATGTCACTCTCTTACCAATGTGGACACATTCCTGTCTGTTGCAATCGATACAGTCTGGTATAAAAATTCATGTTGTTTAACACAGGCTGGCTTGCATACACATTTGTAAAGGAGTAAGGCCTCAGGTCAACATGCTACTGTCCAAATGAACTAACCAGACGTTTGCTGGACAAACTGATTTTAAACATGTTCCAGATTAGGAAAGATGTCACTGCGCACGTAATTCCAGTCCATATGATGCAGATACACATTCTCATAACGTCATAGCACAGACTTACCAATGTAAAGTATGATATATCAACTGCACAATATTTGTTCAGTTTGCCATAGTCACCGGTAATGGGGCCTACACTACCTACTCATATTTGGGATGCAGCATCATAACTTGGGGCATGGTTGGTGCAACTGTCCCTCATGACACTGCGAAAATTTATGTACCCTGTTTTTTGCATACAGCCATATGTCTGCTCACAACAGTACTTGCCTTGTGATGAGGAATCTATTGGCAAACATATTCACAAACAAATGCACCACACACAGCATCAGACACTGTCTGACTAACTTACAACTCTGGAGCTCCTCATAGGCTTTAGATTTGTGTCAGCCTTAATGATGATGGCACACGGCATTGCTGGACATGAAAAAGGTTAGACAACAACAATATCTACAGATAAAGACTTACCCCCTTGATGCTGTTCTTGGGCCATCAACTGCCTGTTAAGTTCCAGTAAGACCACAGCAAGGATGAGTGCAATTAGAGGGGTCAGGGTGTGGCACACCCACCTGGATCATTGGGAGGACTAATCAACTTGGCCTTCAGCAGACTTACTTGTAGCTCTGACAGTGGACCCCCATTGTCAACACCTTCTTTGTGATGGCCTTCCATATCTCAAGCTTTTGGTGGGCCTTGTTCCTGTATGGATGACAGAAAATTAATTTTGAGTGATTCTGTTTGGCAGTACAGCTGTTACATAATTATTTGGCATTGCACACATGCATTCACAAAACACTAACTCTATTTTCTTCAAAACACTTTAGAGGTAGCTTGGAAATACTGCACTACAGGAATCTTATGAGCACCCTCAACACGTTCTAGCTCCTCATGTTACCAAATCAGGCCTACAACATCATCATGGCTCTGAAATCTGTCCTGTGTGAGAGCCACCCCGATTACTCGCAATCATTGTGAACTACTAAAGGCTCAAAATCATGTGCAATCCATGCACATAACCCCATGCACAGCTATTTTAGCTTCATGCTTAAACTTCCAAGAGTCAGAACCCTTGGTCAGCATTGCATATAGGGACGGAGGGCAGCATGGAAGGGCATCTATGTGTCAGTGACAGCAGGGATTTGGGAAATGTATGAACAAGTGTGTGTTGGAATAGGACATTCTGGGATGGATGATTGTGAGCCAGTATCAACTGACTTTATAGAACAGTGACTAGCTTTACCTATATGTGACTCCATGACACAGTGAAAGCATACACAGCAGCCCATTAAACTACATTGGTTGGAATCCCACTTGACAGGTCAGCATCAGCCAACTCCAGACTCTCAAATGTTTTAATTAACACATTACTATAATTTTAACAGTGGCTCTATGCTATCACTGATACCAATGGTACACAGTCTATTGGCTACTGTTAGTCAGTGGCATGCAGTTTGTCTGTTGAAATGGGAATTGTGAGTTGCATGGACACATGTTACAGATTCTCATTTCAGGAGTCTTAACTCCCATGCACATACATTTCAGACACATGCAAAAAAGATACTGTGCCAGCTAAATCATTCAGTTAACTCCAATCACACTTCCCCCATTAACAAAAAGCAACAAAATAGCCTGTGGATCAAAAAGAAAGAAGATACTCAGTTAGACATTTCCCAATCATACATGTACCTGTCCTTCTGGGCCCCCATACTGCTGGCTATACGGGACAGGACCTCCCTGCTGAAAGTGGGGGCCTTGTCACCTGCTTTGGCCAGCATCCTAACTTCCAGAGGTCAGTAACAGCAGCAAAAACATGAGGAGGTCTTGTTGGCTGCAGTCAGATGCAAACAATACTATTCTCTGCAAGATCTGACACAATAAAATGTGAACCGTGACTGTGTGTGGCATTGATTGCTATGCATGAAAAGTAAAACCTCCGTTGATGATATTAACAAAAATAAAATGTAAACAACTGTCCAGATAATACATTTCAAATATATTATTTCCACATAATAAAAAGATATAAAATGAAAAAAAAGTTTTTTTGGGAGTTGCAAAAATTTGATAACTATGGGCTAGATGTAGGAAATCCATGAATTGCGACTCGCAAATTGCAAAGACCCACCTCATCAATATGCATGAGGTGGGTCGCATTTTGCGACCCCATAGCGAGTCCCTGCACTCACAGGGATGGAGACCTTAAAGGAAAACGAGTTGCAAAATGAAAAAGAAACATTTGGTTTCGTTTTTTTAAGAGTAGGCAGTGGTCCATAGGACTGCCTGCTCTGAAAAAATATATTTATCGACATTCACAAAGGGGAAGGGGTCCCATTTTTTCCCTTTTGCGAATGTGTTACCACCAGTGTGACACTGGTGGTAACTGCGAGTTTGTTTGCGACCGCATTCGGGGTCACAAACCAACTCTGCATTGCGATGCAAGTCGCAAATCGGAAGGGAACACCCCTTCCAATTTGCGAGTCGCCTTCCCAAATTGCGAGTCAGTACCGACTCGCAATTTGGGAATGTGCATCGCATCGCGTGAGGCCGTTAGCATGGCGCAAACTGCGTTTTTCGCAGTTTGCGCCATGCAAACGGCGTGCTACATCTGGCCCTATGTGTGTACATGTATTACACAATGACATTTCTAATGTAACCAAGAGTTAAGATGTGTGTTGATGTTAGAAGGATGTTGTGAGCATTTCAGCTGATATTTTTTTTTCCAGATATACAGACCTTTGAACTCAGCCATTAGTAGGATATGACGGCTTCAGGTGTTCCAGCCCTTTCCACCATGGTGGAAAGGGAGGTCACAAAAAACATGTGGCTAAAACAGGCAAACTGCCCTGGATTTTTGTCAGCAGCTGGAGCCTGATCTCATGCCTCACAATATGAATTCAACTGGCATGACACCAATGGTGAAACTCATGGCAGTACTTTATTTTGTGGGCACTGGCTCTTTTCAATTAACTGTGTTAGTATCTGGGGGCATGTCCCAACCAACGTTCAGTGGCGTACTACAAGAAGTCCTTGCTTCCTTGATGAGACACATCAACAGCTACACTGTGAAGGGAGATTTATATGCTTTAGAAGGGCTACCAGATATGGTTGGAGCAATAGTTGGCATGCATATTGCCTTAGTGCCATCACACGCAAGGGAACGTGTCTACCACAATCGGAAGAACTTCCGATCCATCAATGTACAAGTTGTCTGATTACTGGATTTATATATCTCAAGTGTGTGCCCATTTCCCTGTGTCAACACCTGATTCATTTGTACTACTTCACAGCATCATACCCATGCAGATGTCATAACGTGGACCCAAGAGGGCATGGCTTGTTGATAAATACAATATGACTTGAGGAACTGTTACCTGAATCCTAGTTTAGGAAGGAACAATGGCTTGAGGAAGTAATCTGTTGATGTGTTGCTTCCATATAGGAGACTCAGCATATCCTTACAGACCATGATTATTGGCACCTATGAGGAATCCAGCAACACCAGGAGAAGTCCACTTCAATAAGGCCCATGGAAGAATGCTGAGGCCAGTGGAGCGGGGTTTCAGGCTCTTGAAGGCCAAGTGTAGGTGCCTGGACAAGACTGGTGGAGCCTTTCTCTACTCACCCAAGAAGGTGTGTCAAATCAAGGTTTCCTGCTGCATGCTCCATAACATCGCCCTGCAATAGATCATCCCTATTATCAGAGAGAACGGAGACCGTGACGAGCCCCTGGGTGAGGATGTTCAAATTCCCAATGAAGATGACAGTGGTGAAGAAGAAGGAGATGACTTACATCAAGATGTGATTGACCACTTCTTTCCCTGAGTGTAAATGTACCTTTATAAAATGTAACCTTCAAAGTCAGAATAACTTGTGACATAGGGAACATATCAGTCTGCCATGGTAATTTGTTAGGAATGGTCATTGCAAGAAAACCCAAGGCAAAGATGTTAGTGGATCAGAGTGTCCCTTCATTGAGTACTGTATTTGTTGCTATGGAGTAACTTTGTGTGTGCTAAGTATGTGTGACCTTCTAACTTGTCATTTGAGTCCAAATTAATATTTTAAATCATTAATTATCCCTTTTTCTGTTTCACGGTCCTTCACCATATGATCTACATTTGGACATTTCAAAGTTGTGACATTTGCTGTGATGTGTTGCTGTCTGAAAGATGAATCTGAACATGTGTTGATCCTGGGACAGACACACACTTGGAATCTTCAATTTGTGTTCAGTGCAGTTAGCTGTTGATGTGTCTCCTCATATGTGATAGCCCTTATTTTAGCATTGAATGTTGGGTGTGTAATTGCACCAAATACTACCACAGTGTCCACTAATGGTCATGTGGTCTAAAAGTTTGCTACTGCCTTTATGTTGACTATTGCTGTTAGTGGTGGTGTATTCCTATTGTAAGGGCAGGATGTGCCTCCAGCTAAGGTCACGTATCCATGATAGTTTGCCTATTAGATTTTGAAAAGGCAACAAAAAAGTCTGTCTTGGCGGCTCTTGGAGGTGTTGGTGGAGGTCCTGCCATTCTCTCCTGGCAGACTGGATGACCACCTCTCCTGGGAGGAAGGGGGTCACTGGTGTGGGAACAAGTGTGAGGGTAGCAGGCCCCTCATGTGGCAGGGCCTCCCTGTCTGTGTCTGGCAGTGGTGTAGTTGGGCCAAATGTAGCGGGACCACGGACAAGGGCTGATGGATTTACATGAAAGTGGCGCATCGGTCCTGATGCGCCACTTTTCTTGTTTGCCCCTACTGCCACCTAACAACACCATAGTTGCACTGTATTTACAATACGGCACACCATGACGCACGTTAGGACAATAGCATAAACATTTTTTGCGCTATTGTGGTGCTTTGCTCCAGTAGTGTAAAAATTGGTGACTCTAGTGGAGCAAAGTGCAAGGAGGCCCATTGATTACAATGGGTGTGTACTTTTAACGCCTGCTTTAAGCAGACATTAAAAATGACAGCAAAAGTGGTGCAATTAAATCTCTTAGATTTCATTGCACTATTTTTGCTGGCCTCCAGATGCTGGAATGCCCTCCTTGCATACATTATGTCTGGCACAACCATAATGTGGCGTAAGGGGTTGCAAAGTGGCATTGCATGCATTGCGCCACTTTGCAAATACGGCACTTGAATTTTTGCCTCATTGAGTCACATTAGCATCAAAAACATTACGCTAATGTGGTGCAAGGAGGTGCTAGGGCCTTGTTAATCTGGCCCCAAGTGTTATGTGCATTGAGTAGAGTTGTTCGTTCAGTAACTGACTTAAATGTCATCCATCTTTAAGCCCCCCAAAAAGTTATTTTTGTCTGAATTAATGAAAATTTGCTTTATGTGGACAGCACCACAAATGCCCAAAAGGTCTCAATTCAATACATTCATGAAAAACTGGAACATGACTACAGCAGGTAACATTCGCTCCTGAAGATGGTTTGCTTCTTTGTTTTTGTATACTGGTACCAGGAATGTGAGTTAAGTGCGCAATTTTTGTGTCATGCCAAAAGAAAACTGGAAAGTTTAATTTAATAGTTTTTACTAGCCAAAGACCAATTTGACTAATCTTAAACCTAGTAGACTAAGCTAATGTAATATGTTGTTTTTTTGGGTCGAGCCTGCATCGCATGCGGTCGCGCATGCGTATCGCAGCGAGACGCTTTAGGTATTAGAAAAGGGCTCGGAGCCCTGTCGACATCACGTCAGTGTTTTTCATTGGTTCTTGGGCTTACCTATTAAAATCTGCTTGTTTTCATTAGTGGAAGGCATGCATACGTCATGCCTTTTCCGGTGGTTAGCCCTCCTCGAGCGCATCGACCAAGTACAGAAAACATGCGAGGCTCACTGTTTTCTGTCCGGCTCGTGGACTACTTTTTCTCTATTTTCCTAGCGCGATTTCGCTTGGCAGAAGTCGAGTGCTTTACACAGTTAATTGCACTTTTTCGGATTACGTACATAAATGCCCTTTTGCCGATAGGTGAAAAGTCGGCTTAGGAGTTTACAACGCTATCAGCTCTAACATGAGCAAACGCGAGACCCGTTGCATTGCAAATGCTTGTTATCATTTGCATACCAATACATACAATGTTTTTAATTAAGTATGCATAAAATAAATACTGTGCAAAAAAAAGGGAGCACACTGCCTCACACTCCAGCAAAAAGTTGGCCCCAATGCATCTTGGTAAATGCAGTCAGATTTGTTTCACATTAACAAAAGTAATCAAAGTCTTTCACCTTAGTAGGTGCAGCAAGTGCTGTGTATCTCTGGACACGTGTTTCTGGGTTTCGCCCGTCATCAGCAGAGAGCAGCATATTTTGTGGGGTTGCTTGAAATGCCACCAAACGTCTTCTCAGGTTTATGTACCACTCTGGTGCGCAGGTGCCTCACCAAGGCTCGTCAGCCCGTTAGCTCAAGGGAGCCGTCATTCGACACAGTGCAAAAAAAAGGGAGCACACTGCCTCACACTCCAGCAAAAAGTTGGCCCCAATGCATCTTGGTAAATGCAGTCAGATTTGTTTCACATTAACAAAAGTAATCAAAGTCTTTCACCTTAGTAGGTGCAGCAAGTGCTGTGTATCTCTGGACACGTGTTTCTGGGTTTCGCCCGTCATCAGCAGAGAGCAGCATATTTTGTGGGGTTGCTTGAAATGCCACCAAACGTCTTCTCAGGTTTATGTACCACTCTGGTGCGCAGGTGCCTCTCCCAGGCTCGTCAGCCCGTTAGCTCAAGGGAGCCGTCATTCGACACAGTGCAAAAAAAAGGGAGCACACTGCCTCACACTCCAGCAAAAAGTTGGCCCCAATGCATCTTGGTAAATGCAGTCAGATTTTTTTCACATTAACAAAAGTAATCAAAGTCTTTCATCTTAGTAGGTGCAGCAAGTGCTTTGTATCTCTGGACACGTGTTTCTGGGTTTCGCCCGTCATCAGCAGAGAGCAGCATATTTTGTGGGGTTGCTTGAAATGCCACCAAACGTCTTCTCAGGTTTATGTACCACTCTGGTGCGCAGGTGCCTCACCAAGGCTCGTCAGCCCGTTAGCTCAAGGGAGCTGTGATTCGACACAGTGCAAAAAAAAGGGAGCACACTGCCTCACACTCCAGCAAAAGTTGGCCCCAATGCATCTTGGTAAATGCAGTCAGATTTGTTTCACATTAACAAAAGTAATCAAAGTCTTTCACCTTAGTAGGTGCAGCAAGTGCTGTGTATCTCTGGACACGTGTTTCTGGGTTTCGCTCGTCATCAGCAGAGAGCAGCATATTTTGTGGGGTTGCTTGAAATGCCACCAAACGTCTTCTGAGGTTTATGTAACACTCTGGTGCGCAGGTGCCTCACCAAGGCTCGTCAGCCCGTGAGCTCAAGGGAGCCGTCATTCGACAGTGCAAAAAAAAGGGAGCACACTGCCTCACACTCCAGCAAAAAGTTGGCCCCAATGCATCTTGGTAAATGCAGTCAGATTTGTTTCACATTAACAAAAGTAATCAAAGTCTTTCACCTTAGTAGGTGCAGCAAGTGATGTGTATCTCTGGACACGTGTTTCTGGGTTTCGCCCGTCATCAGCAGAGAGCAGCATATTTTGTGGGGTTGCTTGAAATGCCACCAAACGTCTTCTCAGGTTTATGTACCACTCTGGTGCGCAGGTGCCTCACCAAGGCTCGTCAGCCCGTTAGCTCAAGGGAGCCGTCATTCGACAAAGTGCAAAAAAAAGGGAGCACACTGCCTCACACTCCAGCAAAAAGTTGGCCCCAATGCATTTTGGTAAATGCAGTCAGATTTGTTTCACATTAACAAAAGTAATCAAAGTCTTTCACCTTAGTAGGTGCAGCAAGTGCTGTGTATCTCTGGACACGTGTTTCTGGGTTTCGCCCGTCATCAGCAGAGAGCAGCATATTTTGTGGGGTTGCTTGAAATGCCACCAAACGTCTTCTCAGGTTTATGTACCACTCTGGTGCGCAGGTGCCTCACCAAGGCTCGTCAGCCCGTTAGCTCAAGGGAGCCGTCATTCGACACAGTGCAAAAAAAAGGGAGCACACTGCCTCACACTCCAGCAAAAAGTTGGCCCCAATGCATCTTGGTAAATGCAGTCAGATTTGTTTCACATTAACAAAAGTAATCAAAGTCTTTCACCTTAGTAGGTGCAGCAAGTGCTGTGTATCTCTGGACACGTGTTTCTGGGTTTCGCCCGTCATCAGCAGAGAGCAGCATATTTTGTGGGGTTTCTTGAAATGCCACCAAACGTCTTCTCAGGTTTATGTACCACACTGGTGCGCAGGTGCCTCACCAAGGCTCGTCAGCCCGTTAGCTCAAGGGAGCCGTCATTCGACACAGTGCAAAAAAAATATATACCGTTGAACTAAAGGGCCTTCTCAAGACCACTTATAGTATTCGTCTGTTCTGATTGCCTTTGGTCCAATTAGACTAAATGGAGACATCCCCGTGCGCCTATTTTATGTTATATTAAAACTTCTTTCCTTATGGCCATGTCTGTGCTCTATAAATTCCAAAAATGTGTTAAACATAAAGCCATTGGAGCCAATTATTCATGGCAATGAATATATTTTATTGATAATTTTCCATTGTTTCCAGAATTGAAGGCCACGTGATAAAGAACTTAGGTGATAGCTAATTCACAGGGGTACTTTACCATTCCTGCGATTTTACTCTATATTCTTATAGCAAGACGTTTGAATGTACCAATGGTGCGTTGTAAGTAAACTTCTATCCCTGTGGCTAACCCCTGGCTCTATAAATACCAAATATATGTTAAATAAAAGTCCATTGGACCCAGTTATTCATGGCAGTGAACATCTTTTATTGATAATTATGTGTTTTTTAAGATTGAAGGGAAAGTGATATAGGACTAG
Organism: Pleurodeles waltl; assembly: GCF_031143425.1. Lineage (NCBI taxonomy): Eukaryota > Metazoa > Chordata > Amphibia > Caudata > Salamandridae > Pleurodeles > Pleurodeles waltl. Next base: position 458,795,875 of record NC_090444.1, on the reverse strand, counting down.
AGAATTCAAAGCAGTACTATATCATTCTCATGATTTTACTCTATTCAAGTGATAAATGTGAAGGTTAGTTGGAGCATGCATCTATCTGGCTGCAGAGAATGTTTTCTCTGAGTACCTGGTATATTTTGCAATGAAATTCTCAACATGGAACAATAGCGTTTGCTTCCAGTTTGTTGAATGCATTATTATTATTATTATTATTATTATTATTATTATTATTATTATTATTATTATTATTTATTATTATTAACAAGTTTTCTGTGACAATTTTGTGAATGAACACTAGATCAAGTGTATGGCTTCTGTATGCATGAGATCATTGTTCTCTTACTTGGAGACCAGGGCACATGCATTTTCTAATAGCTCTGGTTAGTTGCTTTGATAACAAAATAGTAGCACATCTCTTTTATGAATCACATTTGCATTTTAGTCACAAGGATTCAGCGCCATCCCTTATAACTCTGCCTAATTCACAGGACCTGATTCACAAGCTTTACATTTATTTTGAAATGCACAAATCTGCATTTTAGTAGTAAGTTTAGGGGTGCAGAGACTCCTCAGTGGGGGGGCAAGGAGGTTTAAGAACCCTGCACATTAGAAAAATAGGGGAATATTTAAGAACCCCTAATGCCATTTTAATGCTACATTAGCGTCTTTTTTTTTACTCTAATGTGCTGTTAGAAGGCCAAATATTTTGCATTGTGCCATTTTGTTACCCTTTGCACCACATTATGCTGCGCCAGGCATAATGTATGCAAAGGGGGCGTTCCCTCATTAGGGGTGCTGAAAAATGGCGCAAGGAAATCTAACAGATTTCTATGCTTCATTTTCTCCAACACTTTTAACGCCTGCTCAGAGCAGGAGTTAAAAGGGGGCATGCCATTGAATACAATGGGCCCCTATGTACTCTGCAGGAGTAGCACCAACATTTAGGCGCTACTCCTGCAAAGTACATCAATAGCGTAAAAAAAAAAAATACTCTGATGTCTCCTACCCTGCGCCATGGTGTGCCGTATTTTAAATATGGCGCACACACGTTGGCATTAAGGGGGCACTAAAGGGCGCAAGACAGGTGGCTCCGCACTCTGTGCAGCCCCACTTTTCTTAAATATTCCCCATAGTTGTTTTTATATGCAGAGTTCTCCGCCCAACAGCAGAGTCTCCGCACTCCTAAACGTAATATTTAAATGCAGTTTTGTGAATTCCAAAACAAACGTATAATTACACATAACACCCTTTGTGAATAAGGCCCACAATATTAGGGAGCAAATGTAATTAACATGGAAATTATGAAAGTGATTTCATATTTTCCACCAAGTCTCTGAAAGAAAGTTCAAATACAATTGCATATAAACTGCGGATAATGATAAACAATCGCATGTCACTACTGTGAGGGTCGACAGAAACTTTTTCCCCATTACAGTGTTTTTCTGGCCACTCCTAGCCTTTCTTGGGATGATTACCTTTAAAGGTCAGTGCAAAATATCAAGACAGGAATAGATTTATAACAAATCAAATGGACTGTTTCTTAGCAAATGTGTCTGCATAGCCTGCATGCTAAACTGCCTTCCGTTGATTGACAGCCACCAGTGCATCAACGCAGCCAGGACATCAGTGTAAGTGAGGTTGGAAAAGCGATGCCATGTACTCCCAGACAGCGTCGAACAGTCATTGTCCCCTCTGACCCCTCATATATATCTTTCTTACGGCACTGAAGCATAACGGCATGCACAACTGATGAATAATTCTGGTTGTTTTTTTTTGTTTTAAAGATACACTCTCGGTAGATTTATAGTGCAGGAGAATTGCACACTGTCGCAATGCTGTCATCAGCCGAGCGGCTTCATATTGAAATTTCACACACAATAATTGGCTGACCTTCACAGCTTTGGCAGAAACTAATTAAGGCAGTATGCCTTTGCTAGCTGTGCTCTTGTGTGAAATGTGAGGGTTGGTGATAATGAAATATGGGGTGCAGATGTTATTGTCTCGGATCTCCTGTGCCCTTGATTCACACTAATGAAGAACAGCAATTATTAAACAAAAAAAGTATGCCTTAAGCATACATTATTTTTTTGTTTAAACTGAAAGGCTAACACCATTTCACTGCTCCACTATTGAAACATATCAATGTGATATCGCTGCGGCATTACAAGGCCCCCTCCTACATTAACCTTTGCAAGATGCCCTTATATCTAAGACCAAATAACAAGGAACGGACAATTACCTTTTTTTTTTTTACATATTTTGAAGTTAATTTGAAGCTTGACATTACTTGTGTTTTCTGGTTTTGTTTCATTTGTCGTTGCCTTATTTGTTACCTTTTATTGATGGTCTGCATGTCCAAAACAGCACTCTTTTAAGCTTCGGCGAATGACAAAGGAATACAGCAATACAGCCAATAAAAAGTGCCAGGATACACATACTGAAAATGTTGTTGATTAAGTGTTGTTAGTGTAACCGCGAGATATATCAGTTCATAGGCCTCCCATGCACGCTTCATTCCTACATTCTGCTCAATGGCTGGTGAAAGGGGGACAAGCAGCAAACCTTCTTTGTTAATGTCCTCATCTGCCAAATCAATCCTATCAGGATGAACGAATGTAGTGGCAGAAGAAACAAAACATCTACGGTAGAAACCCATAATTTTCCCTGAAAAATGCCAGAATAAATGTTGACACTAAGGAATAACTGAGAAAGGTAGTACGGTATTATCACCAAAAACTACATCCAGTCATGCACTTAGAAGCCTATTTACAAGAGGATTGCACAGTGGGAACGTCACACTGGAGTGTCACTTTTTTTGACACTTCAGTAGCACAAGCCTCTCAACCATTTCTATGAGGCCACGCAAAACCACTTTGTGTGGCTTTTAATGGCCTCCTAGATTTGGTGTAAGACAATGCAGCGCAAATTGTTGTGTTGTCTTACTCTGTGCTAAGGGGGCATTCCACAGATGTTGCAGTGGGTTTTCCCAAGCAGCACCCATGGATTTTGACGCTGCAAAGATTTACAAGAACCTGGGGTAGCACCAAAACCTTATGCCTCCCCAGAGCAGGCGTAACGAGGAGAAATAGTCTCATTTCTTCTTGTTTTTACCTTTTCTGCAGCACACAAAGAAAGAAGAAAATGCCTCTCTGGATTGTTTTTGTGCAGGAAGGTGCCCAGCATGCACCTGCATGCACATCAGGCACCCTTGCACCGCGGTGCAAGTGTGCTTGCATTGGCGCTTGGCAGTCAATTGTGCGTCAGCGCAGGGGGAAAAGACAGAAATATACTTATTTTGTAAATACAGTGCATTCCTGCCCTTCCACATTGGTGTGGGGCAGGACAGCAAGAAGACTTGCGGCACTGCCCTACGCCAACCCCTTGTAAATATGCCACTTATGTGTGTGGAATGGGGCCCCTCTGAAGGGTTTGAGGGCTCCTAAAGGGCTGGGGCCCCCTTGCAGCACAGTGGCTGTAGGGTCAGTGTTACGGCCCTGGCAGGGGGCCCTGACTGCACTCATTGTACCAAGATTGTGACTATTTCAAACCTTTGTTTATAACAAAGTTGTATTGATGTTAATAACAGCAACATACACAACTGTTGGAAATGGGGTCTTTGATTGGCAGTCAGGTTACCCCCTTTCCAAGCAAGGACCCTCGCACTAGTCAGAGCAAAGGAGAAACACACCTGGTTAACCCCCACTCACCCCCTTGGTAGCCTGGCACGAGCAGGAAGGCTTAACTCATAAGCAATGTGTAAAGTACTTGTACCAACACATGCAGTAATACAGAGAAAACACTACAAAATGGACACCACACCAGTTTAGTAAAATAGGTAATATTTATCTAAATCAAACAAGACCAAAACGACCAAAATTCAACATACACAAGTTAAAATAGGAAATTTCAAAAGAAGAAAACAATGGAAATTATGATTTTGCACAAAGTACCTGGTTAGCATCAGAAATAAAGCTGCACAGGTGTGCATGCGTCGGGGGGGCGATGCGTTGTTTCTTCTCTGGTCGGTTCGGCGATGCATGATTTTTCTCCCTCGCAAAGAAAGTGATGCATCAATTTCCGGATGAACGTCAGATACACTGAGTCGGGTTGACTTTGACACCCAGGGATGATGTGTGGAAAATCCTGCTGCACGGTGTTAGAAAACCACACTGCGTGGGGATACAGTCATTATCAGCAGCTGCAAGCGGATGTTGTACGTCATTTCCCCAACCGCAATGCATCGATCTCCCAGCCACAATGCAGGTGGAGTGCTGATTTTATCTGCGAAGCTGGCGGCGTGTCTTTTATCAGCCACGTTGCAGATGCGTCGAAAATTTCCCAGCACGGCGTTTTGTGTGTGGATTTTCAGTGCTTGTTCTGCCAACTACACCTTTAAAGTGCTCAAGGACTGGATAGGGCACCACATGGCCGGACAGGAGTCTCAGCAGAGAGTCCAGAAGTTGGCAGGAGAAGTCTTTGATGGCCCTGAGACTGCAAAACAGGAGGCAAGCTCAGTTCAAGCACTCGGAGATTCTTCACAAGCAGGAATATACTACAAAATCCAGTCTTTGTCCCCTTTCAGAGGCAGAAGCAGCAACTGCAGGACAGCCCAACAAACTACAGTCACAGGCAGGGGAAGTACTTCTCCTCAGCTCTTCAGCTATTCAGCTCTTCTCCTTGGCAGAGGTTCATCTTCGATCCAGCTCCCTTTGTCTCACTATCTAGAGGGGATTCACAAACAGCCCAACTATCAAACTGACCCATACAGGCAATCCACAAAAAGATAGAGTCACTGAATGGTTTAAGCAGGAAAATGCCTACTTTCTAAAAGTGGCATTTTCAAGCTAGCAATCTAAAAACCAACTTAATTAAAATATATATTTTTTAAATTGTGAGTTCAGAGACCCGAAACTCCATATTTCTATCTGCCCTCAAAGGGAATCCTCACTTTAAAGTTACTTAAATGCAGACCCCATGTTAACCTATGAGAGAGAAAGGCCTTGCAACAGTGAAGACTGAATTTAGCAATATTTCACTGTTAGGACATGTAACACACATCAGTACATGTCCCACCTTTGACATACACTGCACCCTGCCAATGCGGCTACCTAGGTCCTACCTTAGGGATGCCATACATGAATGAAAAGAGAAGGTTTAGATCCGGCAAGTGGGTACACTTGCCAAGACAAATTGGCAGTTTAAACCTGCACACACAGACACTGCAGTGGCTGGTTGGAGACATGTTTACAGGAATACTTATGTGGGTGGCACAATCTGTGCTGTGGGCCCATTAGTAAAATTTGATTTACAGGCCCTGGGCACCTCTAGTTCACTTTACTAGGGACTTACTAGTAAATCAAATATGACAATCATGAATAAGACAATTACAATACACTTTACACAGAGAGTATATGCACTTGAGCACTCATTAAAAGTGGTAAAGTGCCCAGAGTCCTAAAGCCAAAACAAACTGGTCAGAAAAAGTAGAAGGTAGGAGGCAAAAAAGTTTGGGATAACCCTGCAAAAAAGGCCAGTTCCAACAATGACCATTGTTCCACACCTACACAGTAGTTACAATACATAAGTACAGTCTAACTGTTCTGCCTTTGGCATATTCTTCAAAATAAAAAAAAGGAAGGCAGGGATGGCTTGCTTGAAGCCTTACCTTACGACTGGATTACATGGTTAGTCTTGGAGGTCATTAACTCCAAATTGTTAAGGATAAAACTTTTAGGATTTATAAAAGATTGAAAGGCATCCACATTCTCAGGTGTAGAATTTCAGAACTATGACATCCAATAAAACAACTGAAGTTCTGCTAAAATAGATAGATTCACACCACAAGATTTGTTTAAAAAAAAAAAAAAAAAAAAAAAAATGCACATACAATTAGGGTAAGAACCCTGGTGGCAGGACCCCAGAAATAAAAAAATTAAAAAAGTATGCCAAAGCCAGGTACCTTTTTTTAATTCACTGTTCACATCAGTAAAAGGATGTTTCAGTGCACCAAACGTAAGAAGAAGCATCACACATCTCAGTATATGCAGGGCTCTCGAATTATGTATAAGAGAAAAACAAATTATGCTGCAGGATTGAGTAATTCATGAGGCAAGAAAAGATAAATTATGCGGCATAATTCAGCACATTTTGTAACAGCATTACTGCATTATTTTGTCATTATTAAACTTGGTAACACAGTCTGGGCATTGGCTGCACCTCATTAGTACCAGTTTAACACCCACATATAGCAATAAGCAGCACAAAGATGACCAGTTCAGCTTGGCAAAGGCCCTTCCACTGAGCAGCAACATGTGTTGCTGCACTTTTAGTAACTTTTGAACTGTTTGAGACAGAAAACTTTTTTGTTAAAATCTGCAGTTTGTGAGGAAGATGAAGGATTATGTGGCAAACATAGCAAATCTATAATTATGCAAATATTGCTGCAGTCGTACAATCGCATAATTCCAGTGGCCCTGAGTATATGTTTCACGGGGCATGTGATCTCAACCATTAGGTACCCGCTTCCAAACCCATTATCTAGCTATCTGGTTTAGGCTTGCCCAGAAAGATAGCAACACATTAACAAGAATACAGAGATTTGAAGAGAAAATCTTGTGCATTCAATGGAGCAGGTAAGACTAGTTATTTACTTTCAGAGATATCAAGTCTGGAGTATAATGCCACATTACTACCAACATAACCAACTCCAGGCAAGGGTCTCCAACAGGTTATAGATTGGCAAACCCAGTCATCCCATGCAATGAATTTATGATTGAAAGAATGTTGGCCCATGTTGTCTGCCTGATGGTCTAGTATGGTGCTTGTGCCAGGCATCTCTAGCATATCATTTGGATCCAATCCTAAGTCTCTTGGTGGTGAAGTTAAAGCTGATTCAATCAACATTCTTCAAACACACGTTAGGCAAATCAGACATTATGCAATTATACTTCCAGCAAAAAATCCTAAAATCTTCTGAGTTGCATGTAAATCATTTGAGAGGCCAACAACTCTACCTGCAATGAACCCTACAATTTACATGTTCATCCAGGTGGCACTCATTGCTTTAAAAATAACTAATTAACAAAATCTGAAATTAAATAGTGATGCCTTCATCTGCCACGAAAATTCAGTCAGATGAGAAAAAAAGTGACAGATGTAAACAATGCTCCATGACATATATTAATTAATTGTCAACAGTGTCTTCGAAACTCTCTCAAGCATTTTACTTTGTAATAAAAAACTTAAAGAGAAAAACAGTAATGCATCCCAAATTCCATTGGGGCTGACATATGGAACAGAGAGAGCCATTACAAATTAATCAAAATAGTGCTTAAAACAATTCAGTTTCCACTTAGTGATTATGGTATTTAATGTATTTGATTTCCACTTTCCTACATACATATTCCAGTTTATAATTTACAATGTCTGCCTAGTAAACAAAGAACTCTCCATAAATATGCAACTTTGTAGAAGCCATCATCTATAACTTATGGACCTTATCATTTATTAATACACAGGTGTTGACATACATTAGAAAATCATCATGATTTTTCACTGGACTCAAATACAAAGATGGCCTTATTGCTTGCACCAAATAACATAGCATTCCAGGAAAAGAGAGGAAAATAAATACACTATTTCTCTTTTATATGCTTGCCATCGTAGTCTGGACTCCAATGTAAACCCTGTACAGTTTAGAGACAGCAGTCAACTGTCGACTCTGCTACAAAGAACCCCAGATGCTATGACATGCTGAACCATGCATCCTTGAAATAGGTTTACAAACCTAGGAAAGACAAAGAAATGTGATATCTGTTTGTCCTTTTTTAGATGACCTCTGTGATCAAAATATGTCCCATCTTTTCAGGCATTTCTAATAACAAAGTGATTTTCTCAATGGGGAATGATCCTTTACTTGCAAATGTTTCTAACAAGAGACAGGAGCACACACTGTGTCTTTTTTTGCTGAGTAATCTCTTTCTAATTAAATAGTCGAAAATGATTTGATATTCAGTTCACAGAGATGAACTCAATAAAATGTATGAAGGCTCTCCTGAAGTCTTTCTTATTTGTGCTGGACCTGAAAGACTGAATCATGCATCAAGGTGCCATATGTGTTGAGGCTAGGGAGATCTAACTTGTCCCAGGCCTAATCAGAGATTCCAGAATATAAGCATCTTCAAATGATATCATGTATTCACTTTAATATTACTAATAATTGCAACTAACATTCACAAAACATCACAATATCTTTCAAACAAAGCATATTTCTTTCTTTCATATATATTAAACTGTAAGATCCCATGAGCTACAGATGCTTTGTTAAACTAACACACATTATTCCAGGTCTTCCTAAAAGACCATTAAACTAGCAAGGGGCAGAAATAGTGATTTTTTTAAAAAAAGTGATAACCCCCCCCTGCTATCCCGATGTGCCACATGCTACATACACTAGTGAATATTAAAGATCAGCCCAGAACATGATACCAGGTGCATTCATAAAAAGTGATCTCTGCATTTGATGTTTGGGGCTCAGATCATGCAACCTATGGAAGGGTAACAGTGAACTACAGGGATGTTTTTCAACCAGAGGCTCTGGACAACATCAAATAGACAAGAACAAAGCTCAAGTTGTCTACGATGTTACTCAGAGCCTCAAGGTGAATAACATCCCCAACATTCAGTTTTTGCCTACCTATAATTTTCTGTTCTGTATGGCCCCAGAGTCATCTGCCATGCATTTAATTGCGCTGCAGGGGAAAAGCAGTAACAGGGAAGTCGTACATAATGTGGCCTCTCCTCCCTGTCACAAATGTAAAAAAAAATACCTGACCTCCTTCCCCTCATCCCCACAACCCTCTGTGCCTTCTCTTCCCTTGCCAAAGTTGTGCTCTCTGTTCTCCATCGGAGCCGAGGGTCTGCACTATGCTGATGGGCTCTCAGATGGCCTTGTCAGAGAAGCCTCGAATTTCCTTATGGTGCTGCAACAGTGGGCTGCAACTATTGTTTCCCATGGTTGTACATCAATTAGTGAATAATCATTTTTAGAATCTGGTATTCATGATAGTAGAACTCCAGGAGAGCCCTGGATAACAATACCTTTAATGACGATGAAAAAGCCAAGTACCAGTCTTTTGTCATTGTTTTATGTTATGGGAGAATAGTGTTCTCATGACAAACATACACCACACTGTATTTTTGAGAACGTTCTTCCAATGGGAAAAGGTCCAGGGGCAACACAACTTGCTCTTTTTAGACTTGAATTGGAGAATAGCTATGCTGTGTTGGATTCAGTCAGAGAATTAGTGGTTCATTGAAAACATGAATAATGTTGGCTCAGGCCCTACTCTCATTGTCTATAACAATGTCAATACCAATGAAAACCAGGGTGTTTGCAAAACCACTAGTTTATTGCTTCACTAGAAGAATACCCTAAGAGTGTATTGCTTCAGTGATCCTATAGACACATTGTACACCCTGTGGAATTTTGATGAGGTGGCATAGCCAAATAATTTGAATTGCTATTTCTCCTGATCTTATGGCATTTATATGACAGAGAAATTCATGGCCCTTAGGATGGATGATTGGGCTTTCTTGAAGCTTTTACCCACGTGGCTGCTCAACCCTGGGGTGGGTGTAATGTGTAAGGGTTGCAGTGATTGGGAAGAATCTTTTGAACATGTGGTCTGACTGTGTCCAGCTTTGTGGACGGAGGGTAGATCCTTGCTGCGGAATAAGTGGAATGAATTGGGGGTCCACTCTTGCCTGCAGGTCGTCATAAAGTCCTTTGATCCAGACAACATAATGTTGAATGTTTTGTTGACCAAATTTAATGTTGCTCATGTCAAGTTTGCTAAAGGCACTGCAGGCAGTGATTAATGGTGTCTGAAAACGTTTTTCTGCTCTTTCGTGCTTTGAACCAAATGCACAGTTGCTGAGTTTTTTGTATTTTTATGGTTCACATCATATTGTATGGTATGTAGGGAAGCGCTTTATGGATCCTTGAAGTTACTTTAGTAAAAACTATGTGCAATTCATACTCGGTAGTTTGGATCTCTTTCTGTTATTGAAATGTCCCTATTTTGAGGTTCATGTATTTTCTTTTCAGCTGAGATTGTTTTTTTTATATAGTATTTAATGCAATTGAGTATTTTACTGTGATTACAATGTCTGATATTAGCATTGTGTTTTATTGGTAGCATGGGCTTATCAATTTGTGTATGTGTTAAGAATTAGAAGTAGACACTGAAGTTATCAATTGCAATGGAAATCAGGAGCATTTTATGGCCAACAGTTGCTTACTGGTGCCTTGTCTGAAGAAGAACTGGAAATCTTATGGCTGATTATCTAGAGAAATCAGCATTCAAAACTGCACATCAAAACTACAAGCTCACCACAGTGTGGTAAGACTTTGAGTCTGCATGTCTGTTTGTGGTCATGTTTGTGTGTGTGGGTTCAAATGGTCCGGTGAACTTGTTATAGTAAGGAAAAATACTCTGGGTGATCTGTCAGCCAGTTTTGTACTTGCAACCACTTTGTTATTGTGTATTTCTGACTTGGTTCCTAGTTTTTTCTAGTTTACCTATTCTGTGGTTGGAGTGCACTGCAATAATTCTCTTCTTATGTGTGGTTCTCTTACAGAGAGAGTACAGAGCACAGCAAAGCAGTTCTTCTCATTAAAGCAGCTATCTTTAGTATAATTACACTTCTCAGTTCTCCACCATGGCCACTGTTTCCATCCCACCGCCCATTTGTCACTGAGACTTAAGAGTGTTGTGACACTTCCAGCTAACTCAGCTCTTTCTTCGGCCTTGCAAATGATGTTCAGTCATGATGCATGCAGTAACAGCGTGGAGGTACTGTTACAAAAGAAAAGTTGGTCAGTATTGAATACTTAGTTGGTCAATGTGAGTGAGGGCTAGGGATGCTTACAATTGTAATATCATTCTCACTGTTTTTGCAGGAAAAAACACCATGCAAAATAATTTTTAACAGGTGGAAGCTTCCATTAAAATGGGCGTTTGTTTTGATTTTCCTTGACAAACATACATTTGAAAGGTATTTTTTGTCTTTTCATTAAAGTTTTTCAAGTCCATGAGCTTTACAACATGTGCATGTTTTTTTTTTTTAAAGGTAGGGAAAGTGTGCTCAATTCAGGGCGAGGTCTAAGAACAACTTCTTCAGTTTTTGAATACTGAAGACTATGATAACAAAACACGCACATACAGGCCCCCAGAAATGGATTCAGAAAATTCACACCAAAAAAATGGGTATGCACACAAGAGAAATTCATAAGTATCAGTAAATGAAGCAAAGAAGTATGCCGTTCCGTTTGCAACCTTTCTAGTTATTCCCGCTTTTACAAATATTATGTCAAAAACATTGAAATATAAAAAACTCGATGTCTGACTTAAAGAACAAGATGCTAAATGGTAACACACTGCAGCTTAAATGTCACCATTAAGACAAAAACAACGTGGAGATGGGGGCAGGAGAGATGTTTAACAATTAAACGTTTTATGACTTTCTCCAGTGTAATTAAAAGTGCACCTCAAGAAAAGCCGAACAGATTGAGTTTTATTTGTTCATCTGGTTTGCCGACCTCACCATGACCCCTTCGAGTGCAGCGGAATTATTTACCCCAGAGAATTATTCCTTATTGTATGTGTGATTGAAGATTTCCAGAGAATTAGATTATTAGTATTACCCGTGTGAGAATTCGGAGTAAGTGTATGGTTTTATTCGTAGTAGGGATGTTCTACCCGTTTTTATCATTTTAATTACAAAAATGCTTGCATAGTTCAAATAATGTCAATTAAAAAACAACTACCATCCGCCCCTTCTGACCCACGAGTGTGAACTGTGTCTCTTCGCAATCTTTTGCACTACATTGCAACGGTGTGCTAAATTTACCTAAGCCAAGTTGAATTTTAGTAAACAAATCATCATTTTCGTGTCAAAGAACATGGAACAGAAAATCTCCACTTTGGAACAACGAGTATTGTGAGGTTGCAGTTCGGCAGGTAAATTGCGATTTTCTTGCCAAAGAACGAGCATTTTATGAATTGGACATAATTCAGCTGCAAATACCAACAGCAAGGAAATATTTTATGAATAACGTGCCTGGACCTCTGATCAGAGTGTGGGCAACATCGTAATTTGGTGATAAAATGGGTTAGAAAAGTAATAACGTACACAACACAGATATTTGCACACAGCTCCCGACGTGTTATATGTTGGAATTACAATATCACTATTAATTATTTTCTAATAACCGAATGAAACATTTTCTTTCAATGAAGGATTGTCTTGAAAACCCTGCTTCAGAATCTGATTAAATGTGGCTAGACCAAAACACTCTGGATACAGCTAGACCTCGATCAGCTATGTCATCTTATGACAGAATATAGTATTACAGCCTTTGCATGCACCGAGTCAATATCTGTATCTGCTAGTTTATAATTTGCAGGTTTGTGCAGCTGTGTTACACTTAATTACTTATTCAGACACATGACTAATTTCTTATAAGAATGATTGGATAAATGATGCTCATTGTTTCTCATGGACTCGCAAAGCGAATGTAACAATAGGACAGGTGCACAGGCAAGGATTGTCGTTAGTATTCATGGTGGGTCACTGGCCATGCCATTGACTTTGTTATTATTTTATGTTTGATAAAAATCAATAAATATAATTTTAAAATAACAATACGAAGCAATGAGTGGAAACTGCATCTATTGAAAAGTTGTATTTGATATCAAGTTCCAAAAACAGCAGTCACTCACTTACCATGAGATGCTGGCTTGTCATAAATGTGTAAATGTACTTTGCCCATGTGTAGGTCCCAGTATGAATGAGAACTGCAAGCTTAGGGTGAGACAGGCTAGCAGCACAAGTGAAGTGCAACGTAACACTCTATGCATTGTTAGTTAGTGCCCATGGCCCAGGCACTTTAGCATGGAGTGCTTTTTATGAGGACAACCGGACTGGAAACCAAGAGAAATGGGCTTTACAATTATGGCCCTCATTACGACTTCGGCCAACTTTTCATAAGACCGCCGAATCTGCGGGCACCGAAAGACCGCCAGTGCTGACGGTCTTAAGACCAGCCTATTATGATTGATTTCAGAATTCTGCCCGAAATCGGGCAGTATTCCAACATCAGTCGTGCTGGCCATCAGCAGTGAAGAGGTGGTTCCACTGCTGGCACCAACACGGCAAAGGATGCCGCACACCGTATTATGACCCATAATATGGTGTGGAGGTTCTCCTGATGGCAGTGCACTGCTGGCGGTGGAACCACCGGGACCAGTTCCCTTCCAGACAACCTCCTTGATGGATGAGGTAAGTGGATCATCCGACAGGGGAGGGGTGTGTGTGTGCATGTGTGAGTACGTGTGTGAATGTCGTGAATGCGGGAGGTTATTTGCCGGTGCGTGTCTGCGTGTGTCAGTGATTGTGGACATGGTGAGGGGTGTGTGTGAGTGTTTGTGGATGGAGTGGGGTTGTCAGTGTTTGTGGATGGGGTGGGGGTTGTGAGTGTTTGTGGATGGGGTGAGTGTGTGAGTGCGTGTGCGCAGATGTGAGTGATTGAGTGCATGAGTGCAATTGAGTGGATGGAAGGGGTGAGTGTGCATATGCGTGTGCATGTATATGTAAGTGGACGGGGAGGGAGGTTTGTGTTTGTGTGAGTGAACAGGGAAAGCGGGTGAGTGTGTGTCAGTGAGAGCTGGTGAGTGCATGTATGCGGTGCAGGGGAGAGGTTGTTGTATAGTATGTGCTGGGGAGGGGAGTGTGAATGTATGTATGCGCTGGGGGAGGGGTGTGTGAATGTATGTATGCGCTGGAGGGCGGAGTGTATGCGTGCATGAGTGCGGTGTTTGTGTATGTATTTTAGTGAAAATGGGGGTGTATGACTCAAGTGCGTTGGTGAGTGAGGGTGTGTTTGTTTGTGTGTGAGAGTATGTGGGTGCATGTGTGCGGGTATGTGGACATATGTGTAGCAGTATCCCGGTGACAGGAATGCAGATTTCTGTCGCTGGGATACTGCAACAGGAATCTGAACCTGAAGGGCAGAATTAGAGCTAAACATTCCTTCACAGGATGAAGAACGTGAGCTTCCAAAGACTATCGCGAAGACATAGTCTAGTATTGGTCACACATACATTTAAAAGGTGTTTTCTTTCATGAAAGTTTTTGAAGTCCATGACCTTTACAACATGTGCATATTATTTTTTTTAAAAGTGGGAAAAGTGTGCTCAATTCAGGGCGAGGTCTAAGAACTACTTCAGTTTTTTAATACTGAAGTCTATGATAACAAAACACGCACATACAGGCCCCCAGAAATGGATTCAGAAAATTCACACAAAAAATATGGGTATGCACCCCAGAGAAATTCATAAGTATCAGCAAATGAATCAAAGACGTATGCCGTTCCGTTTTCTTTACCATGCTTGGTTATACCATGCTTGGTTATACCATGCTTATACCATGCATGGTAAGTACTGGTAAGGTAATTGTAGGGTTTAGTGGTGGGTAATGGTAAAGAGAACTAATGGTAAATATAGAGTTTAGAAAAAATAAATAAATAAATGAAATATATATATATATGTATATATATATATATAAACATATATATATATATAATATATACATATATATATAGGCGTTATAGTTAGGTTGATGTTTTACCCACACAAAAACATAGAAATTCAGCAGTTACAGATATACTTATAGTTATACTTATGTTAAGAAACTACACCTCATGACCTAAAGTTACTTTATGACTCAGGTTACAGTTTCTTAAGATAAGTGCAATTATAACTGCAGAATTTCTATGGTTTTATGTGGGTAAAATGTAAACCTTACTATATTATCCTGTGTAACCTTATTTTTTTTCAGTGAATTTGAATGCATTTTTTAAATGTAAAGTGATGTAGAATTACCGTACGTAATACAATCATGGCTGCGCACGGCCACAGGGCCTGTCCCGCGGCCAGGCCCTGTGGCCATCTCCACACATCCACCCAACCCCATGCCATGCACGGCTGAAGGTTGGTCGCGGCAGGGGTTTGGTGTGTCAGTGGGTGTATTTTTTTCCCCCTTCAAATTCGACCCACGGATCCAGCGCAGATTTACACTGGGGGGGTCTCGCTGAGCTCCCCAGTGGACCCATGGACTGTTGTGTAGCCATTTTAGCTATGGTTTTATACACATTATTTTAGTAAACTAGGCCTGTCTCTGTGCACTTTATCCTAGATATTTTTTGTATTTAGCTTTGTTATATTATTTTAACATTAGCTACATTTGCGGTCTTGTTTTATTTTCGCTATCTAGCTGTTCTTCATCTAGGTCAGCACTACGTTCTTAAACAGGACATTTTTTCCATTCTGCGCTTTTTTCTAGGCTGCAGTAAGATAGGTTCCTGGCAATAGTGGTACACTTTGTCTCCAATGTTCACAGAAACATACACACTCTTACATGGGAATCCTTTCTTGGAACATCAGCTGTTTTATTATAAATATACTTCTTTGACCCATGTACGTTAGAGGGAGATTCCAGCCAGATGACCACGACAGTATGCTGATTGCTTCGCTGCAGCTTCTTATGTAGTCTGCAGGCCTCTTGCTGAGGTATGAGGGATGATGTCTTCCCAGGGGAACCTGAAGGGCAGAATTAGAGCTTAACATGCTGTGCTCTAACATAGCCTAGGTAAAAATTATCTTTTCAAACTCTAGTGACAATATGGTAGCGTTATTTTTGTGTTTTACTCTCCTTGTCACAATTTTAATCTTATTTTGCTTCATCGTCCTAGTTATTGCAATATATGCTTTAGTATCTAAGATGCAGTTACTTCCATAAAACCTTATTGAACTTTACTCTGCCTCTGATTGTCCTTGCATATGTGAGACTAATGTAACTGAGAGAAACGGATGAGATCTGAGTGACCATGATTCCCCTGAGGAGTCATGTATGTCATGCGCCCGGTTGCCCTAATCATTCCTGCTCTAGGGTGGAGATGAGGCACTGCTAGTTAACCGGAATAAACCCAGATTAGGCCGACAGGTGTCACATGGTGCGGGGTTAGACTCAGTCCCCCGCAGTACAGGTGATTCTGCGGTCCGAATCCAGTAGTCTCACTAGATTTATGAGCACCTATGCGACATGGCAACGCCATCGTTTGGTCATGCACTAATTTTTGGGTCCCCCCTGAGTATCTCTTTCTCACTATATGCAAAGACACCTCAGTACTATTTATGGAGATGTCCGTGTTATTGAGGATTTTTCCTCCTCAGCTAAGTAGGGAGTACCTAGCAAACGCTGTAGGGTGTTCAAGATTAAACTCTAAAAGGATAATCCCCATTTGGTGCACTTATCTCTGAACTAAAATTACCATTCACCATGGCGAACCCGCAACGGGAAGCAATTGCAATATGTGACCACCCCTTACTGCACATTTATTGGCACATGGCTTCACAGCCCGGAGGGGCCAGTTACATTTGTTGTTGAAGCTCATGCAGCATACAAAACAGACATTTTCTATTCTTGGGTCAGATTTCCAGCAGTTGATGGGAACACAAACACATTTCACCACTATACACACCTGCACAATATAGAGCTTATGCATATTTAGAAATACCTCTATCTTATCAAGACCATAATAATTGGATTCATGGAGCCCTACCACATACTTTCTTACATGTTACGTTAGGTCCTCTTAGTAATGGTGATCCTACCTGGCCTTTATTAGCCATATATACACTGCACCCTGATGCAGCAACCTTGACGGTAGCTGAGGTCCGCCACTTATAAGCTGAACCTACGGCAATATACAGACTATTGGTAGAGTTTGTAATGCAAACATTAAATACAAACCCAGCATGTGCTGCCCCGATGCAACCACATGCAGCAACACAACTGTACAAATGATTATGGGTAAGGTACCTGCCAAACAGGAAGAGATTCAGTTTTGGATAGCTCAAAAAATAAATGCCCAGGGAGCAGTATTTTCCCAAATGGGACCTCAGGATAAGCATAGAATATTAACTATGTGCTTGCCATTTGGGATGGTTCCCACAGTAGATAACTGCAATACTTGGGGCACGGTATTTGCCAAGCTCTATTCTACCGCACACAGTACACCAACACTTGCCAATCTTCCGGAAGTGTTGAAACAAATTCAAGTTGAATATGGGGGCTGCCCCAGCCCTAGACTTAGGGGTGCAACTCATGGGCAATTTTTCCACTGTATGTTCAATTAAGTAACCTTAAAGTGGAAGCAGTTGCACTAGCAGTACGTATGTGGCTCCAGGACATTCCATAACACAGGATGAAGAACGTGAGCTGACAAAGACTAACGCAGAGACATACTCTAGTATTGGTCGAGGTAATCTGGGGTCCAGACGCACAAAACCACAGTTTCAGGGTAAATCTAATAAAGATTCTACCAAGCAAGCACCTGAGGGTTCTAAAAAAACGCTGGGATTAAAAAACAACAAACACCTAAAAACAGAAAGGGGAGAATCTCCGCACTCGGATACCCCTCAGAAGAGATGTAATCTATGAAATAGAGATAATATAAAAACGCCTGACAGATATCAATACACTGATACACGCCAATCTTGTTCCTTTCTGGACTCACCGGAAAAACGCAGTGAGAGAGGTGGGCAGTCAGAGCAGAGAACTGAGTACGTGAAACCGAGACAGGAATCACAATGCTCAACAGAAGTTTATGTTGAAAAGGAAGAGAAACTTTCCAAACACAAACCCCAATTTAAAAAGCAAAAAGTGGCAGCAGTTGCGATTCGTCATGTCACTCAAGAAGAGGGCTCTATTGAAGAACAAGACGTGGGCACTAGCTCTGCTAGACAGCGCAGCAGAGGTCACAATAGTTCGCCGGAATCTTCAAGAGCATCTGGAGGTGAAATCAGCTGATGACTTCTTACAAGTTGAAACTGCAGATATGCTTGTCTCCACACCTGAAAGGGTGTACAAAGTAACGGTACAGTTAGAAGGAGACAATATACGCACAATTGATGCAATCTTTTAGGACAGCATTGTTAACATTTATGATATATTACTGTCTGAAAAGGATTGGTCATCTGAATTTGTCCGTACTTGCCCATATGTTGAAGAGATTATCTAACTTTCTTTCTCGCCTCTTGTTCTGAATGAGCTCGCAGAATCCTATGCCATTGATTGTGCATTGGCGCAGGCACCTGCGTTATATCGCAACCACGTAGGGTGGGATAAAGATTGCCCCTATCATGTAATTCCAATTAAAAATCAACGCCAACCTCAGCTCCAATACCCAATAAAACATGATGCTAAAGCACCTGTGAGGGAAATCCTCACACAGCTAGAGTACCAGGGCGTAATCAAACCCTGTGTCTCACCAATGAATAATCCTTTATTCCCGGTAGCTAAACTGGACCATTCAGACAGAATAGTCTTAGACTACAGACATTTAAACAGTCATACACCACGTATGCTATACAAAACTCATATAGCACTGCACTTATGAATAACATAGTGCGCAAAAAATACTAAACAACATATTTGGATATTTCCAATGGCTTCTTCAGCCAAAATATTGTGCCTGAGAATAGAGACTTAACAAGTTTCGGCACACTAGGCTCCCAGAAAAAAATTCTGTTGTTTACCACAGGGGTACAAGAACATTCCAGTTCTGTTCGCAGCTCGTGTAACTTCAATATTGTATGACATTGACCCTGAAGCATTGCCCTATGAAGATGCTGTCTATCTTACAGATGATGAATTACTGCAACATCTAAGATGGGTGGCCCGCATTGTTGTAGTATTTGCCGAGTTCAGCTATAAATTCAATTTAATAAAAACAAAAATAGCCTTCCTTAGTGTCCTGTTTCTGGGGTACGAATTATCATATGAAGGAAAGAGCCTATTGCCATTATTCTTAGAAACATGCGCACAGTTACAACCTCCAAATACTCCAATCACTATTGGGTTTTCAAAATTTTGGCAGAACATACATTCTTATGCATCACGCATCAAACCCTTATATGACTTGATACGGCCTGACTTTTCCAGTAAAGTTTGGACAGTCGAACACACACGCATTCTCAGAGCATTGCAAACAGACATGCTTGCAGCACAACATCTGAACACAAGGGACAATAAAAGACATCTGGTCATCAGAGTAATTGCTGGTGCCATTGATTTCACCTATGTAACATTCAGTGGGGGTGAGACAGTCCTGATTGCATACAAATCACTTTTGTATTCAACAGCTGAACAATGTTTTGCTCCCACTGAGAAAATTTTCACTGCTGCTCAGATGGCTGTCATTAAAGAAAAAACAGTAGCCCAGGGGAAATACATTATTGTCGTATCGCCAATCATAGCCCTTGAAGCTGTTACCAAAGCCAGTGTTCCAAACGCTAAAGCATTACATCCACGTTGGATCCAATGGGCAACGTCTCTTACAGCCACTGATGTAGACCTTATTTTTGACCCAAAATTATAAACTCAAGATTTTTTGCAATAAGAACTACAATACCCAGTTCCAGCAAATACATTGCCTATTAATCAAAATCAAAGAGTCATGTACACCGATGGCTCAGCACAAACCTGCGATAGGCACAAAGCATCAATACTCCGCTGCTTATGCAGTCGTAAGTGGTTACATGGAGGGTAGTAAGTTCTATCCACAACATACCTTTACACAAACCCTAGGGGATTGCACTGCACAATTAGCAGAGCTAAAGGCTCTGGTGATGGCACTGGAACATACGGATCCTGACCAGCTGATGCTGATTGTCTGTGATTCGTACTATTGTGTCCACTCCCTCAATGAATATCTGCATTACTGATGGCAGAATGGGTTCAGAGATTCCAAAGGTAACACCATCGAATACAGACTTCTGTGGGGTAAAGTAGCGGATTTGAATGAAACGCTACCAAATGTCCATGTTGGACATACACTTGGACAGCAGGGCGTTGGAATACACATTGCTGGAAATGCACTGGCTGATGAAGCAGCCAAATCAGCAGTAACTGCAGCTTCTGTTGCTGCAGTAACTGGTTCTAGGATGAAACCGGACGATGAAATACTGGCTGCAGTGCAAGCCTCGGCTGAGGGCACACCTTTACCTAAAGGATATCCCATTAAATATTCCTACAGGATGGGAGGTTTCCTTGACGCAGAAGTAAAAATACCAGCCGTGGTAGTTTGAGTGATTCCCAGTAAAGACCGAAGACCAAAGTTGATCAAAGCAGCACACAAGGGAGTTGCCTCTGCCCATGCTGGTGTGGCGGCTTCAATGACATTGTTGCATGCTCGTTATTGGTAACCAGGTCTATACAAACAGATCAAGTAGTATGTCCTTTGTTGTAATATCTGCCAACAAAGCAAGGGGTCCACTGTTAAATGCCCACCGCAGACACCCCTCTTAATTTCTAACAAACCATTCCAATTTGTGTACCTGGACCATTGCGGTCCTATGACACCTGACAGTGCATACAAATACATTCTAGTCGCTGTTGACTCCTGCTCCAGATTTCTATGTGTGTGGCCACATCGCTCGGCTGACGCTCAGACTGTAATTAAAGATTTGCAAGTCTTTATCTGCACATATGTAGTTGCGGCTTTCCACTCGGACCAGGGCCCTGCTTTTGCCTCAAGGGAATTCAGGGACTCCATGGCTTTGTTAGGGTTCCAACACCATTACTCATCTCCATTTCATCCTGAGGGAAGTAGTGTTGTGGAACGACAAAACCGAGATTTAAAGTAATCCTTAACAGCCAAAGTACTAGGTACAGTTCATAGCTGGTTTAATCAAATGTATGGTGTCCAGAAAGCACTTAATAATCTGCCTAGAAGGTCCCTGGGGGCTTGTACTTCATACAAGTGCATGTTTGGAACTCAAATGTATGTTCCAGATCTTGATGGTCCTGGCGTGGTGGCGCCAGAAACACATTTGGACATGATGAACGTGTCACTGCCTTCTGTGATGACAACGCTTCAGCCAGTGCTGCCTCTTTAGGAATTAAGAATGTACCACTAACATCTACTGGCTAGGTTCCAAAGGTTGGGGATATACGGGGCCAGATGTATCAACAAACCAATTTGCGATTGTTTTATAGCGATTTTTAAGAAATCGCTATTTCTGAATCGCCAAAATGATATGTATCATATTTGCAATTCAGTAATAGCGATTTCTAAAAAATCGCAAATGCTATTACCAAATCGCAAATTGCAATTGAGGCCCCATTCACACCTGGCCCATATCTCCAAATTGTTTGCATTTCCTAATTTGCGAATTCCTAACTGGAATTCACAAATTTGGAAAATGCAAAACCCAGGGTGCCGGGGGCCTAAGGCCCCCTCTGCTGCACCCCAAGAATTTTTTTAAGGACATGTAAGGCGCACACATGCCAAAGGGGCATGTGTGCGTTACATGTCAATTTTAAAAATGCATTTATTTTGTGCATTTTTAAAATTGCACATGCTTACCACAAGTTCAACTTGGTGGTAATAGCGATTCCTTAATGACCAATTCACATTAAGGAATTGCTTGTTACATGTGGTTTAGAAATCGCAAATAAGGATATCTTATTTGCGATTTCTTATTTAAAGAATCACAATTTGCGATTCTCTAAATGGCCTCGAAATTTTAAGGAATCACTATTTTAGTGATTCCTTAAATTTGCATTGCGAATGCCTTTCATAAATACTGAAAGGCATTTTTGCATTTGCAAACGGCCATTCGCACTGTTTGCAAATGCAAAATGGATGATACATCTGGCCCCTAGTATGTGAAAAAGTTGCTGTGAAAAAGGAGTTTGGTCCTTCCTATCGTGCACCGGTTCCATTCCAGGGAATACGCGGTACTAGAACGGTTATACTACCACCGCTGCCTGGCTCTAAAGAAAACTGCTTGTTCTCCATCGACAATGTCAAGTTACACCATGTGGCCGATCCTGCACAGCAGACCAGGAGGAACAACCAATAGTACCCAAATCCCTCTCACTACTGGTCAAGGTGGCCAACTACAAGTTTTGAGCAGCAATGCTGACACCTCTCTGAGCCGCTTGTGAGGGTGGAAATGATCTTGCATTAGTTCCACTACCATCTATTGGAACAGGCAACATAGAAATTGCTGATCGATTTGACTTGACTTCTACACAAATGGATGGTGTCATTTATGATGAACCACTGCGGAGAGTTCTACCAGTTCTCCTCCTTTGAATATGGCTCCAGTTTTTGCACGAACTCCTTCTGAAAATTTTGCTGACATCACTGATACTTTCTCTGACTCATCTGCCTCTTCTGCATCTGAACTATCAAAAATATGCAAGCTGATAATTTGGCTCAAAACAAATTATTTTGTTCTCCCATGGAACTATCTGTGGCTTTCCTTGACTATATTAGTTTTCCTCCTTTGGTTTGGCTTTGTTATTACTTTCTTTGTACTAATACATTGTCATTGCCTTCCTGAAAGATCTACAGTTGAACTAATGGATGAGCTCCTAAAACCCCATTTTTCTTCTTGCAAGGTCCGCAGAGACTTGTCTTCCATGAATATTTCCGCTATTCCAATTCCTGATGGGATTGTTTGGGATAAAGTCACATTTGAACTATACGGCCCGACGGAGGTCATTCAAATACCATATGTGTTTAAACTTTCTATGAATGACATAATAATACCCAGAGTTGTTTCTGATGACTGGGATGTGAAAACAGTTGATTTTATGACTGAGTTGCAGTATTTTACTGTATTTGAAAGTGAGGATGTTTATCAATCCAAAGAAAATTATGGTAACATGTTCTGCTATAATTATTATGGACACCATTTCATTCACAGACCAAGTACCACAAAGACTATTTTTAATTACACACAATGGGAGCATTGCTCGACTCTACCACAAGAGAGTTCTAAAACATATTCTGAAAAATATGCATATTTTTCTGGGCACAATGTTAAAAATGGTGAGTCATACTACTTTAAATTGATATTTATGGAAAATGTACATATATTGTTGACAGATACAAAATTCATTTATTAGGATTCCTTTGTTTCCCAATTGGCTATAGAAGGCTATGAATATTTTGAAGTCGATTGACTTAAAAAGTGTGTGTGGGGAAGAAAACACTGGCAAATAAAGAGAAAGGAAGCTTTGTTTAAAGCATGCCTGATACCTGTTCAAATGATATTTTTGAATGAAACTATACAACAGACAAGCTGTTTAGGCTTAGCAAAAATTAAGGATTGGAATGCGCCCATTATTCCTGCTCCTGCAAAATTTTACCAATGGCAAAAGTTTATCAATGCTTCAGAAGATCAGCTCGATGAATGGGTCCAAAATGGCACAGTTAATGCTTCACTTTCACGTCCGGGTTGGTGGATATTATGACCAATAGATACCACTGGGTGTCATAAAGGTTTTGTAAAATCCATGGGGGGTTTTAGAACAAGAAAGCCTGACCCTCGCATTGTGTCATTTGAACATGTGGGGATAGTGACGACATACAGTGTAGGGAAACTATGCCAGCAATGGTTAAAAGGTTCCTCACTAAATGCTGTTAAAGAACACCTCAGTCTCCTGTCTAATAATACTGACTTACAGGATTTCCTGTTAAGCCCCAGAAAACAACGCAGAATGTGCTTCTTCTATGAAGTCTATAATGAAACTTGGAAGCTGCTGCCCAGTTAAGGCAAATAAATCAGGAACATATACAGAAGGAAATAGCTGTTGTCAATAATGGAATTAATAGTCTGTCCGACCGCATATACACTTTAAACAACATTGGTTCCTCTGCAATAGACATACTACAGAGTGACATGTGCAGTTAGGTCGGACACTACAAACCCTGAAGGCATGTTGTGTTCCCTGGCATCACTTTAGTGCAAGGGACACATTTGCTACGTTTAATAAACGCAACAACAACTAATGGCGAAAAAAGAAGCGACTTACGTCATGTCAAATATTGAGAAATTAGAAAAGTTGCCTTTTACTGTGGCTGAAATACCATCTGCTGAGTGGGTAATACACGGGGTCATCAATCTGCCTATTTCAACACTTCAATTCACATACTGCTTAAAGCACATCCCAGTGGGCAGATACGAAAAGCTAGGAGATAGTTAATTACATGAGGCGTGGGAGCTACCCTTCTCGTACAAATGTCTCAGTGGCATTAAAGAGGTCTTTCTTAGTGGTATTGAATGCAAGACTTCTGTCAGCCAGTCAATGGTTTGTAAACAGCTGTCTTTGCACGGAGCGTGTAATCCTTTGGCAACAAACTTGGCTTGTTATCTGAAGGGAGTCCTATTCCCCTCAATTAGACCTGCATTCCAGGTGTTCTCGAATGGCAGCTATGTGCTCCTTAATAGTGAGAGCTGTTGTGGGATGCGAGCCAGAATAGTTTATGTGTTTCGGTCTCCAAAATTGTTATATGCTGCGGGAATGTACTTTTTCCTCCTACATGACAGAGAGAAGTAGCTGAGATTTGGCCCCATATACGCTACTTCAAATGTGAATTTTGACATGTGAAGCAGACTCAAGGCTTTACTGTTTCAAAAACATGTGGCACTTACATCTGTACGCAAGACCTATGCGCTTCAGGTTGTGAGGTCATCTCCAGAGATACAGTCCCTTTTAAGTACTAACTTTCCAAGACACTTTGGTGATCTTGTGGGATGGATATTTAACACGTCCAGTACTACTGGAATCACAAATTTCTTTAAGGCTGTTAGTTCTGGTTTCATTCACATCTTCTCCTCTATATTTGGCTTAATACTTTCAGCCATCCACCCAATATTCTCCAGTATTTTGGGGGGATTTCCAATAATTTTGGCTATAATAGGTGGCATTTTGCTATTGCTACTTTTTATGCAGAATGGGTGTCCCGGTAAAACATGGAGGACTGAAAGCACTTCCACCAGCGCAGATGCGTGAACGCATGATGCAGTACTTGGGAGCACCACAACTGGAGTGATTGGAGTGCAACTGGTCTCTGTCATTCAGACCAGTTTTGCATTGTGTGCAGCCCGTGTTTCGGTGCCTCTAGTGCCCTTATGAATGTGCACTGAAAATTTGTATTTCTACGCAGTGCTTGCTTTCATTGGATGCTGATCTGTTGATGTTCTCGGTGCAGACTCATTACCAGACATGCGCATAGAGGGTGCGTTTGCTACAGGAAGCTCTTTAGGTTACCCTTTGTGGATCATGCAGCTCTAAACTCACTGTTGGACACTGCGCAGATGCTGCTGCCTCGAAGGGAGCTCAGGCTTTGGAACACGAATGCTCCTTGTTTTTCCATGGTGATGAACTTGCTACTTTACTGCCTGCCAAACTGGAGGATTTCCTGTCTTCTATTATCCCGGATTCAATTGGCGATTTTAAAAACAACTCTGTCTTTTGAAATTTGCCCTTTCAGACACCACAATTAACATTTTAAATTGTCCTATTAATAAATGCTCAAGTTTCTTTTTAACTTGTCATTATTGACATTCCCATATATATGCCTTAGGATGAATTCTAGTAGCTTTTACATATATAATTAGGCTATGAATCACCTTTTAACCGGCAAGGGGAGGGTGTTGTGTAGCCATATTAGCTATAGTTTTATAGTAGCAAACTAGGCCTGTCGCTGTGCACTTTATCCTAGATATGTTTTTATTTAGCTTTGTTATATTATTTTAACATTAGCCACATTTGCGGTCTTGTTTTCTTTTCTCTATCTAGCTGTTCTTCGCCAAGGTCAGCACTATGTTGTTGGACAGGACACTTCTTGATGAAGGGCTTACCCAGAAACACATGTGCAGAGATTTACAGCACTTGCTGCACCTACTAAGGTGAAAAACTTTAGTTTACTTTATGGATAGAAAACAAACTTGTACTGTATTTACCATGATGCACTGAGGCTGACTGCATGCTGGAGTGTGAGGCAGGGTACTTCCTTTCTGTTTTTTCTTTTTAAGAAGGCTCCCTTGAGCCAACGAGCTGACGAGCTCTGGTTGAAGCACCTGCGTGCCAGTGAGTGGTACAGAAACCTGAGAGGACTTTTGGCAGCATTTCCAGCAACCCTACAGACAAAACTGCTCTCTGCTGATAAAGGACTTACCTAGAAACACGTGTCCAGAGATTTACAGCACTTGCTGCACCTACTAAGTTGAAAAACATTAGTTTACTTTATGGACAAAAAATGAACTTGTACTGCATTTACCATGATGCACTGGGGCTAACTGCATGGTGGAGTGTGAGGCAGGGTGCTCCCTTTCTGTTTTTTCTTGTTGGCAGTCAGTTTACACCCTGTCCAAGTAGGGACTCTTGTCAGGGTAAGGGAGTCACACTCCTAAGATAACCCCTGCTCATCCCCTTGGTAGCGTGGCATGAGCAGTCGGGCTTATCTCACAGGCAATGTATTCAGTATTTGTACCCACACACAGAGTAGCACAGTGAAAACACTACAAATGGACACCACACCAGTTTATGAAAATAGCCAATTTTTATCTGAGTAAAACAAGACCAAAACAACAAAAATCAACATACACAGACATTGAATTTTTAAAGATTAAATCCCAGTAAAGAGTGTAGAAACACAATAGCTCCAACTAGTGCTATCACAGCATCGTGATGGAATTGTTTCCAACAGTCTGATGCCCCTCGTGAGGGAGTGCGGCAACTGTCATGGAGTCACACAGACTCCAGGTACAGTACCTTAGAAATGAGGCAAAGTCAAAGACGTGGCACGGAGTCGAGGAGATGAGGTGTCACTGGAACTGGTACGGTGTCAGTTCCGTGCTGCTACACCGGAGGTGAGGTGTTGGTTCCTTGTGGGAGCAGTGGAGGTGAGGCAGCGTTGGTGGTGAGGCATTGGTTCCTGACTATCCGGTGAGGTCGATGAGCCAACGGGTCAAAATGCAAAAAGGTGACTTCACAGGATCGCAGTCACACTGTGAGGCCGTAGACACAGTGGCGGAGTTGGGTGTCACATATGTGAGAGACACTGCACTTGGGTCTCATGGTGTCATAGGACTTCAGAGGTGCTGTGGCAGCATCTGGCCAGTGGTGCCGGGCATGTGGCATCGGTCACAGTCTTTGCACTTCAGCGGGTACCAGGGCTTTGTGTGCAGGCAGTGGCAGCGAGTCAGGCAGGGGTGCCGTTTCTGAAGTAAATGTGCCTGGTTCTTATTGTTTTTTATGCCAGCTTTCACTCCCAAAGGCTGAAGAACTGGAGTGGGCACCGCCTGGTGAGTTAGGGTCCGCAGCACTAGGACCCAGAGGCTGGTAGGTGAAGTCTTTGCTGTCCCTGTGACTTTTTAACAGGAGGCAAGCTCAGTCCAAGCTCCTGGCGAAACTTCATAGGTAGGATACACAGCAAAGTCCAGTCTTTGTCCTCTCCAAAGCAGGAGCCGCAACTGCAGGCGAACCCAGCAAAACACACATAGCAAAGAGGCAGAACTCCTCCTCACAACTCTTCATCTCTTCTCCTTGGCAGAGTCTCCTCTTGATAAAGAAGTGTTCTAAAAGTCTGGGGTTTGGGGTCCAATACTTATACTCATTCCTGGCTTTAAAGTAGGCAAACTTCAAAAGAAAGCCTTGGTAGTGCTCAAGACCCTGTGTTTCTTGCCCTGGTCCCAGACACACTCTAGGGGTTTGGAGACTGCATTGTGTAAGACATGCACAGCCCTATTCAGATGCAAGTGTCAGCTCCTCCCGCAACTCTAGCCTAGTAAGACCCATCAGGATATGCAGGTTACACCGCAACTCCCTTTGCCCTTTGTGTGACTGTCTAGAGTGAATTCACAACCAGCCCAACTGTCATCCTGGCCCAGATGTGTATTCCACAGCCAGGCAGAGACACAGACTGGTTAAGCAAGATAATGCCCGTTTTCTAAAAGTGACATTTTCAAACACACAAGTTTAAAACCACCTTCACTAAAATATGTATTTTTAAATTGTGAGTTCAGAGACCCCAAACTCCATATTTCTATGGGTTATAAATGGGAAATTACACTTAAGAGCTATTTCAAGACAATCCCCATAGTAATATAAGGAAGATGTAGACCTTGCAATAGTGAAAATCAAATTTGGCAGTGTTACACTATCAGAACAAGTAACTTGGGCCTACCTTGGGGGTGCCTTACATGTACTAAGAGGGAAGGTTTGGGCCTGGCAAGTGGGTGCACTTGCTAGGTCAACATAGCAGTTTAAAACTGCACACACAGACCAACTCCGGCAGGTCACAGTGGCCAGTAAGGCTTAGCAGGACATTTACCTTACAGTCAAAGCAGTCTCCAGTACAGTTCCAAGCTCTATGGGTGAACTGAGGAGTGGCCCTGATTCAAAGTAGCATGATGCTGAAGATACTGAAGGTTGTTGTGGATGTTGATCTGTCAATGGGGGTTTTCCTGGGGCTACTCCTCATTCTGCAAAATTCTGGGGCAACTTTGGTTATAAAAGTCAATGTTCCTCAAATATTGGGTGAATTTGACCTAAAAATAGTTGTCTCTGGTTTAATGGTGTTCAGTAACAGCAATAGCAGCAGTTGCCTTTAACGCCTTCGCTGCAAGGCCTTTACGACTCCTGTGCCAAGCCTTTTTTTGGGGCTATTTGGGGTAGTACACACTAAGCCATAACTTTTTATCCAAATAAGCTATCCACCTCAAATTTGAGTCTTTGTTTTCCAACATCCTGTGTATTCTAAAGGTACCCAGAGTTTGTGGGTTTCCCTGGAGGAGACCGAGAAATTAGCTAAAATACAGCAAAAATGTGTTTTTTTTTAGAAAAATGTTAAAAAAGTGCTGCAGAAGAAAGCATCTGTTTGTATCTGCAAATGGCATCAACAAATAGTTTGTGGTGATAAAATCACCATCTTCCCAGCTTTCAGGAACAGGCAGACTTGAATCATAAAACCACATTTTTTTTAACGGTTTGAGCATTTTACTCTTTTTGTGCTTTCAGCCTCCTTCCACTTAGTCACCGAAATGGGTGTGACACCAATGGTGGATCCCAGTCAGCTAAACATTTCTGAAAAGTAGATACAGCAAAGGGTCATTTGTGTAGATCATTCAAGGTTTTCATATAGAAAGTAGCAGTTACAATAGAATAAATATTGAAATTGAGTTGAAAAGAAACCCAACCAATCCTGTCTACATTTTCTTCTGTAACTTCTTCAAACAATGGCAGATTTTGAAAGCAATATACTATTATATCTGCTGGACCCTTCTGGTTGCGGAGATATATAGGGCTTGTAGGTTCATCAAGAACCCAAGAGCCAATAAATGAGCTGCACCTTGCAATGAGTTTTCATTGTATTCTGGGTATGCAGCAATTAATTTGGTAAAATATAAAGAGTGCAAAATAGGTGTTAAGGAAACCTCTGTATTTCCAAAATGGGCACAAGAAATAAAGTTTAGAAGCAGTGGTTATTTGCACATCTCTGAATTCGGGGTAACCATACTAACATGTGAATTACAGCACATTTCTCAAATTCTTTCTTGCACACTGTCGTATTTGTGGAAGGCACAAATGTAGAGAAAGGCAATTGACAATAACACTTGTTTTTCTATTCTGTGTTCCCCCAAGTCTCTAGTTTAAAATGGTACCTCACTTGTGTGGGTAGGCCTAGTGCATGCGACAGGAAACACCCCAAAACGCAGCGTGGACACAACACAGTTTTACACTGAAAACTGACTTTTTTCCCAACATGCCTACCTGTGGATTTTGGGCTCTAGCTCAGCCGGCACTTAGGCAAACCTGTAAATGTTTTAAAACTAGACACCTACAGCAATCCAGGATGGTGTGACTTGTGAGGCTCTCACCAGGTTCTGTCAATCAGAATACTTTGCAAACTTTGACTAAGAAAATACATTTTCGTCACATTTTGGTGATGTAAAGTTCTGGATTCTGGGGGGAGCCACAAACTTCCTTCCACCCAGAATTTCCTTAAGTCTCCACATTAAAATGGTACATTACTTGTGTGGGTAGGCCTAGCGTCTGAAACAGGAGACGCCCCAAAACGCAACGTGGACACTTCACATTTTTACACTGAAAACTGATGCGTTTTTTGTAAAGTGCCTACCTGGGGATTTTGGGTTCTAGCTCAGCCGGCACTTACGGAAACTGAGCAAATCCATACATTTTTTAAAACTAGACACCTTGGGAAATCCAGGATGGGGTGACTTGTGGGCTCTCACCTTATTCTGTCACCCAGAATCCTTTGCAAACCTCAACATTCAGCAAAAATACACATTTTCTTCACATTTCGGTGATATAAAGTTCTGGACTTTGAGGGGAGCCACAAACTTCCTTTCACACAGCATTCCCCCAAGTCTCCCAATTAAAATGGTAACTCACTTGTGTGTGTATGTGCCAAGTGCTTGCGACAGGGAAGGGCCCAAAACACAACGTGGTCACATCAAAATTATCTGTTACAAAACTACCTGTTTTTTGCAAGGGGGGGCATCTGCATTTTTGGTCCTAGGCTTGGGGGCCATCTAGGGAAATCTACCAAAACCAGACATTTCTGAAAACTAGACACCCATGGGAGTCAAGGGAAGTGTGGTTTACATGGATCCCCCAATATTTTCTTACCCCGAAAGCCCAGCAGACCTCAAATTTAGTCAAAGCAGAGTCAGCCTAAAAAACTATTAAAAAATTGTGCTTATCAACTTGCTGTATAGCCCCTCAATCTCTATATGTTTTTGTCCCTTCCCTGTCACAGGAACTTGGCCCAACCACACAAGTGAGATCATTTTACTCAGGAGACCTAGAGGAACCCTGGGTGGCAGGAAATATGTGGTTTCTTTCTGATTGTGGAAGAATATGGCACAGTGACGCAAGAAAAACGTGTGACTTAAGTCACTTTTTTAGACTTGCAGGGCAATGTGGGTAAGAAAACTTGTTGGGATCCACAAGAGGCACACCACTCCGTACTCCCCTGGGTTTTTAGTTTACAAACATTTTCCTAGAGGCACCGTACACATTGGCAAAGAAAGACAGAAAAGAGAAATGTTATTGACCATCAATCTATTCCTCTTTTACACAGACATACTGGTTGAGTTTTGGCACGACGGTGAGTGAAGGGTCAGAGTGTAAACTTTTATCAACAAGAGATTTCACAAAAATGA
Organism: Pleurodeles waltl; assembly: GCF_031143425.1. NCBI lineage: Eukaryota > Metazoa > Chordata > Amphibia > Caudata > Salamandridae > Pleurodeles > Pleurodeles waltl. The sequence continues at coordinate 458,764,772 of NC_090444.1, read as the reverse complement.
AATGCACTATTAATAATTAAATGGTTGAAAACCTGAACCAATGACTCACTTTTCGTGAGCAAAATACTTGATGGATTAAACCCAGATCTGTGACTGCGGGTGAATGTTTGATTGGTTCCTCATAGATTCCATCATTGTGTTTGTTTGCTTTTGTCGACATAAGTGCGCCAGAAATGCCCAGACGTGTGTCCGAGGCTCACTGTGCCACTGAATTCAAGCTAGCCTGGCTGATGAAGGGTGATACCGTGAAACTGGTCCAGGATGCTTGTCTCCGGTCCAGGAAGGACCTAGTCTGGCAGTTCGGGCTGGACTGTTCCTATGGGGAACAGGGTCAAGACACATTGGCATATGGCTGGGTATAAACTGGGGTGGCGTGATGAGCAAAAGAATTGATGGATTAAACCCAGATCTATGACTGGAGGCAAATGTTCGATTTGTTCTGCATTCCGTCCATCAACTGTTCTTTTTGCATTTGTTGCCCCAAGTGGGAAGGGTATGACCAGAGGTGGGTCCCCTGCTCATTATGCCACCAGATTCAAGCTAGATTGGCTGAAGAGGGGTGATATCCTGAAACCGGTCTGAGGATGCTTTCTTCTGGTCCAGGGAGGACCTGGTCTGGCAGTTCAGGCTGGACTGTTCCCATGGGGAACAAAGGTCAAGACTGATTTGTATATGGCTGATTGATTAAACCCAGATCTCTGACTGGGGGTGAATGTTTGATTTGTTTTACATTCTGTCCATCAACTGTTCTTTTTGCACTTTTAGAAAGTTGCCATTTCCTTACTTTAACCATTCTGTGCATTACTCTGCCTTCCATCTACGTCTTGTCTGTGTAAGATTAGGTGACAGCTACTTTTGTGCATTCCATCCAGACAACCATAAATACAGGACACTCAACTGCCCCCGCATTCCATCTGCATACTGATGGGTCTTCCTGGGCAGGAAAGGTGAAGGGGCTCTCCCTTACACTTCACAGGATAGTGGCCTGACTACACAAAAGGGACTGATAAACCCCCCCAGACCTCCTGGCAGACAGGACTGGGCTGAAAGGGAACTGGGGCACTTCAAAGCCACTCCTTGACACTTCAAAGGAACATTTGGGTATATGTACTGGGCCTTGGACACCATATATTCTGAACACTCTGGACTGAGGACATATTACCAGAAAGAAGAATCGCATTGCTGTCAGGAGGGACTACCATGTTGCTGTTTGTTCTGCGTGGTTGACCTGCTGCCTGCTACTTCTTGCCTTGGAGGGAGAGGACTGTACCCAACTCTCTACATTCTGCAATTTAAAGTTTCTCCAAGGGTCAGACTGAGTTTTCCTGTTTCTGAAGTCTCAGGGACATCAAAGACATCAGTTGCTACTTGCTGCCAGCACCTGGGCTCCTCTGCTGTGAGTCCTACTCTGCCAAGTGGTACCAAATCCAGTCTTGGGCCCTTGGAGGTGAGTGTGGTGCTGCAACAAAAGAACTGACGCAACAACCCCAGGGCATCACTTGGAACCAAAGCATCCCACTGCAGAAATGCTGCCTTGGCCACTGCTTGCAGTGAAGCAGCAGACACTGCTCACTGACTACATGACACAACAATCCCTGACTTACAATGCAGCCCCAGCTTGGCCAGCCCAGCACCAATTCATTGGGACTAGTAGTCATCACATCTGGACATTGATGCATCAACGACTTTGCCTGATCAGGAAACAACACATCACTTGCTAGCATGACACATCCCCTCCTCTAGATGAACACATCATCACCGATCAGCAACATAAGAAAAGTACTGTTAGTGGATATGCACAACTCATGTACCCCTGCTCGTGCTCCATTGTGGTTCGACTGCAGTTTTAAATTTGGCCTGGCCCAGCACAACCAGATGGTTTCGTTTGGAGCTATTATCTTCTAAGCACTGCTTTTTTATTTGATTTTTGAAAATTCATAACTTGCATTGTGTATGTTGGATTTTTGTTACTTTGGTCTTATTGATTCAGATATTGACAATTTTTCTAGACTGATGTGAAGTCCTTTTGTGGTGTTTCACTGTGTTACTGTGAGTGTGTACAAATACTTTACACATTGCCGCTTTAGATTAGCCTGTCTGCTCTATGCCAAGATACCAAAGGGTGAGCACAGGTAAAACTTTTGTGAATAGCTTATTTGCCCTTGCTAGGATTGCGGTCCCTACTTGGACAGAGTGCAAACCTCTGCCAATTAGAGACGTGGGACCTAATTTATACATTTTTGCACCGCTTTTGCGTCATATTGTGAAGCAAAAGAGGCGTAAACTTACAAAATACAATTATATTTTGTATGTTTGCGCCGCTTTTGCATCACAAAATGATGCAAATGCGGTGTAAAAAAGTATAAATCAGGGCCTTGATTTCTAACATTGATGATCAGCGGTGAGGATAGGGCTTTTATTTGTGTATTGCATACAGTGATTTTTTGTACACTACTTCCATTTCTCAGACCATTACGTACCAATATACGTAATTTTCTCTTTGGCAACTTTTTAAGTCTTTGCAACAACCATGTCTCAATCTGGAGAACCAACAGCTCAAAGGTTTCTGCAGGGAATTCAAGTGCTCTTTTAAAGATCTTACTTAAAAAGAGGAGCTGAAAAGGGCACTGAGGCCCTGGTTGACAGCCAGGGAAGCAGATGTGTGCTCAGAGGAGGGCAGTGTTGTGGATGGTGAAGATGGAATGCATCTGGAGTTGTTGGACAGCCCAGAACCAAGGAAAAGAGATTGGACATTGAGGAAAATAAAATTATTTTGGCACATGAGCTGAGCATGAAGTAGCTGGAACTCAAAAGCTGAAAAAAGCTGAGTTCAGCGCAGATGGTGGCAACCTATCTTCAGTGTCCTCTGACAGAAGAGTACAAATAGCCAAGAGTTGGATAGCTGACTACAGGTGGAGGAGGACATAAATCTCTGGTTTGAGGCCTACGAGATTGCTTTACAAATGCACAGGATCCCTAAGGAGGATTGGGGAGCCAGTTTGTGGAACAAGTTTCCAAATGAGGTGAGGGACACCTAACTAACCCTATAGGGGGACGATAAGATGAAGAATTCTGCCCTGAAGTAAGCCTTTATCAGGAATTATTAGTTGACCCCGGAGATGTACAGGCAGATATTTAGGGAGAGTGTGAAGCTTCTTCCTCAGACCTGGGTTAATAGTGTAGACTCTTTCTGCAAGAAAGGTGGCCTTTTTATACATTAACCATCCTGTGCCTTAGCCTGCCTCCCATCCATGTCTGGTCTGTGTAAGGAAAATTGACAGCTACCTTTGTGCATTCCATCCAGACAGACATAAATACAGGACACCCCCCCAAAGACCTCCTGGCAGATAGGACTAGGCTAAAAGGGAACTGGGGCACTTCAAATCCACTCTTTGAAATCTAACTCACTTCAAAAGTACATTTAGGTATAAGTAAAGGGCCATTGACACCATATACTTAGAACACTTCTGGACTGAGGATATTCTACCAGGAAGAAGAACCGCTGTCAGGAGGGACTGTCACTTTGCTGTTTGCTCTGCTGTGTTGGCCTGCTGTCTCCTACTTCTTGCCTGGGAGTGAGAGGACTGGATCGAACTCACTACATCCTGCAATCTAAAGTTTCTCAGAGGGCCTGAGTGAGCTTGCCTCCTCTTTCTGAAGACTCAGGGCTATCAAAGACTTTGCCTGCATCTTTCTACCAGCACCTGGGCTCCTCTGTCAAGCAGTGCCAAATCCAGTCCTGGGCCCTTGGATGCGAGAGTAGTGCTGCAACACAAGAACTGATGCAATGACCCCAGCGCATCACTTGGAACCAACGCATCCTGCTGCAGAAATGCTGCTTTAGCTGCTGATTGCACCGAAACCACAGACACCTAACTGCTCTGTGCCTGACAGCAAGAGGGTGAGCATAGGTAAACTTTAAGGGCCTGATTCAAGAAAAGTGGCACTGCATCTACTGTAACGCCACTTTTCTTGCACCTCTTACCACCCCCCTAAAGCCACCATGTGTGGGACATATTTAATATACGGTGCACCATAGCATTAGTTAGGGAACTAGCATCAACATTTTTAACACTAGTTTGGTGCTTTGCAGGATTAGCATCAAACACTTTGATGCTAATCCTGCAAAGCACATTGAGGACCATTATAAATAATGGTGTGCCTCTTTTTAATGCCTGCTCTGTGCAGGTGTAAAAAATGGCCAAAAAAATGGCGCAATGAAATCTTTTAGATTTCTTTACGCCACTTTTTCGGCCCCCCTAATGGGGCAATGTCCCCTTGCATACATTATGCCTGGCGCAGACATGATGTGGTGCAAAGGGGTTACAAAGTGGCAGAATGCATGCATTGCGCCACATTGTAAACCTGGCACAGTGATTTGGGCTTTGTTGGCCACATTAGCTTAAAAACATGATGCTAATGTGGAGCAAAGAGGCACTAGGCCCTCTTAATCTGGGTCTTAGTATGTATCTTACTTGCCCTGGCTTGGATTGGGGTCCCCACTTCAACAGAGGGCAAACCTCTGACAACTAGAGACCCAATTTCTAACACTCACGATTTTCAAGATGCAGATTTTCTTTTTTGCATAGCCATGTCTGGCTACCCTCAGAGGTGTCTGGTCCCATGGTTTTGCATAGAGAACCCAGAAATATGGTAAACACTGACACTACACAAAGACAAAATGGTGAAAGAAATCACATGACTCGCAAGTCAAAAGGATACCGTGGTCACACAAGTTATCATGTTAGGTGCTTGAGTAACCCATCATTTTGTGAAAACGCCATAAATGACTCGTGAGTTTGATAAAGAGTTGAAAAAAGGTCAGACTGACAGCATGTATGATAGAGAGATAGGGATGAGTGCAGTGGGACATGTCAGATGGAGAGGGCTGGGCTGAAAGGCCAGAAAGTCTTCCCACCCCTTGCTCTGCACGGCCTGTGGTGATTGGATTCAGGCAGGGTGGTTGGCACTGGGCCTAACCACAGGAATACATTCTGTGGACTGGTACTGAAAACTGTTGAATTTCATAGTTTTGTCACATTTGACCTATTCCAACATGTATTCTCAGTACAACCAGAGGCAGCCATTCTCCAATGCATAGAGTCTTTGGCTGTGCACAGTGGGAACTGGCTGCATGGCCTGGCTTTTGGTTAACACTCAGTGGGCAGGTAACTCCCCATTGTGCATAAACTTAAATTGTGCACATCACAGGTTAGGCATAAGGCATGTTCAATCATCCACAGGCTGTGCAGCAAAGGTACTTGCAGCCATCCCCACCTATGACGAAAGCTGGATCAGCCCCAGCACCTACAGTGCACGCAGTGCATGGCTTTCACCAGACAAATTCACACTGTGAACTAAAGCTGTTTAAACATTTCTCAGGATTTGCAATATTTTTCAAAGAATATGTGTGTCTTTTGGAGAATTTGCATATCTGTGGACCTTCAATTGGATGAGCAATTCCTGCAAAACATACAATATTTTTTACTTTTGGGAGGGCATTGTCTGGTATCCTCCACCTCATCCCTGGGGTAAAGAGGTGATCCACCAGTCCCACCTGTCCGGCATCTGACCAAATGCTGTGCACAGTGGTGGACATCTTATTTTACATTTAAAAGATACATAGAGAATCACTGAAAAAAACAAATGTTAAAGTGACTCATGCCCCTGCATTGCAAAGTGTTTTGACAACGCAGTAGAAAATGTCCCTGAGTCATAAAATGGCAGGTTCAACTTTCTCTTCGATTAGAAATATAATGTACAGGGATAAGATAGCGGAGGAACTATTTGTTCATTTGGATAGAGGCAGCACATTAAAGGAAGCTACTAGAAGTGGATACCAAACACTGAAAGAAGGTCTTAGAGACAAATGTACTACATTGGAATAACTTAAGAGGAGTGAAATGCCAAAGTAGTTGGATGAAACAACATTGAAACAATATAGGAAACTTAACAGAATACTGAGAGGTTTGTGATCACAAATCTTTCCCACATATGATGATTTGGATTTGGATGCAGACTTACTAACATTATAGGAAAATGAACTTGCCTCTCTAGCTCTATGAGATTGATGGACACCCTCATTGAAAATGCGGATAAAAAAGTATCAAAATTACAGACGGAGATTGTTGTACTAGAAAAGGAAATTAAGGATTTGAATTTAATTGAAGCTACAGACAAGAACTACAAAAAATTGAATGATGTGTTATTGAAATATCGGGTTGAGAATACACAGAGGAAAGCAAGGAAACTAAAAAGGGATGAGAGGGATTTTTTAAGTGGGCGAGTGTTCACCTTTTCTAACAAATATGTTCACCTTATTCAGGTGAACACCACACAAATCCATCCAACGGCATCTGTTTGTTCGGACTCAACCTCTCGGAGTGCTCCTCCAACTAGTGATAGTGACACAGATGGGGGGAAGGCACATCATATCAAAACGTACCTACAAATAAGAGTACTTTTTTACAGGAAATTTTGAGACTCAAACAAGGGAATCGAAGATCAGAACAGAAGAAGAAATTATGCAGGAAAACCAGAGGGAGTAAGAGACGAGGAGGCTCCCAAGGAAAGAGGAGCTTAAATATCAGACACTATTCTATCACAGGATAAGAAATCACTTTTAAGGGAGGGGTTGAGTTTTTGCCCAGCTAGTATTGGTGATGTATTACTTAGCTGTAGGCCCCTAACCTCCACTCAGGTCCAGTTAGGTCTCAGTAAATTAAACCTAGCTCAACCCTTGGTAGCTTGGCAACGATCAACAAGGCTTAATTTAGGAGACATATGTGTAAAGCATTTAAAAATCACAAAACAGTAAATAAGTAAAACACAAACCACCATAAAAATCCAACACCACTTTTCAACAATAGATTATACTTGTATCTTTAAAATGACACCAAAACAATTAAAATCAGACGTGGTGAACCGGAGATATGAATTTTGAAAGAATTAATGCTGTCTTGCGCTTAGATATGAATAGCGCCAATCTGGTCATCTGGTCGCACCTCAACCGGGGCAAAGTCAAAGTTTTAATCCGACCGCGAGGGAGCCCTGCTCGGCTACATCTCGCAGGAGGCCTCGGTCACAAGTTTACCTTCGGCTTAGTCATTTTCCTGAAGATTTTCTTCAGCGGGACCAAGTCGCCAGTCCAATCCGACCTCCTGTAATTCCTCCACGGATACGCGTCGCTGGAGCACTTGGTGGAGATTTTTACTTTCGGACTTGGTCGTTTCTTTTAAATCAAAATCCTTCGACCGGGGCAAACCTGAATCTTAATCCGATGTCCCTGGAGCCCTCTTTGGATACACTGCCTGGGAGGTCCCAGTCAGTGTTCTACATTCAGACTTATTCACTTTTTTGGAGATTTTCTTCACTGGGGCAACCCTGCAAGTTAGGCCGGGTCACAGTTGAGGCAATCCGGCTAGAGTTGCCACGGCGGGTCGGTCCCTTTATGGAGCTTTTTTCCAGAAGTTCTCCAAACTTCTTCCAGATGTTTCTTTAAGGTTTTTTTGAGGTCCACAGCTCACCCCAAGGTTCCAGAAGCTCTGAGATGCTCCTTTGACGGTGCAGATTACAACTCCCAGAATGCACCTGTCACAAACTCCTTTTTGGCCACTGGACAGTGGTCAGCTGGTCAGTTTCTTCAGGAGTTGGTACAGGGGACTCTGGATGGCAATTTTTCACCTGTAGCAAACCGGGAGTCCCTCCTTGCACCAATTGAAGTCAGACAAAGTCCTTCTTGTGGTGGAGCCGAAGTGAGCAGCTGGTGCAGTCCTCCAGAGTGCAGTGTCCAGGTGCAGGTCAGGGGTCCAGCAGGGCAGTACTTTTCTTCCTTGTTGGAATCTGGTAGGGATCTGAGGTGTGGGTGCAGGTCTGCCAGTTTTATCCTTGCTCCCAGATGAAAAACAGGGGGGCCTGGTTCTCCAATCAGGTGAGCGGCCTTCACCCTGTGATGACCACTTCCTGGGAAGTGTGGCAAAAAACAATCCCAGGGAGCAACATTCCTCAAAAATCCATCATGGTTGAAACTTATTTTTGGAGGTTACATCTGTCTGAGCCCACCCACTGGTGTGGCTAAAAATCCTAAACACACCCCTCTCCTGCCCTCTTCTAATCTCATCACATCAAGGGGCACCTAATTGTCTGGGTTTGCAGGATTTGAGAGAGGTGCTGGGTTGCTCCAAATGTCCTTCCCTGCCTTTGAAGACCAGTTTGTAAGCCTTCTCCCTTCCTGCCTCTCCATCTGCTGAGGGAAGTTCTCCTCCCTCAAGCACATTCCATTGTGCTGAACCCAGGCTACTTCGCACCTCATCAAGGCAGCCTGGCCAGGCTGCCAGAGGCTGGCCAATCACAGCAAAGCAGCAAAACACTGTGGGTCTGAAGTTGGCAACTTTTCAGGTAAAGTTTAAAACTCTTTACCTGGACAAGTTATTTTAAATCCAACAATTGTAAGTTGTGGTATTTATTATAACAATTGTTTGATACCAAACCTGAGGTATCCATTACTTAAGGGGACTTTATAAATTAAAATAAAGTCTCCCTATCCTAGCCTAGGTAGGCCATTCACTACAATGAGGGAAAAACAAATTTGGCTGTTTTACCTCACCAGGGCTTATAAAACTATTTATGTAAGGTCCCTGCTTATAGTTACATGGCACCCGGCCCTAGGGGAACATAGGGCACACCTTAGGGGTGACATATGTACAAATAAGGTAGTTTAAGACTTTGGAACTACTTTTATTTCCAAAGTCAAATTTGCATATCACTTTAACCCCTTCGCTGCCAGGCCTTTTCCCCCTCAGATGCAAAGCCTTTTTTTGGCTATTTGGGGCAGTTCGCGCTTAGGCCCTCATAACTTTTTGTTCACATAAGCTACCAACACCAAATTTGTGTCCTTTTTTCCAACATCCTAGGGATTCTAGAGGCACCCAGACTTTGTGGGTTCCCCAGAAGGAGGCCAAGAAATTAGCCAAAATACAGTGAAAATTAAGTTTTTTTAGAAAAAATTGGAAAAAGGGGCTGCAGAAGAAGGCTTGTGGTTTTTCCCCTGAAAATGGCATCAACAAAGGGTTTGCGGTGCTAAAATCACCAGCTTCCCAGCTTTCAGGAACAGGCAGAGTTGAATCAGAAAACTCAATTTTTCAACACAATTTTGCCATTTTACTGGGACATACCCCATTTTTATGATTTTTTGTGCTTTCAGCCTCCTTCCAGTCAGTGGCAGAAATGGGCATGAAACCAATGCTGGATCCCAGAAACCGAAACATTTCTGAAAAGTAGATACAATTCTCAATTCAGCAAGGGGTAATTTGTGTAGATCCTACAAGGGTTTCCTACAGAAAATAACAACTGAATTTTTTTTTAATTGAAATTGAGGTGAAAAAATCTGCAATTTTTCTCTACGTTTTACTCTGTAACTTTTTCCTGCAATGTCAGATTTTTTAAAGCAATATACCGTTATGTCTGCTGGACTCTTCTGGTTGCGGGGATATATAGGGCTTGTTGGTTCATTAAGAACTCTAGGTACCCAAAGCCAATAAATGACCTGCACCCTGGCTTGGGTTTTCATTCTATACCGGGTATACAGCAATTCATTTGCTGAAATATAAAGAGTAAAAAATAGCTATCAAGAAAACCTTTGTATTTCCAAAATGGGCACAAGATAAGGTGTTGAGGAGCATTGGTTATTTGCACATCTCTGAATTCCGGGGTGCCCATACTAGCATGTGAATCACAGGGCATTTCTCAAATAGAAGTCTTTTTTACACACTCTCTTATATTTGAAAGGACAAAATGTAGAGAAAGACAAGGGGCAATAACACTTGTTTTGCTATTCTATGTTCCCCCAAGTCTCCCGATAAAAATGATACCTCACTTGTGTGGGTAGGCCTAGAGCCCGCGACAGCAAATGCCCCAAAACACAACCTTGACACATCCCATTTTTTGACAGAAAACAGAGGTGTTTTTTGCAAAGTGCCTACCTGTAGATTTTGGCCTCTAGCTCAGCCGGCACCTAGGGAAACCTACCAAACCTGAGCATTTTTTAAAACTAGAGACCTAGGGGAATCCAAGATGGGGTGACTTGTGGGGCTCTGACCAGGTTCTATTACCCAGAATCCTTTGCAAACCTCAGAATTTGGCTAAAAAAAAAACATTTTTCGCACATTTCGGTGACAGAAAGTTCTGGAATCTGAGAGGAGCCACAAATTTCCTTCCACCCAGCGTTCCCCCAAGTCTCCCAATAAAAATGGTACCTCACTTGTGTGGGTAGGCCTAGTGCCCACGAAAGGAAATGGCCCAAAACACAACGTGGACACATCCCATTTTTTTTACAGAAAACAGAGGTGTTTTTTGCAAAGTGCCTACCTGTAGATTTTGGCCCCTAGCTCAGCCGGCACCTAGGGAAACCTACCAAACCTGTGCATTTTGGAAAACTAGAGACCTAGGGGAATCCAAGATGGGGTGACTTGTGGGGCTCTGACCAGGTTCTGTTACCCAGAATCCTTTGCAAACCTCAAAATGTGGCTAAAAAAACACATTTTCCTCACTTTTCGGTGACAGAAAGTTCTGGAATCTGAGAGGAGCCACAAATTTCCTTCCATGCAGCGTTCCCCCAAGTCTCCCGATAAAAATGGTACCTCACTTGTGTGGGTAGACCTAGCGCCCACGAAAGGAAATGGCCCAAAACACAACGTGGACACATCACTTTTTTTTTTTACAGAAAACAGAGGTGTTTTTTGCAAAGTGCCTACCTGTAGATTTTGGCCCCTAGCTCAGCTGGCACCTAGGGAAACCTACCAAACCTGTGCATTTTTGAAAACTAGTGACCTAGGGGAATTAAAGATGGGGTGACTTGTGGGGCTCTGACCAGGTTCTGTTACCCAGAATCCTTTGCAAACCTCAGAATCTGGCTAAAAAAACACATTTTCCTCACATTTCGGTGACAGAAAGTTCTGGAATCTGAGAGGAGCCACAAATTTCCTTCCATCCAGCGTTCCCCCAAGTCTCCCGATAAAAATGGTACCTCACTTGTGTGGGTAGGCCTAGCGCCCACGAAAGGAAATGGCCCAAAACACAACGTGGACACATCACTTTTTTTTTTACAGAAAACAGAGGTGTTTTTTGCAAAGTGCCTACCTGTAGATTTTAGCCCCTAGCTCAGCCGGCACCTAGGGAAACCTACCAAACCTGTGCATTTTTTAAAACTAGAGACCTAGGGGAATTAAAGATGGGGTGACTTGTGAGGCTCTGACCAGGTTCTGTTACCCAGAATCCTTTGCAAACCTGAGAATCTGGCTAAAAAAACACATTTTCCTCACATTTCGGTGACAGAAAGTTCTGGAATCTGAGAGGAGCCACAAATTTCCTTCCACCCAGCGTTCCCCCAAGTCTCCAGATAAAAATGGTACCTCACTTGTGTGGGTGGGCCTAGCGGCCACGAAAGGAAATGACCCCAAACACAACGTGGACACATCACATTTTTTCACAGAAAACAGAGGTGTTTTTTGCAAAGTGCCTACCTGTGGATTTTGGCCTCTAGCTAAGCCGGCCACGGGGGGGGCAGAAATGGCCTAAAATAAATTTGCCACACCCCCCCAAAGAACGCGACCCTTGCCTACGGGGACGCTTCCCTTGCGTGACGGCGCAAAAAAAAAGATCCCTGGTGCCTAGTGGTTTCTGCCCCCCTCAGGGGCAGATTGACCTATAATCGGCCGATCTGCCCCCAAAGTGGGCAGAAATGACCTAAATACAATTTGCCCCTCCAGGGAGCCACCCTTGCCTAAGGGGTCGCTCCCCATCTAAAAAACAAAAAAAACAACAAAAAAATATATTTTTAGCCCTGGTGCCTAGAGGTTTCTGCCCCCCTGGGGGCAGATCGGCCTAATACCAATAGGCCGATCTGCCCCCGGGGGGGCAGAAATGGCCTAAAATATATGTGCCTCCCCCACCCCCCCAAGGGAGCGACCCTTGCCTACGGGGTCGCTCCCCTTGCCTGACGGCGCAAAAAAAAAGATCCATGGTGCCTAGTGGTTTCTGCCCCCCTTGGGGGCAGATTGACCTAAAATCGGCCGATCTGCCCCCAAAGAGGGCAGAAATGGCCTAAATACAATTTGCCCCTCCACAGGAGCGACCCTTGCCTAAGGGGTCGCTCCCCATCTGTAAAACAACAACAACAACAAAAATCCCCAGTGCCTAGTGGTTTCTGCCCCCCTTGGGGGCTGATTGGCCTGATTAAAATAGACTGATCTGCCCCCCTGGGGGGCAGAAATGGCCTAAAATAAATTTGCCCCCCAGGGCAACGACCCTTGCCTAAGGGGTCGCTCCCCTTACGTGAAATTCACAAACAAACAAAAAACTCCCTGTTGTCTAGTGGTTTCTGCCCCCCTTGGGGGCAGATTGGCCTCATAAAAATAGGCCAATCTGCCCCCAAGGGGGGTAGAAATGGCCTAAATATAATTTGCCCCCTATGGGAGCGACCCTTGCCTAAGGGGTCGCTCCCCACACCTAAAACAAAAAACTAAACAAAAACAAACTAAACAAAAACAACCTAGAGGTTTCTGCCCCCACTGGGGGCAGATCGGCCTAATAATAGGCCGATCTGCCCCAGGGGGGGCAGAAAAGGCTTTTAAAAAAATGCCCCCCCTGGGAGCGACCCTTGCCCAAGGGGTCGCTCCCTTATGCCAATTTCATTTATAAAAAAAAGACATCCCTGGTGTCTAGTGGGCGTTTTAACAGCCGGATTGCTTGCAATCCGGCTGCCAAAACGCAGAGAGAGACTTCAAAGGGAAGGAAATACATTTCCTTCCCTTTGAAGCCTCTCTTGGCCTCCCCAACGTGATCGGAAGAGAAATGCAAAGCATTTCTCTTCCGATCGCGCTGGAAGCTGAGCTTCCAGAGCAATGGGGGAGGCTCTGTGATTGTCAGTGCGCGCTCGCACGCTGACGTCACGGGGGGGAGGGCGGGTGGGGTTGGAAGGGGAAGGGATTCCCCTTTCAGCCCTGGCCTGAGGGGGTGGGGGGGCCGCCCTTGGGGGGAGCGCTAGTTCTAGCGCTTCCCCCGAGGGCCGGTCGCAGGACGTAATGGTTACGTCCATGGCGCCACACGGGCGCTGCCATGGACGTAACCATTACGTCCATGGCGGGGAAGGGGTTAATTTAAAAGCAGCCAGCAAGGCAGGTCTGCTTTTGAAATGACACTGGGCACCTCAGCAGTGCACCTATGGGGGTACCACCTATTCTGGGGTCCCTAAACCTACATGCACTACTGTATACTAGGGACTTATAGGTAAGTTGACTTAGCCAATTATAATTAGCCTAATTTGCATTCTCATTTTATACAGAGCACAAGCCCTGGGTCTGGTTAGCAGTACCAAGGGCACCATCAGAGTTAGGAAAACACCAGCAAAAAGTGAAAAAGGGTGGCCTCTGCAATCAGCCCTGTTTTCTCACAATTACAGATTTTAAGGATGGTCCAACTATTGTACTGAATGTTTTGAGTGACTTGAATATATTACCGGATTTGAACGTGACTCGTGGGTTGAAGAAGAAATCATGTTGGACACTGAGAGTAGCGAGTGATAATAATATCGATGTATTTTAGAAGATGGTCTGGATGAACTTGTGTCTAGAGGGAAGATAAGGAAACTCAGTAGGAATTTAAGTCATGGGGAACAGCAAGCATTAAAGATATTGCAGAAAGATGACAGTATCATAATCAGACAGGTGGGTAAAGGGGGCAACATTGTGATCATGAAACGATTGGACTCTGGAGAAGATATTCATACTCAACTGAGTGCTGAAAATTGTTATGAAAAAAATACTTATAATCCCATCTTGGGTTTGATGAATAAGATCAATAATTTACTAGATAATGATGAATATTTTTACCTGAGGGTTGACTGCCTGAGGTTCCTCTGTCTCTGTGTTTTCTAAAATTCATAACAATCTCCTTTTCTCTCCGGGGACACCAATTGTTTCCAGGATTGCAGGACCGACAGAGAGATTATCAGAATTTGTGGATGTCTTTTAACAGCCCATGGTTCTTCCATCTTGTATTAAAGATACCAAACATATATTAAGCCTGTTAAGTGATGTTTAGTGGGAAGCAGGCATGATGATGGTGACACTAGATGTAGTTTCACTACATACTAGCATTGGACATGAGGTTGGACTACAAGCACTACGTTATACTTTAAATAAAAGATCTGCTAGTCTATAGGAACATATGGAAATGCTGGTAGATATGATCAATCTGATTTTGAATCATAATTGTTTTCTGTTTAACAAGGAATGATTTAGACAGAAACAGGGAGTGGCTACGGGCTCCAGATTTTCTCCTTCTTATGCCAACCATTTCATGGGTTGGTTTGAGGAGGAGTGGGTTTTGGGGACCGGGATCTGTGCATTGGCAGGTACACATTCTATATTGGGGTCAATATATTGACAGTTGTTTTATGATCTGGACAGGTACTACTGATCAGTAAATGTATTTTTGTAACTACCTAAATAATAATGATGCTAACGTCAGATATACTGATCAATACAGTCAGAAGAACTTCAACTTTTTGGACGTTGAACTGTATATCGAGGATGATAAAATACAAAGTAGACTTTTTCATAAACTGACGTCCTGTAACTCTATCTTACTTGTGTCAAGAGCACACCCTAGGCACTGAATCCAGGCAATATCTTTTGATGAAATGATCCGGGCCAGACAAAATTGTAGCAAGAAAGAGGAATTTCGACAATGCATACAAGACATGGGTCAGCTGCTTAAACTTAGGGGTTATCAAGTACATGATATTGAGAAAGGGCAACAGAGGGCTATTAAATCCTCTAGACAAGATACATTGAGGCTCCTTCCTACTACAGTTGTCAATGATAAGAAAGATAAAGTCAGGATGGTGACTGACTATACAGGGACTTCTTTTGTTCTGAGGAAAGGTATGAGCAGTCATTGGAAACTTTTAGCACAGGATGTGACCTTAAAGGGTTGTAGTTCAAATAGACCTTAGATTACATGTTGGAGGGGTAGGTCTCCCCTTTAGGTGCATCCCATGCCACTGGCAAGAAGCTCAGCTTTAACGCGCCTCTGGGCGCTCTCCAAATGTCAGGTGGCCTCTGCATCAAGTGTGGCTGGGGGTTGGGGTCCCTCTCCCCCTTAGTTGCATTCTGTGCCCCAGGCAAGGTGCTCAGCTTTAATACACCTCCAGGCACTCTCCAAGTGTCACGTGGCCTCTGCCACAAGTGTGGCTGGGGGTTGTGGTCCCTCTCCCGCTAAGGTGCGTCCCGCACCACGGGCAAGGAACTCAGCTTTAACATGCCTCCAGGCACTCTACAAATGTCAGGCGGCCTCTGCCACAAGTGTGGCTGGGGGTTGTGGTCCCTCCCCCCCTTAGGTGAAACAGTATTTAAGCAATACAGTTAATTCCTGTCCTTTCCCTCTGCGCTGGTGCCTTTTTGGCAGCCTAGCGCCAATACAGGCACCCATTCACCATGGACCAAGGGTGCCTGTGTTTCATACAGGATTGTTTTTGTGCTGGAGGGGCATCTCCCTGCACAATATCATTCCTGGGAGGCTTTTTCCTTTTTCTATGTGCACTGACGAATGCAGCACAAATAGAAAGCAGAAAAAACGAGGACAAAGAAAGATATTTCTCCTTGTTGCCTCTCCCCTGGGGAGGCGTAAGGTTTTGGTGCGTCCCCAGGTTTCCAAGGTCTTGTACATCCGGGGATGCATTAAAATCCTTGGTGTGGGAACACCCACTGCAACGCCCATGGAACCTCTCCCTAGATCAGGGTAAGGCAACGCAGCGATTTGTGCTGCCTTGCCTTAGTCCATATTTATGAGACCATTCAAAGGCATGCAAAGTGACTTTCCGTGGCTTCATAAATATGAGTCTGTGGTTTGTGCTGCCATTGTATCACAAAACGTGACGCAATGGCAGTGCAAGGCCCACCTAAATATTGGCGTACAAGTATACCATTCTTGCTCACACTGATAAGTTTTGTAAAGCAGTTTTTACTGAATAATGGAAGTATTTGTTTAAATTATGTATGTCTCTTTCCCTGTAAACATCTTTGACTCTTTTAGATGATGTCTCTGTTTATAATTTTACATTGAATTTACTTTCCGTAAACCCAGGCTTCTGGCAGATGTTACACTTTAGAGGCTATCCCTGGGTAACACATCTCATTTGTATACGACTACCACCTCTCAGGTATGAAACACACTCATTAGCTCCCTTTGTAAACCCGGTTCGAGTGCTTATGCTGCGGAACACAGAGCCTCTCGTACCTAAAGAGATTTGACAGCCACAGAGTTCGCTGCTAACATTGCCAGAAAGCTCTACTGTGAGGGTGAAACGGATTTTTTAGTAATTGACACCAATAGCATAACACCATTAAATCATTCATGTTTATTTTACGGTGGATAAGCCCGCCTGCTTGTAAATATGCTGAACGACATCACATAGGCGGCAGAAGAATTATGCTATAATTTTAACATCTAATAAATCTTTATTTGAGCAAAGGACCTTTAACATTTAATTAGGCGTAGGAAAGGAGAGATCATTCTGAGGGTAAAAATATTCCAATTCTCCGAAGAAAAGACATCTGCCTAAACGAATTTTTTTTACAGTTAAAATGGACTACTCTATTACTGTGTCAATAGAAAAAAGACTTTCCTTCTGCAGTAAGGCGTAGAGTATTTGGACTTTCATAGCACTGTCTCGTTTGTGGGTCTTAACTTTAATTGCATGGCGGTACTAGCACAATCACTTGTCTTCATATTTTCTGACACCGAACAGTGAAATATTTTGCTACTAGTTTCAGGGTGGCTTTTATGGTGTCATCTCTGAAAAATATCCCTGATGCTTTTTTTGCGAAATAATATTGTTTTACTGCCTTCGAACAGTAATAAACTTCACTTGGCCCTTCACAGAGCCATCCATGGAGCCACATTGATTTCCCTGTTTCATCCATCACCACAAAAGTATGAAAAACAGCTGGTGTGGATTGCAGGAGACTATAGGAAAGGTTGATGAAGGATAAAGGCGGCTGAACTTTTTTACACGCACATGCTCTTTCCCAGAAAAGGCACCCTATGGCGAAGTATGTGATTTCAATTTGAATTTCACCCCTGGCAACAGTGACACTTCTTTTAATTCCCTCTAAGTTTAATAATATGAGAACTTTTGTGTTGGATACAATTATTTTAATTATAATTATTTTATTTTATTATTATTATTATTACTACTACTACTACTACTACTACTAACAAGAATTACATGTTTTATAGTTTTGTTTTTTGTCATTTAAATGTAATTCACAAATATCTACTGCATTTTCCTATCACCATTTGTAAAAAAATATTCCTTGTAATGCATCACGACGTAGCAACCAAAATGTCGGACCGGAGGTATCTCCCACATAGTATAGTACTTTGGGTGGGCAATAACGAGCTATTCAGAAAACATGCAGTCACACACCTCAACAACACTATGGTTCCAATATCCGAGTTAATAATTCAAAGGAAGAGACTTGCCCTCTTTCATATTATCATTAACATTTTGCGGGGCCTCCATCTGAACAAACATGTCTGTCTTTAATCTAAACTGCCACACACGAGCACGCCTCAATGTCCATGTCGTGCAGGGAATGCCGAATGTCTTGAAATGACAACTCAAAACACACTTTCTAAGACTTTTGCATCATTAGTACCCTTGAGCCATCAATTCACATATATTTAGATGGCAATGCTGTTCTCTGCAAATGTTCCCTTTGCTGGGCGTCTCATAAGATACTTGTTAACCTATCTACCTTTCCCTGATTGTTCTCATTTCCTTTACTGGGCTCCTGGCTCTATTACATGTGAAGGAGAAAATTATCTGTGGGGTACTATTGTCAATTTGAGAAATGTTTCTCTCTCTCTCTCTCTCTCTCTCTCTCTTTCTCTGTCTCCATTGTGGTGGCAACCTTCCCGTCGGAAGTTCGGCAGACAATGCAAATCATCCTCCAAACTCCTAATGAGACCCATAATGTTGTAGCAGCTGTTAGAGGAATTGGGGACATGGTCCCATGGAAATGCATTTAGTGAAAGCCTATTTTTGTGCATCACAAAAAGAAGGACATTTGCAGGTTGATAACAGATTTTAGTCACCTTGTAAATCAATTTTTTCTGGTGCCTAACTAATTTTAGGAGTTGTAAAGTGTTCATATTTCAAAATTGATTTTACCCTCTGGAAAAAGTTGATCCTTTGCTGGGATATGATGAACCATGTTTGAGAGAAAACTGTTTTCTCTCATGATTTTCTAACAGAGGTCATGGAAGGTGCACTGGAAGCTAAAGTTAGAGCATGTTTTCCATACTTTCAGGCTATCTTCCTGTAATGTGCTTCATGTGTACAATATGACTCTTCCTTGTAACAGTGGGTCACTATGTTATGTTTTGTGATCCAGTTACAAATTTACCTACCTTATTCGTTTTCTTTTGTATTCCATATTTTGGAGTTTGGTTTCTCTGTGAAGTTTTACTCAACTGTTCTCTGTGGCAGTTGCTGAGAAACGTTCACTGGAGAGGCAGGTGCTGAATAAGGACTCCCACTTCACTTGGAATATACTCCAAGTTAAATACACTCATAACAGTGTGTGTTCGTTCTTCCCATTTGGTGAGGAGTGTTTTGGGAGTTCACAGTTCAGTGTTCAGGTTTTTCCTCGTCTTCTTGTTTTGCTGCCTGGATTTGATGTGGAATGTTCCTAATCAACACACCTTCGGCTTGCTACTCTGGATTGTCTATTATTCCTGCAGGGGCATTGTTTAGATTTGTCTGTGCCTCTCTTATGTGCCTTGCCTAGAACAAGTGCACAATTTCAACTAAGGTCACACGCTAGATTCCGTCTTGCAGATACCAGCAACCCTTCACACACTCAAGCAGTTCATCTTAGAAAATGCTCGGACTGTGTTTCTATAGAGTGTTGACCTTATTGTGTTCATAGCAACACATTGTGATGGCCATTTTGGATTGGGGTACTTCACTGGATTTGTGATACATTGCTTCCTTAGTAACTAACTCATTTTATTTCTGATGCCAAACCACACGTTTTCTGCTTCACTGACTTGTTCTTTTACAACAAACCAGCCTTTTGAGTGCCTACTTGTGTGGTGTATTTCCATTTGAGGTATTGTGGTAAGAACTTTTCTTTATTGCTTTACCTGTTTGTGTGCTGCTTCCCTTCTCGTGTATACTTCACTATGGCATCCAATCAGCCTTTGGTCCAAATTCTGCTATTTTCACAACATCTAGGAAAGCCTTCAATGAAGTGGAAAGGTTAGCTCCGCTCCTTTGAGAACTACTTAGTTGCCCTTGATACTGCATAATTTGAATCTGCCAGAAGAGCAACTTTGCTTTTCAGTCATTGGGTGAGGATGAATAACAGATGTGGTTTTGGTGTCTCAGTGAGATTCTACTCAACTGATCTCTGTGGCAGTCACAGTGGCCTTCACTTTAGAGGCTCGCACTCGATATGGACCATATTTTACTTGGAATAAACTAAAAGTTCCATACACTCACAATGTTGTGTGCTTGTTCTTTACACATTCTCAGCCATGTGAGACTAAAGATTGATATTTTGAGTAAAATATATACAGTACTTCCAACAGCAGCAATAGCCTGTTAGTTGATTCCCCTGTGTTTTACAGCAGCTTCACACAGTGTTCAAATGAATAACTAGAGTATTAACCTTCTGTATTTATGGTAAGACTGTGGCACACCTAAAGCCTTCTTGATGTAATTAAAGCTATTAAACTTAAAGCATTTCCTTTAGAAGTGAACAAAAGGGGGGGCTTGTTTTGTCATAGAAATTATGGTTAGTTCTCTAGAAATGGGACAATTTTTTAAGAGTTATCAAATATTTATCTGCTCCATGTCTGTAATACATTCAGTCATGCAGACTGAAATGTGTAATTTCAATACCAGCAGCAGCCTACAACTTTACTGCCTGGTGTTGTACTGCAACTTCTCACAGTGTTCTAATGGTTAGGGGTTCCTGCTAAATTCTGCCATCTGGTGCGTGGCAGAATTATTTTTCCATTTGCACATGTGAGACTTGCTTTGGGGCTTGCTGCAAGTGTGATGAGATTTGCTGGGTGCTAGAGAGCACACACCAGATTTGCTGGCCGCTGGCATGACTTTTGGTGACCACTGAGCCGTCGGGCATCATTTTTTTTATATTGACAAGCGCAAGTGGCTGCTTCTCAAGCAGATTTCCTACTGAAGAAACAGCTAAATGTACCTGAGAAGATGTTTTCAAGTGAATTTTCCCCTCCAATGGACTCTTCGGGTTTTTTTGTTGTGTAAAAAAGCATTTTGTTATTTTACTTTTTTCCAGCAGGAATGAAGTGTCCCAGAGACTCCAACTTCTTTTTCCTGTCTAGCAGGATGCTCCCAGTGCTCTGTCCATCTCCTGGTCACTTTTCACTTGGATTTAGAGGTGGAAGGCTCACTCTCTCTGTCGCAATTCCTGCTGCATAAACACCATGTTGTTTGTTTGATAGAGGGCATATACCAGTATTTATTTCTACCTTTCTTTGATTCTTAAATTTGATTGTGGCTATGGTGGGTGGCCTAGAGTTTCATTAGGGGCCTAGCTATTATTTTGCATCTCCTGTTTTATCATTTGTAAGAGAAAACGTGTGCACAGTTCAGTACATTTTCTCCATGTTTTTTTTTAATTTGCACTATTCACTTATTTTACTATGTGGACTAGTCTGTCCGGGGGCCATGCATCCAGTACTAGTCATTTGGTACATGAAACAACTGTTTTTGTGGTACAGGTTGTTTCGAAACATCATGTGGGCCAGGGATGGCATTGGATTAAATTAAAAATGTAGGTTTTTTTTTGTATTTCACGTTTTTCTTTTCTGTAAAATGGTCTATTTTTGTTGGGTACTTTGTGATGCTTTGGGAGGATGTGTTTTGTAAACTTGTTTTAGCTCACTTAATTTCCTTTTTTGGCATTGCTGAATTAATGTTAGTTTTTTCTTCATCGTTACCATGCCTCCTTTCTATGGCCAGGTGTATGTTTGACATAGGCCACCATTTGTTTTTGTTTGTTCTCCATGATATGTGGCTGGGGGCCATTTTCTGTAGTCAGTGCCCATAAGTCTGCATATGTTCTTTGTTATCCATGCCTTCTTGCTTGTAGTTTAACCACGTGGCAGGTGGCCATTTGTAAAGGCTGTCTGCGTGCCTTTGCCATAGGCATATAAGTGTTCTTTGTTCTCCAATACCAGCTTGCTTGCTGTTGTTGATGTTGTATGACCATGCAGCTGGTGGCCATTTTGTGCAGCCATACGCCTGCATTTGTTCTTCTTTGGTGTCCATGCCTCCTTGCTTGTTGTTTGACCATATAGCCAGTGGCCATTTTGTGTAGCCTACCAGTGTGCTTTTTCCATAGGCCTGCAAGTGTTTTTGTTCTCCAAATCATCCTTGCTTGCTATTGTTGATGTTGTTTGATCATTTGGCCAGTGACCATTTTGTGCAGCCAGCCAGTGTGCTTTTTAATAGGCCTGCATGTGTTCTATGTTGTCCATACATCCCTGCTGCTTGTTGTTTGACCATGTGGCAGCCATCCATTTCATGCAGGCAGTTAGTGTGCTTTTCCCGTAGGCCAACATGTGCTCCTTTAAATCAGCTTAATTAATATACTTGAGGATCATTGTATTATTTATAGAACAATGTTAATAGCATATGCATTTTTTCACATTTTTGCCTGCACCACCTTGCCTCTCAAATCCACATGGGTTCATTATAGTTCGCTAGCACATGAGCAATTATTTTGTATTTATTTATTTATTTTATATTTATGTATTTTTTTAATTGTTTAAAATTCCTAAACATTTTTAAATGTTTAAATTAAAAAAAATGTATTTTAGTTTTTTAGATTTTATTTTATTTTGTTTAATTTTCCCTCCATCCACCCCTGCCTTTCCTAGGTACCTGTCACACACCAGTATTACTTTTTTTTAAGGCTTGTCATTACTTATTTTTCCCTGCCTGCCGTAGCCACACAGCTGCAGACACACCAATATTAATTTTTCAAGAATTATTCAATTTTCCTCTGCATTTTAAGTGCACACCAGCATTCATTTTTTAAAGCTTATTCAATTTTCTCCCGGACCCCACTGCCTGCCACAGGTGTCTCCCCTTAGATGCATCTAAAGCAAACCGTTACATTTGTATGTTGTTATTCTGATTGAAAATTTAATTTTATGTTATGAGGTGTGGTTTGACTTTGGAATGGATACACTAACGACACTAAATTATATTGACTGTACTATGAATAATTAAAATTGCAAACATGCCACGTTTCACTAAATGTTTTTCTTGTGTCTTTGATTTTTGGTGCACAAGAGACATTATCCACAGAGTACTGCCAGACAGAAGTCCGGGACAAGGCACAAAGTGACATGACTACAACACATAAATCCTTCAGTCTCTTCCACTTGTGCAGCCATGTGTCACTGCCAACTGACAGAATTTGAGGATTGCACCAAAGAAAGGTGCTGCCAAGAAAGTGGTAAGTGAGGAGGAGAAGAAGAAGCAGATTTTCACCATTGGTGTGCCGACCAAAACCTTATTCAGGAAACATGTAATGCTGCTCAGTCAAACTGGGAGCAGCACTCCTGTGTCAACTGCACCACCCCAACCTAAGCCCAAAGCCATGTCTCTCAGTGAGGCAGCCACTGCAATCGTAGTGAAAAGAGGTGAGTCTGAATTGGAGCTGTCTCAGTTTTGTCAGCTGCAAACTAGTACCCATTCATTGCAAGAAACTGAGCAAAGTGGACAACATGAGCCACAGCCAGGAATAGTAGATCTTCCTGAAGTAGGAGCAGAACAAGAGGTTATGCTTCCTACTGAATAAAATGTACTTCTTCTTGAACCAGTGGCTTCCCGATCTCCAGCAAGAAAAAGGAAGTGTACATTTTGTCCAAACCCCCCTTCCGATGATCTGGACATTGATTGGACCCCGGCTGAGTCCGAGACCAACCACATGAGATAAGGGAAAAGGAAAGTTCCTGAAAGTCTTACAATTATGGAAGGGGATGAGGAGGACAATCCAGTCATTGTCTTGGACGCTGGCTCAGAGGACACCAACGTTACCCTCCTATTCAACCTGCTCCAAGGGATGTGGCATTGGTACTGCCACCACCTCCATATGTGTAAGCCCCCCAGTTGAAACCTGCATCCAGCACTTTCTCAGTCGAAGTACACACTGCAGGGAGCCAATCACTGACACACTCACCTCCCTATAGTTCTTCGGTCATTGGCATTTTCACAAGTGGCCCATTAAAAAGAGTTCTCCTCCCCAGTTTGGGACTTCTGTATGATTAGCAAGCAGGAGGATAACATTGCAATATGCTCCGTTTGCCATATGGGTGTTCAGCAAGGTAAGTTTGGTTCACACTATGGCCCTCATTATGACATAGAAGGTAAGTACCGCTTACCGCCATGCTGACTGCCGCCAACATACTGCCGCAGCAGCAGATCACTGCTACCCATATTATGACACACACATAGGAATCCGTCACTATAAAGCCACACACACAAGTCCGCCAGCCCAAAGGTCGGTGATAAACTGGTGGTAGCAATACCCACACCATTACACCAACAGAACTACGCCCACAACATTATGACCCACAAATCACCACGTGGACATTCAATGGAGGTAAACCATTGGCAGTACATGCTGCTGCGCTCAAAATACACACACACATACAAAACTACACCACATTGGATAATTCAAACTACACACACCTGACACCCATTAACACACCACACCCACACACCCACACACCCACACCACTATAAAACACACACACACACATTACCCACAACCCTTTACAAATACAAACAGGTGCCACAAGAGAGATAGCAAGACCACAGACAAGACCACAGCCACACACCATCATCACCTATACACCATCCACGCACCTTACATCACACACCCCAGCACATCACCCTACACAACCTCACCCACACCACTCACACTACACCCATGGCACCACAACCACACCCTAGGTTCTCAGAGGAGGAGCTAAGGGTCATGTTGGAGAAAATCATCTGGGTAGAGCCACAGCTATTCGGATCACAGGTGCAGCAGACATCCATTGCTAGGAAGATGGAGCTATGGCAGAGAATCGTGGACAGGGTCAATGCCGTAAGACAGCACCCCAGAACAAGGGATGACATCAGGAAGAGGTGGAACGACCTACGGGGGAAGGTGCATTCCACAGCGCATGACACCAACTAGCTGTACAGAGGACTGGCAGTGCACCCCCACCTTCTCCGCAAACTATCAACATGGGAGGAGCAAGTCCTGGCAATCATGGATCTTGAGGGCCTGGCCGGAGTAGGAGGAGGACTGTACTCTGATAAATCAAATCTCTATTACTATCACCCCCCACCTGCATGTCATCACGTACCACTACCCTTACCCTCACTCCCATCACTCCACCACCTCCCACACACCCTACCATCACAACCCACACATCCCAATAACAAGCCCTGCATGCAATACCAATGCATGGATACCCATCACAGACATGCATGGACACCTATCACCACTGCATGCACACTAGAGGGAAACAGATAGCCTTCCAAATAACAACTCACACAAGGCAAAGCTGCCAGGGCAAAAACAATCTTAGAGGGCAACGCACTCATGCACAAGATGTCACACACAGAAACAATAACACTGTATTTACATCCCCACAGGTCCCACACCCAACGCTACCAGAGAGGAGGTACCAGTAACATCCAGTCCTTCCCCAGAAAAGGTCCACAGTGATGACAGCAGCTCTGGTCACCTGGATCTGGATGACCAACCTGGTCCATCAGGGATCTCCGGACAGTGAGTTACCCAGGCACAGTCCCATACCACCACAGAGCCTCCCCCTCAGGAAACATCAGCACAGTACCCACCTAGTTTGCCCATAGCGCTGTCCCCAGGACACGTCAATCCGCAGTGTGTCCACCACCACAGGGACCCCAGGCCACCCCAGTAACACAGGACGATCAGGGACCTAGGGTCATTGGCAGTGAATACACGGTTCAGGGGACAGATGCACAGAACAACAGGGAAGCTGGGAGGACTGCTGTGCGACAGGGGGAGGACAGGCCCAGGGAACCGACTCTCCAGGAGGCACTCATCAAGATCCTGGGAGCATACCACCATTCCCAGGAGACAATGGGCTAGATACTGGACAAAATGCAGGAGAACCAGCGACTGCAGGCGGGACAGTACCTGCGGATCATGGGGGACTTAAACAACATAAACACCACCCTGGTCACCATTGCAGGGGTGCTGGAAGACATGGCCAACACTATGAGGGAGGCAGTGGCACACCACCGGACCTCTACCACTAGCCAAACCAATGAACAGCCCTCCACCTCCGTTGCCGCTAGTGGACAGGAGGCCCCACCACAGGTACAGCAGGCCGCCAGCACCCCTTCCCCTGCAAAAGGAGAACCACCCCGCAAATGGTCTCTGCGATCCAGGCAGAAGCCAGAAACTATTGCCAAGACCCCTGCCAGAAAATAAGACTCTCCTGAATGTCACCCTTATGTCCCACCCTGTCACCCTGTCCACCTTGAACTGCCATTGCTCCCCTTCCTATGCTCCATTGGACAATGCACCTATGATCCACATAGACTGGACTCAATCCTGGACTTTCCTCCACCATCAACCCAGCCCATTGCACATCCCCCTCTACTTATTAGCACTTAAATAAACATCCTTTGAAAAAAATACAAGTATGGAGTATGTCAAATGATTTAACTATGTATTTGTTTAACAAGTTATAAACACTGCAATACAACTGTACAGTAGTGTATACATACGAATGGCCTGTAGTTGGCTGCAGTCAACACACCAGGAGCGATAGTGGGGCACAAATATCTACAAATAAAGATGTCAAAGGGTACAGTGAGTGAGCATAGAAGTGGGAAAATCAGCCTGCCAGTGACAATGTCAAACACAAAACTGAAGTTACACTGTCTTACCTGTGTGTCATTGGAAGTATTGACGAATTATTGCATTTCTGTTGTCCTCATCCTCATCCTCTGCCTCCTCATCTTCACTGTCCACAGAGTCCACTGCTGCCACACACCCATCTCCAGCCTCATCCTCCTGCAGGAAAGGCACCTGGCGATGTAAGGCAAGGTTGTGCAACATACAGCATGCCACGATGATCTGGCAGACCTTCTTGGGTGAGTAGCACAGGGAACCACCTGTGAGATGGAGGCAACGAACCATAGCCTTCAGGAGGCCGAATGTCCTCTCTATAATTCTTCTTGTTCACCCATGTGCCTCATTGTAACGTTCCTTTGCCCTTGTCCTGGGATTCCTCACAGGGGTCAGTAGCCATGAGAGGTTGGGGAAACAAGAGTCACCTGCAAATATCGACAGACAACTGTTAGCCACACTTTAACCGTTAGGGCCCACACCACACCCCAACATCCACTGGCTGGGAACCATGGTTCACCTATTTGCCACACCCGGTGCCTCTGGAGATGAGCCATCACATATGGGATGCTGCTATTCTTCAGGATAAAGGCATCAGGCACAGACCCAGGATACTTTGAATTGACATGGGAGATGTACTGGTCCGCCAGGCAGACTATTTGCACATTCATTGAGTGAAAGCTCTTTTGATTTCGGAACACTTGTTCATTTCTCCAGGGTGGGGGACAAATGCAATATGTGTACCATCAGTTGCCCCAATTATGTTGGGGATATGTCCCATTGCATAGAAATCAGCCTTAACTGTGGCCAAATCCTCCACCTGTGGGAAAACGATATAGCTGTGCATGTGTTTAATCAGGGCAGACAACACTCTGGTCAGCACTATTGAGAACATTGACTGTGACATTCCTGCTGCCAAGCCCACTGTCACTTGGAAGAAGCCAGTTGCCAGTTACCAGGAAATGGAGGACTGATAGCACTTGCACAAGAGAGGGGATCCCAGTGGGGTGACGGATAACAGATATCAGGTCAGGATCCAACTGGGCACACAGCTCTATGATTGTGGCCCTGTCCAGTCTATAGGTGAGGATAATGTGCCTGTCCTCCATTGTTCCCAAGTCCACCAGGGGTCTGTATACAGGGGGATGTCTCCATCTCCTATTCATCTGCAGCGGTTGCAATCTATGGGGAAAAACGGTGAGCAGCTGGTCAGTATCTCACATTTCCAACCACTACACTTCATTGCATGTTGTGATTGTAACAGTATATTGTTGGATAGGTCCAAATGGTGCTTATGTGTACTGTGAAGCAGTTAGGTGCCATGGCTTGCCCCACCCCCTGAAATGGCATCCAACTGTCCTGTATGGAGAGACATGTGGAAATTAGGTAATTCCACTGACATTGTGAGCAGTTGAAGGAGGCGGTGGAAAACTGCTGTGCAACTCCTCATTGGTTATCATTGGGCCCTATGGGTTACAGTAGCCAATGGTGATGTACTCCGGCAGTGACGGTAGGCACCGCCGCGGACGTGACCGCCATTTTCTATCTGTTCACTCACTTGCTACCTGACCTTCAACAGGAGAGGACCTTCACTGCATGTGCTGCTGTGCCCTGTGTCTGGAATCGACCATGACTCATGTCACTAGGGAAAGCACCCCTGCCTTCACCGCAGCGGAGTTGGAGAGACTCGTGAATGGGGTCCTACCCCAGTACCAAATGCTGTAGGGGCTCCAGACCAACAGATGAGTACAATGTGAGCACGATACATGGGGCATGAATGCATGGAGTGCTGTATGTGAAGGCCTCGTGTAGGGAGGGTTGGTGGAAGGGCACTGGACAGTGTGCTGCATGTATGTGTGGCCATGTCTGTGGGCAAGGGGATGTGAAGGGCTATGGTGGGCCATGAGTGTAACAGGCAGGACGGTAGGACAATTATCTTTTCCTGTGTCCATTTCCCTGCAGGTCAGCACCCATCTGAAAAAGAGTATATGGCGTGCCATCGCCAAGGACGTGTGGACCCTGGGGGTCTATGGCAGGTGGAGCACTCATTGTCAGAAATGGTGGGAGGACATGAAATGTTAGGCACGAAAGACAGTGGAGGCCCAGCTGGGGATGGCCTCCCAATGAGTAAGGGGTGCGTGTCGAACCCTGCCCCTCCTGATGGCCTGCATACTGGCAGTGGCCTATCCGGAGCTGGATGGGTGCTTGGGGGCATCACAGCAGCCACAAGAGGGTGAGTACAGTGCCCCAATATACTACATGCGCCTGGTGGAGTGGTATCCGGGTGGGGGTGTTGGCCTGTGGGTGCCCCTAGGCCATGCCGGACATTGCAGGGTAGGTCCCATGTTGGGCAGGGTCTGATGTAAACTTCCTCCAACCAAGCTCGTAGGCATGCACTACTGGGCAGGGGTCTGTGGGTCTCAGGTATGCTGCAATTGGCGTTAGGTGTCCATGTCCATGGGCTGGTGACTAACATTGTGACTGGTAGTGCATTGCCTAGTGCGTATGACTGTTCCCTGTGTGTGTGTGTGTGTCGTGTGTGCCAACGGTGGTGTTGTTGGCGCCATTGACCAAGTGTACCCTTTGTCTTCCCTGCCTTTTTGTTTTGTCACCCTGTCCTTATGTGCATTAGCATAATCTGGCGGAGGCGCAGAGGCACCGGTGACGGAGGGAGGTGTATTCCTCTGGGCCCAGGAGGCCGTATCCACCGACGGTGAGGGCACCAGTGGGACGGAGGGCAAGGGGAGCACCACAGCGGAGACTGGAGTGGACAGTTCAGACAGTGATACCTCTTCCGATGGAAGCTCCCTGGTGGTGGAGGACACCTCTGTGCCCACCCCAGCTAAAGGTACAGCCACCACCCCCTGTACCAGCACCACCCTCCCAGCAGCCCCTCAGCGAGTTTCCAGGAGGGTGGGCATCTCCTTCACCCCAGGCACCTCAGGCCCTGTCCCAGTTAGCCCTGCTGCCCTGAGTGAGGAGGCTATTGATCTCCTGCGATCCATCTCTGTTGGGCAGTCAGCCATTGTGAATGCCATCCAGGTGCTGGCAGCCCAAATGCAACAGACAAATGCATTCCTGGAGGGCATTCACACTGGCATGGTTGCCCAACAGAGATCAATCCAGGCTCTGGCCTCCTCTCTGATGGCAGCCATTGTCCCTGTTTCTAGCCTCCCCCCTCCAACTTCCTCCACCCAATACCATTTCCCTCAACCCCAACCTATCCCAAGCACACAGGCAGACCAGAATGCACACAAGACAACACACAGGAGTGGTTCAGGCAAACACAAGCACCACACATCATCCCACAGGCACTCACACAAACACCATTCAGAATCAGACATACCAACATCCACTGCCTCCACTGTGGCCCCCTCCTCCTCGTCGTCCAACTTCTTCCCAGTTGCGTCTATGCTCACACCTGCATGCACTACATCCTCATCCACTTCCACCATCAGCATCACGTCTATCACTACACGCCCCTCACTGGCAGTCACCACCCCCACATCCATGCACACATCTCCTGTGTCCTCTCCCACTGTATCTGTGCCCCCTCCTACCAAAGTACGCAAGCACTCAGACACCCAACAGCCATCCACCTCAGAGCAGCATCCAGCCCATGCACCTGCACCCAAACACAGCAGACTGACACCTCCTACAACCACTTCCTCTTTCTCCACTCCCAAACCTTCACTCTCTTCCCGCCCCAAGGTCCCTAAGAAGCTTTTCCTCTCCACTGTTGACCTCTTCCCTACTACTCCCCCGTCCTTCACATTGGGCCAGGGTGGTCAGAACCCAGGCGAGGACCTCAGCCACCCAGTCCACGACCACAGTAGTGTCGACAGCTACTCCAGGTGGGAGAGGATACCAGGCACCAGGCAGCCACACTGAAAGGGTGCCTGCACCAGATGCTGCAAGGAAGGCTAAGAGGGCACCACCAGCTGCATCAAGGAAGGGCAAGGAGGCACCCCCAGCTGCTACAGGGAAGGGCAAGGAGCAATCCCCATCTGCTGACAGGAATGGCAAGGGGCCTGCACCAGCAGGCAGGAAGGACAGGAGGCCTGGTGGTGGGACTCATTTGGAGCCCCCACCACCAACCATGGTGGTTCAGCCATCCAAGGCTGCTGGGGAAGGGCTGGAGCCTCCCCCCGCCACTGGCAGCACTGCCACCAGCACCACTGCCAGCAGCAGCAGCCTCAGTGGGCAGCCGTCCGAGGCTGCAGGGGAAGGGCTGGAGCCTCTCCCCATCACTGCCAGCACCGCCACCAGCACCACTACCAGCAGCAGCTTCCCCAGTGGGCTGCTGTCCGAGGCTGCAGGGAAGGGCTGGAGCCTCCCCCCACCACTGCCAGCACCGCCACTAGCACCACTGCCACCACTGAGCAGCCATCACCGGCGGCAGACAGTATGTAGTCCTGTATCCAAGTGCTGTTGTGCGGACTGGCCCCTGCAAATCCTGTGGGTCCGACACCCAGCTGAGAGACTGTGACCTAGCACTCCCCAAGATCTGTATCACAGGGCACAATGCCCCCTCCAGAACCAGTGGAAGAAGCCATCCACTTACCCCATCCTCCACAGACTGAAGCTCACTGGGCACAATGCCCCCTCCAGAACAAGTGGAGAAGCCATCCACTCACCCCATCATCCATAGGATGAAGCTCACTGGGCAAAATGCCCCCTCCAGAACCAGTGGAAGAAGCCATCCACTCACCCCATCCTCCACAGGATGAAGCTCACTGGGCACAATGCCCCCTCTAGAACCAGTGGAGAAGCCATCCACTCACCCCATCCTCCACAGGATGAAGCTCACTGGGCACAATGCCCCCTCCAGAACCAGTGGAAGTAGCCATCCACTTGAGAGACTGTGGCTTTGCACTTTCCAGGACCAAACAGGGGGCAAACCACCTACTTGAGAGGCTGTGGCCTTGCACTCCCCAGGACCAAGCAGTGGGCAAACCACCCACTCGAGAGACTGTGGCCTTGCACTCCCCAGGACCAAGCAGTGGGCAAACCGCCCACGTGAGAGACTGTGGCCTTGCACTCCCCAGGTCCAAGCAGTGGGCAAACCACCCACTTGAGAGACTGTGGCCTTGCACTCCCCAGGACCAAGCAGTGGGCAAACCGCCCACTTGAAAGGCTGTGGACTTGCACTCCCCAGGACCAAGAAGTGGGCAAACCACCCACTTGAGAGTCTGTGCCCTTGCACTCCCCAGGACAGTGCACAGGGCATGTTGCCCCCTCCAGGACCAGTGGTGTTGTACCATCTTCCGGCTGAGGTGCCTCCCTATTCCCTGTCCCCCTGAGGTGCCTGTGTATTTTTGACCTGATGCCCTTGCAGTGTTCTCTCCATGTTGTTGCAGGAGTGAGGTGGGGCCTTGGCCTATGTGTTGTGGCCCTATGGCCCACGGGCATTGAGGACTTGGCAGCATCCCTACATTTGTAAATATGTATATACGTTTTGATTTTGATGCAGTTATTCATAGTATTTTATCAAATTACACTCACTTTCTTCAAATCATTTTGTCCTTGCATTATTCCTCAGGGGTACGGGGTAGATATATTATGTTGCTGCTTCTGGTTGTGTGTATGGTATTGGGGGTGGGGGGTGTGTGTTGCATGTGTGTGTCACTCTCTTTTTCCTCTTCCCTCCCTTGTGTTGTAGGCAATAGTACTCACCGTTGTCGTCTTCGCCGGCGTAGATGTTCATAATGTAGCAGAAGGTAGACGAGCAGGGCAAAAATTTGCAACTCGGGCTCCATGGCGTTGTGGTTGTTCCCTGAGTCTCCACA
Organism: Pleurodeles waltl; assembly: GCF_031143425.1. NCBI lineage: Eukaryota > Metazoa > Chordata > Amphibia > Caudata > Salamandridae > Pleurodeles > Pleurodeles waltl. The sequence continues at coordinate 458,732,959 of NC_090444.1, read as the reverse complement.
GGTGAGTCCTTTGATTTCTGAGTTCTGTTTCCACCAGGCTTTTGATGTTGGTACCGCCCCGGAAAAGGTGGCGGATAGGCCAGTCATAATATAGTGGGCAGTACATTGTCTTCCGCCTGGCTGTTGGCAGTTACCGCTGTGGTGCTTGTTGATTCCGCCCTGGCAGTCGGTGTGTTAAAGTGGCTGTCTGTCTGAGCGGTTTCCGCAGTAGTCATAATTTAATTTTTGTTACCGCCAGCCTGTTGGCGGTATCACCGCCGCTTTATCATCGAAAGCCAGGGTTGTAATGAGGGCCTATGATCTGATGGACCCATATGAAAAAACATTAGACAATGCAGTGGGAAGAGCCCCTTACAAAGATTTCTGCAGATGGTGGTGGCGATGAGAGAGGGGACTCAGTTCCGATCATGGTGGGAGGGGAAGGTAATGAGCAAAAAGAGGTTGACAGCTTGACGCAAAGCAACCTTGTCCCAAGCAGTGCACCAGTATCACCCACCTTAAAATGGCACAGGTGTCAGATGGAGATACCAGAGCATACAGTGATTAGAAGTAGCTTTCATCAGTGGCACCAGAAAAGAAAAAAATCCAGGCTACCATTATGGGCATGTTTAGGCACAAGGGGACTTACGAACGCAACCATCCAATGGCACTTTTGTACAATGGGAAGCTGACTGTTAGCACTGGACCTGCTGCCTTTTTTGTGGAAGGAGTAGGATTTTTAGAATTTGTGGCAGCCATCTGCCTGAAATAGAAGGTGTTAGACTTTTCATCCTTGGCGTGGTCTCCCTTAACTTTTTGCCTCTGTTTCCCAGGTTGTTGATGTGTGCTGGACTCTGTTTTTGCTGTTTTTGCTGTTTTTGTTACTCTGGGCACTTTACCACTGCTAATCAGTGCTAAAGTGCAAGTGTTCCTATACAAAATGTGTATGTAATTGGTCCATCCATGATTGGCATATTTGATTTACTAGTAAGTCCCTAGTACAGTGCATTAGAGGTGCCCAGGGCCTGTAAATCAAATGCTACTAGTGGGCCTGCAGCACTGGTTGTGCCACCCACTTAAGTAGCTCTGTAATCATGTCTCAGACCTGCCACTGCAGTGTCTGTGTGTGCAGTTTTTAACTGTAAATTCGACTTGGCAAGTGTACCCACTTGCCAGGCCTAAACCTTCCCCTTTCTTGCATGTAAGGCAGCCCTAAGGTAGGCCCTAGGTAGCCCCAAGGGCAGGGTTTTAGTGTATGGATAAGGTAGGACATATAGCAATGTGTTTTATATGTCCTGACAGTAAAATATTGCTAAATTCGTTTTCCACTGTTGAAAGACCTGTCCCTGTCATAGGTTAACATGGGGGCTACCTTTAAATATGATTAAAGTGTAGATTCCCTTTGGGAGCGCATAGACATGTGGAGTTTGGAGTCTCTGAGCTCACAATTTAAAAATATATTTTAGTAAAGTTGATTTTAAGATTGTGTGTTTGAAAATTTCACTTTTAGAAAGTGAGCATTTTCTTGTTTAAACCATTTCTGTGACTCTGCCTGTTTTTGGATTCCCTGTCTGGGTCAGTTTGACAGTTGAGCTGGTTGCACCTATCACTAGACAGTGACACAAAGAGAGCTGGGGTATAGTCTGTATTTCCTGATGAGCCATCTATGCTAGGAGGGAGGGGAGGAGTGGTCGCTCACACCTGAGAGGGCTGTGCCTGCCCTCACACAATGCAGTCTCCAACCCCCTGGTGTGTGTCTGAGGCCTGGCCTGGGCAAGGCAGCATTTCACAAACAAGAAAGACTTTCCTTTGAAGTAGGCCTACTTCAAAGGGCAAAATGGGTTTAGGAAGGGCACCCAAAACCACAGACTTCAGAACACTTCTGGAAACCACGAGGAACCTCTGCCTGGAGAAGAGCTGAAGAGCTGAGGAAGAAGAGCTGCCCTGCCTGTGACTGTGCTTTGTGGAGATATCCTGCAGTTGCTGCTTCTGCCTGTGCTAGAGGACAAAGACTGGACTTTGTGTTGCCTTCATTCTTGTGAAGAACTCTCCAAGGGATTGATTTAGAGCTTGACTCCTGTTGTTTGAAGTCTCAGGGACAGCAAAGACTTCTCTTTGCCAGCACCTGGAGTCTCTGGAGAGACTCCTACTCTGTCAAGTGGTGCCCATCCAGTTCCTGGAACACTGAAAGGAGAAGCTGGCAGCCCAAGAGTGAGAAATCCATGCACCGACTGCAGTGCGGGGAAAAGATAGACGCAACTCTGATCTGCGGCTGAAAAATCAATGCGCCGCTGGCTTTGCGGCTAAAAAACAACGCTCACCTGCAACACGACCGGAAGATCGACGCCTGCAGCTGGAGATACAACGCGCAGCATCGCTGACGGAGGCTGATGAGATCGAAACCCACGGTGCGTGGTTTTCGGACCATCGTGCGGCTGAATTTCTGACACAAACACCATGGGGCGTGTAAAAACAATGCAGGGCCTGCTCGGACCCGAGAATGCTGACCGGATCAACAGATCGCTCTCCTGCAGAGAGAAGAAATGACACACACCGACCTGACTAAAGGAGAAATGACGCAAGGTCTTGCTCGTGAGTGAATCGACACATTGCAAGCCCTTTCTGACGCACACTCTCCCATGCTGAGTTATTTTTGATGCACCCAAGGTACATTTTCATGCTAACAGTGTTAGCGTTGTGTTTAAAATTACATGAAGACTCTTTTTATTTTTTTAATTGATAACTTGACTTGTGTATTGTGGATTTTTGTCGTTTTGAATCTTGTTTTGTTTAGATAAATATTTTCTATTTTTCTAAACCTGTGTTGTGTCATTTTGTAGTGGTTTCATTGAATTACTGTGTGTGTTGGTACACATACTTTACACCTAGCACTCTGAAGTTAAGCCTGCTGCTCATGCCAAGCTACCAAGGGGGTGAGCTAGGGTCCACTGAGGATGATTCTCTTTTACCCGGACTAGAGGGAGGGTCCTTGCTTGGACAGGGGGTAATCTGACTGCCAACCAAAGACCCCATTTCGAACAGAAGGTTTCCAGTTGGACCTATTTTGTCAGAGTTGCTGTTCCAGTGCTCCATTTTGATGTGTTGAACTTGGCTGGACAAGCTTTCAGCAGAATGCTGTTCTTACTATCAGATGACAGATATGTGGAACAGCTGTCAAGCAACTGATTACATGTGTATAGCTGCACACAGGATCTCGTTTGTGGGGTTAGGGAACAGCTACCGAGAGGTTTCAGCACTGAGGAAACCTTTAAGGGCAGTTGGTGGCATGCAACTGTAGCTATGTTCATCATGGAGAAATCCCATACAGCTGCAAACATCTTGAAAGATGTTAACATCAAGTCCTTTGAATGGCTACGACCCAGAGGTCTTACAATGGGATTTGTTGTCACGGTCAATGGCAGAAATATAGTCAAGGACATGGCAGATGATGGCTATTTCAGGGTCCTATGTTTGGTCCATTGCATCAACCTTGTTGTACAGGACTTTCTCAAAAAAGAAGACCTAGTCAACAACATACTGACCATCTGCAGAAGAATATGCACTCATTTCAGCAATTCTTTTGAAGCCCGGATACAGTCGACATCATTCAGCATGCTTATAGAATACCAGTTAAAGCCCTCAAACAGGAGGTGCCAACACGGTGGAACTTGACCTATTACAGCAATGTCTGTTTGAGCAGTACAGACCTATCAATGCCTACATCATTCAAAGAGGAGGGAATGGCATTGGGAAAAGCATGACCATGGATGTGGACTAATGGGATCTAGTTAAATGCCTGACACAGATGCTACTTCCTTTTGAAGTTTTCATACAAGAAGACAGCAAGGAGGACAGTATGATGTTGCATCTGCTGCAGGACCAGTTAAAAAAGGCGTTGCAAAGGTTCTCTGGTGTGAATGGCAACAGAGAAGCACAGAAGTTGGTTGTGAGCTTAATTCTTTCCCCTCCCTGATAACAAAATGCTGCAAAGAGACATTGTGTCACCCAAAGAGTCATCCATTCCTTTTTCAGAATGGGATGTTTCACTATAGAAGACAGGGATTGTTGAGTAAGTGAGAGACACGGAAAAAGAACAGTTGGAAGTTAGAGGCCAGTCTCTCACTTGAAAACATTGAAAGATTGACCATGATCAAAATAAACTACCACTTCATACCTCACAATTACACTAAATACCACAGGAGGAGGCTGAGGGTGATTGTTCAGACTCTAGTGTGTTAGCTGACCGACTCCTTGGTAAACCACCTGAGTTTGAGGATGAACTTTACTCCCCTGACTGAGTTGTCCACTATAGAACTTTTTAATTCTTTATAATCAAACTGCTTAGTGCTTTGCCAAACTAAAAATGGTTAGAGCTGGAGGAACATTATGTATTTTGCTTGTGTCTGACTTATGCAGCCCCACCATTTAGGCCCATGTATGGCTGGATTGGAGTTGGACCATGGCGTAGTGAAGAAGCCTCCCCATTTCGTTCAAGGACATAAAAGACAATGCCTGCCTTTGTCCCATGCTTATTCCTCTGTTTTCATCCAGTAGCAGGGCGCCCCAGTAAAGATCATATGATTTACAAGACTGTCAAATTACAATGTGTTGCTTCATTACATCAAAGAAGAGATACAATTGTGTACCACTGTGCTAGGAGTGGAACAGGTAACTATTGCACCAATGAGCAATATATTATTAAGTGATTGTGGGTGATAATTGATGATTCATATGGTGGCAGACAGTCTAGGAGGGTGTTCAACAAATTTGTAAACTTGATTTCGATGATTTGTTTGGGGCCTGTTGAGGTGATCGTTTTTCCTGAAGGTGATTGGCCCTTTCATGCTTCATGAGATTTACTTGCAGGGTCCACTCATTATGTCCTAGCTTTTCACAGACCATACCAGTCACTTTAGTTAACAAGCACACATCAACACAAAATATTCAAGTTCTGATTCTCTTCTTGTTCTTCAACAGCAGTGCACTACAGGTCTATCTGCCGCAGGCCAGGACAGAGTTGGACTGATTTATTACGCTGAGGCAGGAGGAGGATTGAAGGACACAGAGTAAGACTACCTCAACAGCCAGAAGAAGAAAGTTACAGCTTGAAAGGAAAGCCAACCAACATGATGACGGCTCTGAGGCCTACTCAGCTCTGCGAACTGGAGAGAGGTCAGTTGATTTGGAAAATGGTGCTGAGTGTGTGTGCTCGCTCAAATGTGAAACTCCTCTTATGTGGTGGTGATTCGGGGGCTGTTGCTTGTAACTGGAGACACACTTGGGATGCCACATCATCATCACAAGATGCACACACTCGGCTAATGTTATGATGACAGATGTGAGATTGATCAGCTAGGTATACACAGCTACTTGTCTGTGATTGCTTGTAAATTGCTCTCACTTCTCAGTTAATTGATCACATATGAGTCATAAAATAAATGATTGCTGCACCCTATGCTCTTGCTCTGCCTCTGAGTCTTGGTAACTTTCTCATAAAGCTTACCTTCTGTCCTTCTCCTTAATTCTACAATGTTGTTTCTGTTTAACAATCCACAGCCCATCTTTTGTCATGCACAAAAAGCGAAAGCTCCATAACACTCCTGCTTACCTTACCAGACTGGTTGAGCCACGCACCCAAGACAGACATTCTGGGAAGAATGCAGATGCACCACACAATTTGGCATTTATACACAGTATCATTTTTCTTTTAATAATCATAATTATTTGAACTGTGTTGGTTCACTATTACATAATTTGTATTTTTCAAGCATAGATGAAAGAACATTGAGACATAACATGGGTCTTTGGTAATAAGGGACAGTTTGCAATGCATGTAATTCCTTCATTTTCTTCCACAACAAATTGATGGTGATGATCTGCTGCTCATCGCCCTGCTAATTATAGTTGTGTAGTATTTATCTTTGTCACCTTTCTCAAACTCCCCTTTCCCATTCATTCATCAAACCCATAACCCTCTTCTCCCAGGCTATGTGATTTAATTTACACCACAAATAGATCATACACTTGGAGGGGCAGATGTGGTGAAAGCAACACCAACTCACTGCAGGATCTTCTGTTACCTAAGCAATAGCCCACACCAACCCCACTTCCAGCACCACTTACCCACCTGCGTATAAAAGGGATCCATTCTTTCATTCAGGCTTTGTTTTGCATAAATGCTTAACCTTGTCCACTCTTGTTTCTGAATCCAGTTCTCCTGGCTCAAAGATTTTGTAAGTTTAGATTTAATCAAACTCTAGCTCCCCATTGCTCAGATGACGTTATTATTGCTAGTTTTGTTATAATATCAGGTCTTCTTTGTCATGTCATAGTGGTAGTCTGGTTTCAGTCTTTGTAAAGTTATGATATAAATATAACCCACTAACTTTGTGTTTTCTTTCAATCTAGTAGCCTATGATGGATAACCCTTTCAATTAATCCTATAGCTGTGAATGAGACATCACTTGTGATACTACTACCACCACCGTTAAGAAGGCACCTTGGGAAACCCTGCAGTAAGGTTTTGGAAGATTGAGAGAGCTAGCAGCCAACACCAACTCACTGCAGGTTCTTGTCGGTAAGTGAACTCACTGCACAATTAAAATATTATTCTGGGAAAAATTGACACGCTGCTTTGATATCCTGTTGGCAGAAAAGTGTTGGCTGCTAGAATTTACCTGCAATCTTCAGTTTGGGGAAGAAGTGAATGTGCCTTTTTTTATCACCTCTCGTTCATGCAATAAATTGGGCAATGTCACAAGCCACTGCGTTGTATCGCAATCATGCAGGGTGGGATAGAGACTCTCCATACCACATAATACCTATTAGATCACAACCACAGCTTCAACCTCAATATTCCATTAAACATGAGGCTAAAACACCAGTGAGAGAAATATGCACACAACTTGAGTACCAGTGCGTAACTGAGCTCTGCGTCTCACCAATGAACAACCCCTTGTTTCTTGTAGCTAAACCGGACTATTCCTTTAGAGTAGTCTTAGATTATGGACACTTAAATTGTCATACATGCATGTTTGCTATTCAAAATACACACAGCACTGACGAACAATTCAGTGCACAAAAAATGCAAAACAACCTAGATATCTCCAACGGATTCTTTATCCAAAATGTAGCACCTGAAAGCAGGGATTTAACAGCATTTAGCACATTAGCTTCACAAAGAAAATTTTGTAGGCTCCCACAGCAGTATAATAACAGACCTGGACTGCTCTTAGCACGCGTAACATCCATTCTACACAACATTGACCCGAAGATGTTTTCCAATGTAGATGATATCTACCTTACGGATGATAATCTCTTGTAACATTTAAAATGGGTATCCGGCATTGTTTTGGGACTTGCCAACATAGGCTATAAATTAAATTTCAAGAAAGCTAAAATTGCTTTCCTCAGTGTCATGTTTTTGGGATATGAGTTATTAGTTGAAGAAAACAGCCTGGCACCCCACTTTCTAGCAAACCACCAAACACTATGAAAAAGCTGCAATCATTATTGGGCTTTTTTCAACTTTGTCAGAGCTTACATTCCAGGTTATACACAATGCATAAAACCATTTTATGACTTAATACACCCTGACTTTTCAAGTAAATATTGGACAGTCGAACACACATGCATTCTGAGAGAATTGCAGCAGAACATGCATGAAGCAAAATACATTTGGTCATCAGAATATTTGCTGGTGCCATCAGATTCACCTATGTAACATTCAATGAAGGTGATATTGTACTTATTGCATACAAATCACACCTGTAATCCACAGCTGAACAACGCCTTGCTCCCACAGAAAAGATTCTGGGGGTCATTACAACATTGGCAGTAAAAGCCGCTTACCATCGTGCAGACCGCCAACACACCGCCGCGGAATTCTGCCACAGCTATTATGACCCACATCTCGAAATCCGACAAAATTCAGACACCCACACAAGTCCGCCACATCAAAGGTCAGTGATAAACTGGCGAAAACAAAACCTCCACCATCACGGCAACAGAAATACGCCCATGCTATCACGACCCACGAATCCACGTGGCGGTCTTTCAACCGCGGTATTCCATTGGCGGTACACACCGCCGCGCTCAAAATACACACACTTCTACAAAACACCGCCACATTGGACAATTCCAAATACACACACCTGATACACATACACACACCACTCCCACACACTCAATACAATATAAAACACACACCCACATCACCCACAAATCCCTATGACCAAAAATTCAGAAAGAAGGCCAGAGAGAGACACCACCATCCACAAACTAGCAGCCACAGGCACTCAACACCATCACCCACACAACTTCCACGCACAAAACACCACACACCACTACATATCACCACACTTATCACCACCCACACCACCCCACACATCACAGACACCACCCCATGGCACGGCAAAGACACCCCAGGTTCTCGGAGGAGGAGCTCAGGGTCATGGTGGAGGAAATCGTCCGGGTAGAGCCACAGCTATTTGGATCACAGGTGCAGCACACCTCCATAGCTAGGAAGATGGAGCTATGGCGAAGAATAGTCGACAGGGTCAATGCAGTGGGACAGCACCCAAGAAATAGGGACGACATCAGGAAGAGGTGGAACGACCTACGGAGGAAGGTGCATTCCGTGGTCTCAAGACACCACCTGGGGGTACAGCGGACTGGCGGCGGACCCCCACCTCCTCCCCCACAACTAACAACATGGGAGGAGCAGGTCTTGCCGATTCTGCATCCTGAGGGCCTCGCAGGAGTCGGTGGCGGAATGGACTCTGGTAAGTCAAACCTTTAACTATCATATCCCCCACCCTACCTGCATGCTATCACAGACCTCCACCCTCACCCCCTCCCCTATCACTCCAACTCCTCACAAATGTACTAATAACACAAACCACACATCCCAACACCAAGCCCTGCATGACACAACAAAGCATGGACACCCATCACTAAAGTATGCCCACTGCACATACCCATAACACCCCCCTCAACCATCATCACACAAGCCCCCACACAGGAATGCTAGCACTGGGGTACACGGTCACCCACCCATTGCACACCAAACCACACACAGATGCAATAATCATGCTTTTACACCCCTGCAAGACCACTACCCAACGTCACCAGACAGGAGGGTCCAGACATCTCCACCCCACCCACAGAAGAGGCCCATTGTGATGACAGCAGCTCTCTCCAACTGGATCCGGATGACCAGCCCGGACCATCGTGGACCTCGGGATAGTCGGTTTCCCTCACACAGGCACAGCCCACCACAGACCTTCCACCCTCTGGTAACACTAGCACAGCACCCACCCAGCGGGCCCATGCCTCCGTCCCCAGGACACATCAATCAGCTGTGTGTCCACCACTACAGGGAACCCAGGATAACCCACCACCCCAACAACAACAGGGACCTGGGGGCAGTGGCAGTGGGCACACGGTCCAGGGGACAGAGGCACAGGAACACAGGGGAACAGGGAGGGCTGCCGTGCGACAGGGGGCGGACAGGCCAAGGGAACCCACTCTCCACAACGCCCTCTCCTCCATCATGGGAGCAGACCACCACTCTCAGGAGACGATGGCAACGGTCCTGGCCAAGTTTCAGGAGACCCAGCACATGCAGGAGGAACAGTATTTGGGGTTCAGGAAGGAACTCAGAACCATCAGCTCCGCCCTGGGCACCATCGTAGGGGTGCTGAAGGAAATACTTAACACCAGGAGGGACACTGTGGCACTACAAGGGGCCTCTGACACTAGGATGGACGATGAACTGCCCACCACCTCCGCCGGTGCTAGTGGACAGGAGGCACCGCCACAGGACCACCACACCAGTACTTCCCCTGCAGATGGACAACCACCCCACAAGCGGTCCCTGAGATCCAGGAACAAGACAGAGCATGATGCCAAGGCCCCCGCCAAGAAATGAGACCACCCTGATTGTCAAACCACTGTCCCACTTTGTAACCCTGTCTATATTGGAATTGCCCCAGCTCCACTTCCTATGCCCATATGTGCAATGCACCTGTGAGACTAATAGACTGGATTCTGCCATGGACATTCCTCCACCATCACCCCTCACCATTTTACAACCCCCTCCAATATTGAGCACTTCAATAAACACCCTTGAAGAACAAAACAATCTGGAGTCAGTCTGTGATTTTGAAATTGTGTATTAGCATGACAGTGACAAAATGCTTTTTCAAATGTAATGTCAACATACCTATGTCACACATCTCAAGTCCATGAGGAATCTAAGCAGATGACACACGTTGGAAACCACACCTGTGAAACCGTAATGGAAATGTACAACTCAGTGACCATATACTGGTTGAAATCGACCGACAGGATAGAGGTAGAAGTGTTAAAGTACTTGTAGTAGGCAGGAATGTTTTATCACCTGTGTGTCACTGGAAACATTGCTGGATGACTGAGTCCCTGTTGTCAATGTCTTCTTCCTCTGCTTCCTCCTCATCACTGTCCACAGGCTCCACAGCTGCCACAACACCGCCATCTGGACCATCCTCCTGCAGAAAAGACACCTGGCGTCGCAAAGCCAAGTTGTGAAGCATACAGATGATCTGGCACACCTTCTTTGGTGAGTAGAATAGGGAACTACCTGTCATATGGAGGCACCTGAACCTAGTCTTCAGGAGGCCGAAGGTGCGTTCGATCACCCTCCTAGTCCTCCCATGGGCCTCATTGTAGCATTCCTCTGCCCTGGGATTCCTCACTGGGGTCAGTAGCCATGACAGGTTGGGGTAACCAGAGTCCCCTAATAGCCACACCCGCTGCCTCTGGAGTTGACCCATCACATAAGGGATGCTGCTATTCCGCAGGATGTAGGCGTCATGCACAGAACCAGGGAACATAGCATTTACCTGGGAGATGTACTGGTCTGCCAAACATACCATCTGTACATTCATGGAATGATAACTCTTCCGGTTCCTGTACACCTGTTCACTCCTGTGGGGGGGGGCACAGAGCTACATGGGTCCCATCAATGGCACCTATGATGTTGGGGATATGTCCAATGGCATAGAAGTCACCTTTCACTGTAGGCAAGTCCTCCACCTGAGGGAAAATGATATAGCTCCGCATGTGTTTCAGAAGGGCAGACAACACTCTGGACAACACGTTGGAAAACATAGGCTGGGACATCCCTGATGCCATGGCCACTGTTGTTTGAAATGACCCACTTGCAAGGAAATGGAGCACTGATAGCACCTGCACTTGAGGGGGATTCCTGTGGGATGGCGGATTGCTGAAATCAGGTCAGGCTCCAACTGGGTACACACTTCCTGGATTGTGGATCAGTCAAACCTGTAGGTGATGATCAAACTTCTTTCCTCCATTGTCGACAGGTCCAACAGCGGTCAGTACACCATAGGATTCCGCCATCTCCTCTCATGTCCCAGCGGACGGTGCCTATGAAGGACAACAGCGACCACAGAGTCAAACAACTCAGAGGTATGTACCCACAGTCTACACAGAACACCATTCATACACAAAATGTGGCCTGGATTTGTGTTGTGAGACTAGGCCTAGGTATGTGTGACACAGTTGGTAATTAGGCCATGTGGGCCCCTGAAATGCCGGCTGCCTGACCTCTAAACTGGGACAATGGGATGTGAGGTAACTGCGCTGGCGTTGTACACGTCGCGGTAGGCGGTCAAAGACCGCGGCGCAATGCTGCATTGGTTAACATTGGACCCTATGGGTCCCAGGAGCCAATGACGATGTACGCCGGCGGTGATGGTACGCATCGCCGCGAACGTTACCGCCGCGGACGTGACCGCCATTTTTTATCTGTTCAATCACTCGATACCTGATCTTCGACAGGAAAGGACCTACACTGCAAGTGCTGCTGTGACCTCGGTCTGGAAGAGACAATGGCTCGTGCGTCTGGGGAAAGGGCCCCTGCCTTCACTGCAGAGGAGTTGGAGAAGCTCGTTGACGGGGTCCTCCCCAGTACACGCTACTCTACGGTCCTCCAGACCAACAGGTAAGTACACAGGGAGCATGTTGTATGGGCTATGCCTGTGTGGAGAGGGCTGGTTGTAAGAAGGAAGGGGACACAGTTCTGTGTGCATGAAGGACTGTGAATGCTTGTGCCACATGGCAAGGGTAGGGATGTGGGCCACTCACTTTGACGGTGCAGTTGGTAATGACTTCTCTTCTTCCCCTGTACATGTCATGTAAGTCAGCGCCCACCAGAAGAAGGATATTTGGTGTGCCATCGCCAAGGACGTCTGGACCCTGGGGGTCCACCACAGACGGAGCACCCACTGCCGTAAAAGATGGGAGGACATTTGCCGCTGGAGCAAGAAGACGGCGGAGGCTCAGCTGGGGATGGCCTCCCAATGTGGTAGGGGTCCCCGTCGAACCATGACCCCCTGATGTTCCGGATCCTGGCAGTGGCCTACCCTGAGTTGGATGGGCGCTTGAGGGCATCACAGCAGACACAAGGGGGTGAGTACACTATCATTCAGCAGACTTTGCGCGCAGTGAAGGTGTCTGGGTGGGGGAGGAGGGCTGTGGGTTTCCCTATGCCAGGGCGAGTTCCGTAGGCTAGGCCCCTCCGTAATGCAGGCCATGTGGCACCCCACCCCACCTCTGTACAGTGCCAAGTACAGGTATTCATGCCCATGTGTCATCTATGTGTGCAGATGTCGTCCATAGCCATGTAGGCCATTTCCCAGGAATTTCATATGTAGAGCCCAACAGCGCGACGTAGTGCAGGAGGCTGCTGTGTCTGTATTGTCCGCCAACGGTAGCGGTAAGCCATGCACTCAACCTGTCTTTCTTCTGTCGTCCCCCCCCTTTTTGTGGTCTCCCCATTCTTGTGTGCATTAGCATCATCAGGCGGAGGTACAGTGGCACCGGAGCACGAGGGAGCTGCATCCCACATGGCCAAGGAGGGCCACACCACGGACTCAGAACACACCAGTGGGACGGAGGGCGAGGGGAGCATCACGGCGGTCACAGGATCTGCAACCAGCGACACAGACTCATCCTCCGATGGGAGCTCCCTTGTGGTGGCGGCAACATCTGTGCCCCCCACTTCTACAGGTACAGCCGCCACCCCCTCTACCAGCACCGCCCTCCCAGCAGCCCCTCAGCCTTCGCCCTGTGCCCGCTTTTGTATTTTTTGTGCAACCTGTCACCTCTGCTGCCCTCAGTGAGGAGGCCATTGACCTCCTCAGGTCCCTCACTGTTGGGCAGTCTACCATTTTGAATGCCATCCAGGGTGTAGAAAGGGAGTTGCAACACACAAATGCATTCCTGGAGGGCATTCATTCTGGTCAGGCTGCCCTTCATGGAACCCTGCAAACTCTGGCCTCAGCACTGATGGCAGCCATTGTCCCTGTGTCTAGCCTCCCCTCTCCAACTTCCTCCACCCAGACCCAATCCCCTATACCCCAGCCTATCCCAAGCACACCATCAGACCAGCCTGCACACACCTCACCACACAAGGGATGCTCAGGCAAACATAAGTACCACACATCCCACAGGCACTCACGCAAGCATCACACACATACAGACACACCAACATCCACTGCCTCCACTGTGTCCCCCTCCTCCTCATCTCCCTCCTCCCTCCCAGTCTTGTCTACACTCACACCTGCATGCACTACCACTACAGCCACTACTTCCCGCACCAGCACACCCACCACCAAACCCCGCTCACGTGCAGTCACCACCCCCACTACCATTTCCACGTCCCCTGTGTCCTCTCCCAGTGTGTCTGTGACGCCCCCTCCGAAGATACACAAACACAGGCACACACCCACCCAACAGCCATCCACCTCACGACAGCCTCCAGCCCATGCACCTGCACCCAAATCCACAAAAGTTACACCTCCTACAACCACCACCTCTTCCTCCACTCCCAAACCCCCGCCAGCTACCCGTCCCAGTGTCTCCAACATTTTTTTCCTGTTCACCCTTAACCTATTCCCCCGTCCAACTCATAGGTCCCATACTAGCACCTCAGCCAAAAAATCTCTGGGACCAGTGGTGCCTGTTGTTACGGGTATGTGGAGTGCACCGGCCACCAGGCCAGCCAGTGTGGCACGGAGCCACAGCACAGCCAGTCCCCCCCGTGAAGCACCAGAAGTTTGACAGTGCCCGGTGGGAGAGGGGGAAGACTCCAGCCAGCAAAGCTGCTCACAGGGGTCCCGGGGGGAGTGTCGACTCAGCTGTGACTCCTCCCAAGGTGGGGAAGGGGCAGAAGAAATCTCCAAAGTCTGGGAGGAGCAGCACGGGTGAGAAGACCGCCATCATCCCCGCTGCCCAGGAGGCCTCCGTCAGACCCATCGTCACTGCCCAGGAGGCCTCCGCCAGCCCCATCGTCACTGCCCAGGAGGCCACCGCCAGCCCCAGAGTCACTGGCCAGGAGGCCACCGCCAGCCCCATCGTCACTGCCCAGGAGGCCAGCCCCAGAGTCACTGCCCAGGAGGCCACCGTCAGCCCCATCGTCACTGGCCAGGAGGCCACCGCCAGCCCCAGAGTCACTGGCCAGGAGGCCACCGCCAGCCTCATCGTCACTGGCCAGGAGGCCACCGCCAGCCCCAGAGTCACTTCCTAGGAGGCCACCGCCAGCCCCATCGTCACTGCCCAGGAGGCCACCGCCAGCCCCAGAGTCACTGCCCAGGAGACCACCGCCAGAGTCACTGCCCTGGAGGCCACCGCCAGCCACAGCCCAGATGGCCAGGAGGGCCCGGCAAGCCACAGCCCAGCTGACCCATGAAGGACCGCCAGCCACAGCCCCGCTGGGCAATGAAGGGCCACCTTGGCAAGGACCGCTGAACAGGGCAAAGACCGCCATGGAAAGCACCGCTGAACAGGTCTGACACTGGCAACTCAAGCACCGCTGAACAGGCCAAGGACCGCTGAACAGTGCAAAGACCGCCATGGAAAGCACAGTTGAACAGGTCTGACACTGGCAACTCAAGCACCGCTGAACAGGCCAAGGACCGCTGAACAGGGCAAAGACCGCCATGGAAAGCACCGCTGAACAGGTCTGACACTGGCAACTCAAGCACACCTGGACAGGCCAAGGACCGCTGAACAGGGCAAAGACCGCCATGGAAAGCACTGCTAGCCCATTTGCGGCAGGGGCAGTGAAGCAACTGGGACCGTCTCAGGGTGTGTGCTGCACTCTGGGCACCAATCCCCCTCCAGAACCAGTGGAGAACAGCGTCCACTCCGTCTGTCCTTGGCAGGATGAAGCACTCTGGGCACCAGTCCCCCTCCAGAACCAGTGGAGAACAGCATCCACTCTGTCTGTCCTTGGCAGGATGAAGCACTCTGGGCACCAGTCCCCCTCCAGAACCAGTGGAGAACAGCATCCACTCCATCTGTCCTTGGCAGGATGAAGCACTCTGGGCACCAGTCCCCCTCCAGAACCAGTGGAGAACAGCATCCACTCCGTCTGTCCTGCACAGGATGAAGCACTCTGGGCACCAGTCCCCCTCCAGAACCAGTAGAGACCTGCATCCACTTGAGAGACTGTGGCTTTGCACTCCCCAGGATTGAACAGTGGGCAACCCACCCACTGTAGAGACTTGAGAGACTGCGGCTTTGCACTCCCCAGGATTGAACAGTGGGCAACCCACCCACTGTAGAGACTTGAGAGACTGCGGCTTTGTACTCCCCAGGATTGAACAGTGGGCAACCCACCCACTGTAGAGACTTGAGCGACTGTGGCTTTGCACTCCCCAGGATTGAACAGTGGGCAACCCACCCACTGTAGAGACTTGAGAGACTGTGGCTTAGTACTCCCCAGGATACATCAATGGGCATGAGCCCCCTCGTGGATCTGGCGTGGTGCACTCATCCGGCTGAGGTGCCCCCCCTTCCCTTCCCCCTGAGGTGCCTGTTGTATTTCGATCTGATGCCCCTGCAGTGTTCTCTCAGTTTGGATCGGGTATCTTGTGTGGGCCTCGCCCATGCATTTTGGGCCCAGTGGTCCACGGACTATGAATGATGCAATACCTGCACTACTAATCGTGTTGTATATTTTGTTTATTGTATATATATATATATATATGTATAGATTTACTTACTGTATTTTGATATATTACAATGGTTCCACTCATTTTCTTTTGTCTTTGCATTTTTCCTGGGGGGGGGGGGGGTTGGGGGGTGTTACTGTGATGTATAGATATGCATTGGTCTGTGTGTTGTAGTGGGTGAGGGTCGGGGTGAGTGTTGGGATGTTGGTTGTGTGTGTCCCTGTGTTTTTGCCTCCCCCCTCCCCTATGTTGTAGGTGCAGTACTCACTGTGGTCTTCGCCGCCGGCGTTGATGATCCTCGTAGAGGAGAAGGAAGACTAGCGCTGGCAGAATATGGAGTTACGGCTCCATGGTGCCCTCCTTCCTCGTGGAGTGTGTAGAGGTGAGCGTTTTCCCTTTGGAATGGCTGTTTCCACCGTGTTTTTATCCGCAGTGAATCCGCCCCAGAAAATGTGGCGGATTGGTAGGTTGGGATACTGTGGGCGGTACATTGTCTTCCATCTGTCTGTTGGCAGTGACCGCCGCGCTGTTTGTTTATATCGCCGTGGCGGTTGGAGTGTTAAAGTGGCTGTCTTTGTTGGCGGTTTCAGCCACGGTCATAATTCCAATTTTTTTACTGCCGGCCTGTTGGCGGTCTTACCGCCGCTTTAACACCGTCCGCCAGGGTTGTAATGACCACCTCTGACTGCTGTTCAGATGGGTGTCATAAAAGAGAGACCTCTGGCCCAGGGGAAATATATTACTGGCCCAAAACTTCAGACTCAAGAATTCCTTCAATATGAGCTTCAGTACCAGTACCAACAAATATGTTGCCTCTTGATCAATATCTAACATTAATTTATACTGATGGTTCAGCACAACTGGCAGTACTCTCAAAATAACGGTACTCAGCAGCCTACGTGGTTGTGAGTGCTGTCATGAAGGATGGCATATACCGTCCTCAGAACACTTACACCCAGACCCTAGGGGACTGCACTGCACAAATGGCAGAGCTTAAGGCTCTGATATTATCACTTGAACATACGGATCCAGAACAGCTAGCACTAATAGTGTGTGATTCGTACCATTGCGTCCAGTCCTTTATTGAATATCAGCACGACTGGCGCCAAAATGGCTTCAGAGATTCAAAAGGGAACACCATCAAACACAGATTACTGTGGGGGAAAGTAGCACATCTGAAAGAAATGCTGCCCAATGCCCAGGTAGTTCATGCTCTGGACCACCAACATGTTGGAACACACGTTGCAAGCAATACCTTGGCTGATGAAGCAGCCAAATCAGCAGTAGCCACAGCTTCTGTTGCTGCAATTACTTATTCTAGAACGAGGTGGGATGATGAAACACTGGTTGATGTGAAAGCCTCAGCAGACAGCAAGCCATTACCAAAGATGTATCTTGCCAAATATTCCTACCACATAAGTGCACAGAATATTACCTTTGCAACAATGCCATGGGTGAGTGATTGCATAAGGTGAATGTTTGATTGGTACCACTTTCCACCCATCATTTGTATTTGTTTGCTTTTGTCGCCATAAGTTTGCCCGGTATGCCCAGACATGGGTCCAAGGTAGCCTGGCTGATGAAGGGTGATACCCTGAAACTGGTCCCAGAATGCTTGTTTCCTGTCCAGGGAAGACATGGCCTGGCAGTTTGGGCTGGACTGTTCTCATGGGGAACAGGGTCAAGACTGATTTGCATATGGATGGGTCTAAATTGAGGTGGCGTGGTGAGCAAAATAATTGATGGATGAAACCCAGATCTGTGACTGGGGTAAATGTTTGATTGGTTCTGCATTCCATTTATCATTTGTGTTTTTTTGCTTTTGTCCCCGTAAGTGCGCTGAGTATGCCCAGACGTGGGTCCCAGGGTCACTATGCCACTGGATTCAAGCTAGCCAGGCTGATGAAGGGTGATACCCTGAACCGGTCCTAGGATGCTTGTTTCCAGTCCAGGGAGGACCTGGCCTGGCAGTTTAGGCTGGACTGTTCCCATGGGGAACAGAGTCAAGACTCATTTGCATATGGCTGGGTCTAAATTGATGTAGCGCGATGAGCAAAAGTATTGGTGGATTAAACGCAGCTCTGTTAATGGGGGTGAATGTTTGATTGGTTCCGCTTTCCGTCCATCATTTGTGTTTGTTTGCTTTTATGATTTTATCAGCTTCTCTTTTTGCACAGAATTCTGTTATTCTGTTCTCTGCATGACATTTTCATTCTGTGCTTTATTCAAGGCTGTACGTGATAAGTTTCAAGGTATTGCCGGCACTAAGGCCCTCATTACAACCCTGGCGGTAAATGCCTCTTACCGCCGTGCAGAAGACCAACAACATACCGCTGCGGCCGCGGAATTCCGCTACAGGTATTACGACCCACAGCTCAGAATCCGCCATAATACAGACACCCACACAAGTCCTTCACATCAAAGGTCAGTGAAAAACTGACGATAACAAAACCTCCACCATCACGCCAACAGGAATACGCTCACATTATCATGACCCACGAATCAACGCAGGGGTCTTTCATCCGAGGTAATCCATTGGCGGTACACACTGCTGCGCTCAAAATACAAACACATTGGACAATTTGAAATACACACACCTGATACACATAAACACACCACTCCCACACACTCTCACCACTATAAAACACACACCCACATTACCAACAAACCCTTAATACCAGAAATGTGAAAGCAGGCCAGAGAGAGACACTACCTAAAACAACACCAGCATCCACAGACACACAACACCATCACTTACACAACATCCACACACCTCAAACAACACACAACAACACATCTCCTCACACATCACAACACACACCACTTCACACATCACCCACACCACATCATGGCACCTCAACAACACCCCAGGTTCTCTGAGGAGGAGCTCAGGGTCATGGTGGAGGAAATCGTCCGAGTAGAGCCACAGCTATTCGGATCACAGGTGCAGCACACCTCCATTGCAAGGAAGATGGAGCTATGGTGCAGACTTATCGATAGGGTCAACGCAGTGGGACAGCATCCAAGAACTAGGGATGACATCAGGAAGAGGTGGAACGACCTAGGGGGGAAGGTGCGTTCTGTGGTCTCCAGATACCAGATTGCTGTACAGAGGACTGGCGGTGGACCCCCACCTCCTCCCCCACAACTAACAACATGGGAGGAACAACTCTTGACAATACTGCATCCTGAGGGCCTCGCAGGAGTAACAGGAGGACTGGACTCTGGTAAGACATATCTTTATTACCATATCCCCCACCCCACCTGCATGCCATCACATACCTCCACCCTCATCCCATCACTCCAACACCTCACACATGCCCCATGATCACAAGCCAGCCATCCCAATACCAAGCCCTGCATGCAACACCAAAGCATGGACACCAATTACCAAAGCATGTCCACTACAGATACCCACACGGACCCCAAACCAACTATCACACAAGGACCAAGCCAAAAATGCAAGCACTGGAGTACAGGGTCACTCACCCATTGCACACGATGGCACACACAGATGCAATAATCATGCCTTTACACCCCTACAGGACCCCTACCCAACGTCACCGGACAGGAGGTGCCAGATATAGCCATTCCTCCCACAGAAGAGACACACAGTGATGACTGCAGCTCTGCACAACTGGATCAAGATGACCAGCCCGGCCCATCAGAGACCTCTGGACAGTCAGTTCCCCTGACACAGGTACAAACCACCACTGAACCTCCCCCGCAGGAAACACCAGCACAGCACCCACCCAGCGGGCCCATCCCTCTGTCCCCACGTCAATCAGCAGTGTGTCCACCACTACAGGGAACCCAGGCAACCCCACAAACCAAAGAAAATCAGGGACCTGGGGGCAGTGGCAGTGGACACACGGTTCAGGGGACAGAGGCACCGGAAAACAGGGAAGCTGGGAGGACTGCTGTAAGACGGGGGGAGGACAGGCCCAGGGAACCCACTCTCCACGAGGCACTCTCCATCATGGGAGCTTACCATAATTCCCAGGAGACTATGGCAACGGTACTGGCCAAGTTTCAGGAGACCCAGTGGCTGCAGGAGGAACACTACCTTGGGATCAGGGAGGACTTCAAGTCCATTAACAACACCCTGGTCACCATTGCAGGTGTGCTGCAAGACCTTGTCAACACCAGGAGGGACACAGTGGCACAACAAGGGGCCCCTGACCCTAGCCTGGACGATGAACAGCCCTCCACCTCTGCCCTCGCTAGTGGACAGGAGGCTCCGACACAGGAACATGACACCAGCCCCCCCCCCCTGCAGATGGAGAACCACCCCGCAAACGGTCCCTGAGATCCAGGAACAAGACAGAGAACATTGCCAAGACCCCCGCCAGGAAATTAGACCCCCCTAAATGTCACCCTTCTGTCCCATTTTTGTCACCCTGTCCATCCTTCAACTGCCATTGCTTCACTTCCTATGCCCCTTTGGACAATGCACCTGTGAAACAAATAAACTGGACTCTGCCATGGACATTCCTCCACCATCCCCCTAGCCCATTTTACAACCCCCTCCACTTATTTGCACAGAAATAAACACACTTCAATCACAAAACAATCTGGAGTCAGTCTGTGCTTTCACAAACGTGTAATGGCAATAACCATGGAATATAGCAATGTCAATTTACTTGTGCACATACCGATGTAACACAGCGGTAGGCCTGGAGGAAATATAGCAGAGGGCACAAAGTGGGACCCACATCTGTGAAATGAAAAGTGACAAGTCAGGGTCCATACACTGAGTGAAAATTACAGACTTATGCTAGCTCCAGAAATTGTATGAGATGTGGGAGGCAGTGATATCTTCTTACCTGTGTCTCACTGGAAGTATTGCATGATTCTGTTGTTTCGGTTTGTCGATATCCTCTTCTTCTGCCTCCTCTTCTTCACTGTCCACAGGCTCCACAGCTGCCACAAGACCACCAACTGGCCCATCCTCCTGCAGAAAAGTCACCTGCCGTAGCAAAGTCAGGTTGTGCAGCATACAGCAGGCCACGATGATCTGGCACACCTTCTTCGGTGAGTAGTAGAGGGAACCACCTGTCATATGGAGGCACCGGAATCTGGCCTTCGGGAGGCCGAAGGTTCGTTCGATCACCATCCTAGTTCACCCATGTGCCTCATTGTAGTGTTCCTCTGCCCTTGTCCTGGGATTCCTCACTGGGGTCAGTAGCCATGACAGGTTGGGGTAACCAGAGTCACCTGCAAATATCGAAGGACAACTGTTAGACACACACTAACCCTTAGGGACAACCCCATATCCAGACACCTATTCACACTGTACTGGGTCCTTGGCCTCACCTATTAGCCACACCTGGTGCCTCTGGAGTTGCCCCATCACATAAGGGATGATGCTAATCCTCAAAATGTAGGCGTCATGCACTGAGCCAGGAAACTTAGCATTCACATGGGAGATGTACTGGTCTTCCAAACACACCATCTGCACATTCATAGAATGGTAACTCTTCCGATTTCTGTAACCTGTTCACTCCTGCGGGGGGTACCAATGCCACATGTCTCCCATCAATGACACCAATGATGTTGGGGATATGTCCCAGGGCATAGAAGTCACCTTTCACTGTAGGCAAATCCTCCACCTGAGGGAACACGATGTAGCTGCGCATGTGTTTCAGCAGGGCAGACAACACTCTGGACAACCTGTTAGAGAACATTGGCTGGGACATCCCTGATGGAATGGCCACTGTTGTTTGAAAGGAACCACTTGCTAGGAAATGGAGCACTAACAGGACCTGCACTAGAGGGAGTATCCCTGTGGGATGGCGGATAGCTGACATCAGGTCTGGCTCCAACTGGGCACACAGTTCCTGGATTGTTGCACAATCAAGTCTGTATGTGATAATCATGTGTCTCTCTTCCATTGTGGACAGGTCCACCAGGGGTGTGTACACCGGAGAATGCCGCCATCTCATCACCTGCCCCAGCAGACGTGCCTTATGGAGGAGAACAGCGAGCAGAGGGTCAGCCAACACTGAGATATCCCAAAATGTCATTTGCACAAATTTATTAATCAGCAATGTGCCTGTAACTGTGAGTATTCCAGGCCTACATAGGTGTGACGTAGTTATTATTAATGCCATGTGGCCCCCTGAAATGGCGGCTGCCTGACCTGTAAGGTGGGATAAGGGGATATGATGTAACTGCGCAGGCGTTCAACACCGTCGTGGTGGGCAGTCGAAGACCGCAGCACTATTCTGCATTGGTTAACATTGGGCACTATGAGTCCGAGGAGCCAATGACGATGTACGCCGGCGGTGACGGTACGCACAGCCGCGGACTGTGACCGCCATTTTCTGTCTGTTCACTCACTTAATACCTGACCTTCAACAGGAGAGGAAATACACTGCAAGTGCTGCTGTGACCTGTGTCTGGAAGTGACGATGGCTCATGTGTCTGGAGAAAGGGCCCCTGCCTTCATTTCGGAGGAGTTGGAGAGACTAGTGGATGGGGTCCTCCCCCAGTACACGCACCTGTACGGTCCTCCAGACAAACAGGTGAGTACACTGTGAGCATGCTGCATTGGCAATGCCTATTTTGAGTGGTGTGGATGGAAGATACATGGGGGGGGCTGAGGCCTGCATGTGCGGATGGGGAGTGTATGTGCATCAGGGCAAGGGCGGGAACGGGGGGCAATGAGTATGACGGTCCGGACGGGTAAGTAATGTAATGTCCTTTCCCCCTGTACCATACCTGTAGGTCAGTGCCCACCAGAAGAAGGGTATTTGGTGTGCCATTGCCAAGGACGTTCGGACCCTGGGGGTTCACCACAGATGGAGCACCCAGTGCCGTAAAAGATGGGAGGACCTGCGCCGCTGGAGCAAGAAGACGGCGGAGGCCCAGCTGGGGATGGCCTCCCAACGTGGGAGTGGTGCCTGTCACACCATGACCCCCCTGATGTTCCGGATCCTGGCCGTGGCCTATCCGGAGTTGGATGGGTGCTTGTGGACATCACAGCAGCCACAAGGGCGTGAGTACACTCTAATTCAGCTGACTTTGCTCGCATTATGAGGTGTCTGGTGGGGGAGGTGGGCAGTGGGTTCCCCTAGGCCAGGGCGATCTTGGTAGGCAAGGTCCCTTCTGAGGCAGGCTAAGTGGCACCCCAAACCCATTAGTGGTTAGAGCAATCTACACCTAGTCAGGCTCCTGTGACTTCCAGGTGTGCAGCAATTGGGCTTAGGCCTCGTACCCCATGGGCATGTGATTAATCTAGGAACTATAAGTGCATGGCGTAGTGCAGAGGGCTGCTCAATGTCTGTTGGGTCCGCCAACGTTAGTGGTGTTGCATGCACTGAACATGTCTTTCTTCCGTCTCCCCCCCACCTTTTTGTGTTCTCCCTATTCTTGTGTGCAATAGCATCAGGTGGAGGAGCATTGGCACCGGAGCAGGAGGGAGCTGCATCACACTTGGCCCTGGAGGGTGAAGCAACGGAGTCTGAAGCCACCAGTGGGACGGAGGGTGAGGGGGCTCCACGCCGGCGACAGGAGCAGAGACCAGCAACACCGACTCCTCCTCTGATGGGAGCTCCCTTGCGGTAGCGGGCCCCTCTGTGCCCACCGCATCAACAGGTACACCTGCCACCCTCCTATCAGCACGCCCTCCCAGCAGCCCCTCAGCGTCTGTCCCGTGCCCGCTCACCCAGGAGGGTGGGCATCTCCTTCGCCCCAGGCACCTCAGGCCCTGCCCCAGTCAGCCCTGCTGCCCTCAGTGAGGAGGCTATTGACCTTCTGAGATCCCTCACTGTTGGGCAGTCTACCATTCTGAATGCCATCCAGGGTGTTGAGAGGCATTTTCAACAAACAAATGCAGGACCCCATCCACTAGTCTCTCCAACTCCTCCGAAATGAAGGCAGGGGCCCTTCATTCTGGCCAGGCAGCCCAACAAAGAGCATTTCAGGCTCTGGCCTCAGCACTGATGGCAGCCATTGTCACTGTGTCCAGCCTTCCCCCTCCAACCTCCTCCACCCAGACCCAATCCCCTGGACCTCAGCCTAGCACACCATCAGACCAGCATGCAGACACATCAACACACAAGAGTGGCTCAGGCAAACATAAGCACCACACAACCCACAAGCACTCACACAAGCATCATACCCATGCACACATACCAACATCCACTTCCTCCACTGTGTCTCCCTCCTCCACGTCTCCCTCCTCCCTCCCAGTCTCGTCTCCACTCACACCTGCATGCACTACATCCTCAGCCACTACTTCCATCACCAGCACGCCCATCACCATACACTGCTCACGTGCACTCACCACCCCCACTACCATTCACACATGCCCAGTGTCCTCTCCCAATGTGTCTGTGAGCCCTCCTCCCAAAGTACGCAAACGTAGGCACGCACCCTCCCAACAGCCATCCACCTCACAACGGCCTCCAGCCCATGCACCTTCACCCAGATTCAGCAGACGCACACCTCCTACAACCACTACCTCTTCCTCCAATCCCAAACCCCCTCCATCTACCCATCCCAGTGTGTCTAAAAAACTTTTCCTGGCTAACATTGACCTCTTCCCTACACCTCCCCCCGTCCTTCCCCAAGGGCCAGGCTTTCCAGGTCCCAGCCCAGCACCTCAGCCACCACATCCCAGGCACAGTGGTGCCAGCAACTGCGGGGTCATGGAGTGCGCCAACCATCAGGGCTGCCTGTGTGCCACGGAGCGAGGGCAAGGACGTTCCGCCACCTACCAAGGTTAAAAAGTTGCCCACATCCCGGAGGGAGAAGCCGAAAACACCTGCCACCAAGGGGTCAGCGAAAACGAAAGGGGATAGTGGCAAGACAACTGCGGCACCATCAAAGGTGGGGAAGGGCAGGTCAGGAGGGGGCATGGTGGCACCGACTGAGGGACCAGTGTCACACCTTCTGTCCACGTCCACGCCAACCTGTATGGCGGCGAACACCGCCACCCGCACCATCAGCTGCACCGCCACCTGCACAGCCACCTGCACCCCCTCTGGCACGTCTACAGCCGCTCCGACAGTCCCCAGCCTCTTCCCCAGTGGGCAGCCGTCTAAGACTGCAGGAGACATCCAGCTTTCTCCCTCAGCAGGTGCTGACACATGCCCTGCCGCCACGGACCCTGCCGCCAGCACTGCCGCCACAGACCCCGCAGCCAGCACCGCCAGCGGCCCCGTGTCATCCTCGGACAGGGGCACTACCGCAGACATGCCTACCATCCCCAGTGGTCAGTCGTCTGAGGCTGGTGGTGAGTTCCAGGACCCTGGGCAGCATCCATGAAGCATTACTGACATCACAGTTGGCACCTGCAGGTAGAATGCGAAGCCGTGGCAGTGTCGGGTATGTCGCAGCCTCCATGGCGTATCATGCTACCTGTACCTCAGCAATCTCATGACAGACACACCCAGGTGAGGGAATTGTACCGGCCACACTGCACGTGGAGCACTCTGGGCACCAAGCCCCCTCGAGAACCAGTGGAGAAAGACATCCACTACCTCAGTCCTTGGCAGGATGAAGCACTCTGGGCACCAAGCCCCCTCCAGAACCAGTGGAGACTGTGACTTTGCACTCCCCAAGATAATGCAGTGGGCAACCCACCCACTGGAGAGACTTGAGAGACTGTGGCTTTGCACTCCCCAGGATGAAAGCAGTGGGCAACCCACCCACTGGAGAGACTTGACAGACTGTGCCTTTGCACTCCCCAGGATAAAGCAGTGGGCAACCCACCCACTGGAGAGACTTGAGAGGCTGTGGCTTTGCACTCCCCAGGATAAAGCAGTGGGCAACCCACACACTGGAGAGACTTGAGAGACTGTGGCTTTGCACTCCCCAGGATGCAGCAGTAAGCAACCCACCCACTGGAGAGACTTGAGAGACTGTGGCATTGCACTCCCCAGGATACTTCAGGGCATGGAGCCCCCTCATGCAGCACTGGCATCGTGCGTTCATCTGGCTGAGGTGCCCCCCTTCCACCTCCCCTGAGGTGCCTGTGTCATTTCGATCCGATGACCCTGCAGTGTTCTCTCCGTTTCCAGTCAGGTGTCATGTGTGGGCTTCACTCATGCATTTTGGGCCCAGTGGTCCACGGACAATGATTAGTGCACTATCCGGACTTGTGTAGTTGGTGTACATAATTGCGTTTACTGGATTTTGAACTTTGATAATGATATTTCACATGATTACATTCGTTCAAATCAATTCCTTTTGTCCTTGCATTCTTCCTGGGGGAGAGGGGGGGGTGTATGTGTACTGTTGCTGCATGTATTTGTGTGCATGGTGTTGTGGGTGGGGGTGGGGATGTTACGTGTTGCGTGTGTGTGTCACTCTCTTTTCCCTCCCCCCTCCCCTGTGTTGTAGGTGCAGTACTCACAGTGGTCGGCGCCGCCGTCGTTGGTGCTCCTGATAGAAGAGGAGGAAGACCATCATCGGCAGTATCTGCAATTCGGGCTCCATGGCGTCCTGGTTCCTCGTGGGGTGTGGAGAGGTGAGTGTTTTCCCTTCTGTGTACTGTTTCTGCTGTGTTTTTGTTCGCATTGTTTCCGCCCCGGAAAAGGTGGCGGATAGGCCTGTTGTGATAGGATGGGCGGTACATTGTCTTCCGCCTGTCTGTTGGCGGTGTCCACCGCGCTGTTTGTTTGTACCGCCGTGGCGGTCGGAGTGTTAAAGTGGCTGTCTATGTTGGCGGTTTCCACCACTGTCGTAATCCCATTCTTTTTTTGGGCCAGCCTGTTTGCGGTATTACCATCGCTTTAACACCGACCACCAGGGTTGTAATGAGGGCCTAAGGGTTCTTCATGTTTCCAACTCTAAGATACAGAAATATACATGTTGTCATGTCACAGCAGGTTTTGCAGAACACCAGATGTTTTATTGTAAAACACCTCACTGCTCCCTACACAATAGATGGGAATTCCAATTAGCTGCCATTGCACACTGCATGTCGCCATTGCAGTTTCTGTTGAGACCTCACACAGTCTCTCCCTCCATGTGGGAAGATTTGCAGTAGATCAATAGACCTCTTCTTTACCTACAATCACAGTTATGGGCTTCTTCCACGGGCCTGATGTGCAGATTAGGGCTTACACTTCCATGCTCTTGTATAGAATCTTAGTAGTGCAGGTAGTGCTTCTAGAACCATTGTTGAGACAGTATGGTCGGCCTTTTCCTATGTTTCACTTTCCTTGTTACTGCCTTGCTTTTATTATGTTTTATCATCCTTATAATTGAAATACATGCCCTTTTACATAGAATGCAGTTGATTCAATAAAACCTATTGAACCTAGTCCTGCTTCTGTTTTGCCTTTGTATGTCTGCGATGTATGTGGCTGAGAGAAAGGGGTAAGCTATGTACCACCATGATTTCCCTGAGAAATACAAATGTCATGCGAAGGGCTGCCAAAAATCACCTTTCCTCTCGGTTACTAGTGAGGTGCTGCTAGCTGTCCGGAAGGTTTAGGTGAACAGCTGTCACACAGCACAGGATCAGACTCAGTTCCCCATGCTCGGTGATGCTGCCACCCAAATCCACCAGTCTCACTACTATAATGAGAGTCATTAAGACAGAGTCATTAGTCCATTTTAAAACATGTAAACAAAGAAGTCAGAACAGTTACCTTGTCTTGTACATTGTCTTGTAGGTAACATACTGAAAAGTACGTTAAGTAGTTTTGCATCTCCCCCTGTCATGATCCTCAGTATTGTAATATTATGACTGGCTGCCACACAGACAACTAGCAATGCAACCTAAATTACTGAGTTCTGCTGTCTAAGATCTTAAATGCCTAGGGAAAAACCAGAATGTGAGGGACTGTGCGGGGATGTCGGAGCGGGTAGATATCAATTAGTTTAGGAGTTCTCCATTAAGTGTTTGCAAACCATGGAATAGTGATTCCCAGTCTGCCGCTGCGGGAACCCTGTGCAGGCCGTGAACCTCCTCACGTCTAAGCACTACAGCTTCAACCTTTCCCCACTTCAGCATGGCTGTACACCAGTAATGCAATCCCGGGGGAGTGCAGGCCTTCCAATCCATGGCAATGGTTCTGCAAACTAAGAATAAAGCTGAGTCAGTAAAGAGGGTTGACATTTTCACTCCTTTTGAATTCTTAGGAGGCCTAGCAACAAACCTTCCATGATGCATACATTGGTGCATCATGTTATCTCCGTTAGAGCACTGGCAGTGTAATTCCAGAGTGACACTACAAATGGACAGGTCCAGAACATATGCACCAAATCAGCAGCTGGTCCCTGAAACCTGGAACAGTCGAAGGGGGAACCAAACTTTTTGTGAAGGCATTCTGGAGTGGGATAAGCTTGATGCAGAATTTTATGCTGTATGTACTGAAACTTTGCATTGCATGATAAATTCCCAGGATAAATTAGCACTCTTCTATTCTGTAAGAAAAGGAAGCTTAACTCATTTTACTGCAGTGTGTGTTAGAGGGATTAGGCCGGGGAGGTAGAGGTTTTGCTATAGAATAGTGGGATGTCCCTGATCATCATGTGCTAAGCTTTGGCTTAGACAGTCACTGTAGTTGACACATGTCGAAACATGAAAGGAAAAATTTGAAAATAAAGAAATCCATTATTGCAGCCATGTAATATATGTACATGAATCACTTGGCCAGAAAAACGTGGCATACACCAAGAATGCATTTTTAATTTTTTGGGTAGTTTGGGACAAAACGTAGGAAAAAAAACAGGAGTGAAGTACTAGGAGGTGACTGAGTGGGCAATGGGAGGAAAATGCACCTTGTTTTCAGTTTTGAATGCATTGACCAATGAGTAAATGCCCCATTAACTGAAGAAGATACACATTGCACAGCCAGCACTGCAGTGACAAATTGGACCATGCTGCGGTTGGGTCATGGGTGGTGAAATGCCATGAGCAGAGAGGTGATGAATGATTATTGTGGGGATATATATCCGACACGCTTAACAAATACAGTCAGTATACTAATCATTTTTGTCAATTAGCAAGCAATGTGACTTACTACTGCCCGTCACTGCCATCACTGGCACTCCCCCTTCACTCTGCTGCCACATCTGGCACTCTGGCACAGCTGATGGCCCCGGTACTGGTGGTCTGTGTGGCTAAAAAAAACATTAAACATTTTAGATGCCAGATACGCCTCCCCTCATTATATTTTTTTATAAAATGCAACTAAAATAAATCACTACAGTTTGCTTAGCAGGTTCTTCTATCGAAAATATCACTTTGGGCATTTTGTTGGTTGACAGTGTTAGAAAGGCAAGATAGTCAAGCCAACCAAAAACCTTTTGTAATGGAGGAGCAGAGCTATGATGACTCTGAGTCATTAAAGCACAATGAAAGAGTGGAAACAATTAGTCGGCAAATGCAATCAGACCTCATACTAGTTTCCTTGCATACTGCACTGTAACGGAAACTTCTGGTATAAAACAAATGATGACACAACACCAATATTGGGAGGGAGGGTCCACCATGACCATGGCCAAGAAAAAGAAAACCTTCTGAACAAACATGCTTAGAGAAAAATAGCTTATTTGGGCCTGCAATCTTCACAGTAGAGTACCTAAAATCTGTCCTCCTAGTCTTCCAGTGGCAGTCCACAAGATATATAAGGGGAGAGGGAAAGATGACTAAATAGCAGAAGAAAGCTACAAACTAGTACAGACAGGAATAAGTCAGCGGTTATTGAAAGTGGCATAAATTTGACTGGTAATCAGTTGAACCGGGTGTCTTCTTCTGAGGAAGTTAAGTAATTGCAATACCAATATATTCTTGTGTCAGCGGAGCTTTGAGTTCTGTACGGTGACATCGTTGCACCTTTGGTTGATGTAGGTCAGACAGGAAGGCATCAATAGCGGCAGGAGGCGATACTGGGGCAGCCATATAAATGTGCATAGAAATCTATGAATGCCATATTAATGGCCTCCTGCGTTCCACATGTTGTGCCCTCAGGCGTGCATATAGATAGAATGGGGGTTGGGGACAGTTGTGGGCAAATGATACGGGTGAGTAGGGCCTCAGATTTGTCACAGTCAGTGTGTAATTTGTGTGTGTAACCACCATAGTCTAATATCCTCCAGCGTTCAATACGTTCTGCCTATTAAGTATGGCACTCTTGGGTACGGCACTCTTGCAATGCGGCTGAGTGGGTATCAACATGGGCAGTCCTAAATTCTAGCACTACCAGGCATTCCTCAGTTTGTTATTTCACTTATAACTGTTTGTCATGCCCCAATTGATGCTGATACGGATGCCCCTTGTATGACCACTTTGAATGCCTCCCATTCCATCAGTGGCACCTAAGCAGTATCCACGTTGTCAGTAAAATAATTAGTGATAGCAGTGGCCAGAGTGTCTTGGAAGACCATGTCTTCCAGGTGGCATGGTATGTAATCAGCAAGTGGGCACTGGGATAGGAGTTTGGTCCCAGGACATAATAAGCTCAAGTGGGCTATGGTGGGACAGGGTTTTATTCAAGTATGTTGAGTGTAAGATATTTACTATCAAATTTGAAGGACAGAAGATACGGTCTAGACAGGAGTCCAGTGCATGTGGGGGAGAACAGAATGAGTATTCCCTCATTCCAACATTTGGTTCTATCCAAACATCCACTAATGACCAGTCCAACACCCAATTTCAATTGTGTGAGTGATGGAGCACTGGTGAGATGGGGGTGAGATTGGTCGACTTGGGTGTCCAGGACTAAATTATAATCCTCCCGTATCAAGCAAAGTAAATTAGATAAATTTGCTAATTTAGTAAAAAGGTGTGTTAAAAAATCAGTAACAATGATTTACCATCCTAGTTCCCATATACAAACACATAGTGGCCAAGTATATCCACTTTCGTATTTATTGCCTCAAATGGCATGCCAGCCCACACCCATATGGCTGGGCCCAGTAGAAAGGCCGAGAAAGTGGTGGCCAACAACTGCCCTCCCCACTTGCAGTGAAGTTTAAGTTCCTCAGTTGAGGAGAGGTGAGTCTCTTGCAAGTAGACTACATGGGGCCTATGGCATCTGAGTTGGGCTTGCATTCGGTGTCGTTTGTGAGCTGTGCCCATTCCCCTGACATTCCATATCAGTACGTTATAAGTGTTTGTAGTTGTCGGCATGGGCAGGACAAACATAAAGGTGGTCATTACAACCCTGGCGGACGGTGTTAAAGCGGCAGTAAGACTGCCAACAGGACGGCGGTAAAAAATGTGCAATTACGACCGTGGCGGAAACCGCCAACAAAGACAGCCAC
The DNA here is from genome assembly GCF_031143425.1 of Pleurodeles waltl. Taxonomy (NCBI): domain Eukaryota; kingdom Metazoa; phylum Chordata; class Amphibia; order Caudata; family Salamandridae; genus Pleurodeles; species Pleurodeles waltl. The sequence goes on along the minus strand of NC_090444.1, from coordinate 458,701,730 downwards.
TTTAACACTCCGACCGCCACGGCAGTACAAACAAACAGCGCGGCGGTCACCGCCAACAGACAGGCGGGAGACAATGTACGGCCCACATTATTATGACAGGCCAATGAGCCACCTTTTCCGGGGCGGATTCACCGCGGATAAAAACACTGCGGAAACTGGAATTTCGAAGGGAAAATGCTCACCTCTACACACTCCACGAGGAACGAGGACACCACGGAACAGGAACTCCAAATTCTCCCTGCGATAGTCTTCCTGCTCCTCTACGAGGAGCACGAACGCTGGCGGCGAAGGCCACGGTGAGTACTGCACCTACGACACAGGGAAGGGGGAGGGAAAAAACAGGGACACACACACACAACACGCAACACCCCCACCCCCACCCCCACCTTCACCCACTACAACACACACACTAATACATCATGATACATTACAGTTACACCCCCCATCCCCCCTGAAGAAAGCAAAGACCAAAGAAAATTAGTGTAACTATCGGAATATATTAAAAACAAATAGGCAGAAGTATATATATATACACAATGTACAAAATAAACACCAGGCATAGTAGTCCAGGTACTGCACAAAGAAAGTCCGTGGAACACTGGGACCACACGGTATGGGCGAGGCCCACACAAGATCCACGGCCATGATGGAGAGAACACTGCAGGGGCATCAGAGAGCAAGAAAACAGGCAACTCAGGGGGAGGGAAAGGGGGGCACCTCAGCTGGTTGAGTGCACAACGCCAAATACATGAGGGGGCCACATGCCCACTGTTCAATCCTGGGGAGTGCAAAGCCCCAGTCTCACAAGTCTATACAGTGGGTGGTCTGCCCACTGTTCAATCCTGGGGAGTGCAAAGCCACAGTCTCACAAGTCTCCACAGTGGGTGGGTTGCCCACTGTTCAATCCTGGGGAGTGCAAAGCCACAGTCTCACAAGTCTCTACAGTGGGTGGTTTGCCCACTGTTCAATCCTGGGGAGTGCAAAGCCACAGTCTCTCAAGTCTCTACAGTGGGTGGGTTGCCCACTGTTCAATCCTGGGGAGTGCAAAGCCACAGTCTCACAAGTCTGTACAGTGGGTGGTCTGCCCACTGTTCAATCCTGGGGAGTGCAAAGCCACAGTCTGACAAGTGGATGACAGTCTCCACTGATTCTGGACAGGGCATGGTGCCCAGAGTGCTTCATCCTGTTAAGGACAGAGGTAGTGGATGGATCTCTCCACTGGTTCTGGAGAGGGACTGGTGCCCAGAGATCTTCATTCTGTTAAGGACAGAGGTAGTGGATGGATCTCTCCACTGGTTCTGGAGGGGGACTGGTGTCCAGAGTGCTTCATCCTGTTAAGGGCAGAGGTAGTGGATGGATCTCTCCACTGGTTCTGGAGGGGGACTGGTGCCCAGAGTGCATAATTCGCCCCGTGACGGACCCAGTTGCGTCAGTGCCCCTGCCGCTCATGGGCTAGCGGTGCTTCAGATGGTGGTGCCCTGTTCAGCGGTGCATCAGATGTCGTGATTGCGGTCTACATTGCAGGGTCTCAGCTGCCGGCGGTCCTTCATGGCCCAACGGGTCTCAGCTGCTGGCGGTCCTTCATGGCCCAACGGGCCTTTTGCTGGCGGTCCTTCATGGCCCAGCTGGGCTGGTGCTGGCGATGGCCTCCTGGTCAGCTTGGCTGGGGCTGGCTGTGGCCTCCTGGGCAGCTGGGCTGGGGCTGGTGGTGGTTTTCCTGGGCAGCTGGGATGGGGCTGGCGGTGGCCTCCTGGGCAGCAGGGCTGGGTCTGGCGGTGGCCTCCTGGGCAGCTGGGCTGGGGCTGGTGGTGGCCTCCTAGGCAGCTGGGAAGGGGCTGGCGGTGGCCTCCTGGGCAGTGGGGATAGTGGCGGTCTTCTCCGCCGTGCTGCTCTTCCCAGACTTGCCGGGTTTCTTGTGGCCCTTCCCCACCTTGGAAGGTGTCACAGCTGACTCCACACTCCCACCGGGACCCCTGGGAGCGGCTTTGGTGGCTGGAGTCTTCACCCTCTCCCGCCGGGCATTGGCCAACTTCTGATGCTTCACAGGTGGGGGACTGTCTGTGCTGTAGCTCCGTGCCATACTGGCTGCCCTGGTGGCCGGTGCACTCCAGATTCCAGTGACTACAGGCACCACTGGTCCCGGAGATGTTGTGGCTGAGGTGCTAATTCGGGACCTATGAGATGGACGGGGTGGGGGAGGTGTGGGAAAGAGGTCAAGGATGTACAGGAAAAGTTTTTGGGACACACTGGGACGGATAGCTGGAGGGGGTTTGGGAGTGGAGGAAGAGGTGGTGGCTGTAGGAGGTGTACGTTTGGTGACTTTGGGTGAAGGTGCATGCTCTGGAGGCTGTTGTGAGGTGGATGGCTGTTGGGTGGGTGTGTGCCTGCGTTTGTGTATCTTGGGAGGGGGCGTCACAGACACTCTGGGAGAGGACACAGGGGACGTGTGAATGGTAGTGGGGGTGGTGACTGCACGTGAGCGGGGTATGGTGGTGGGTGTGCTGGAGAGGGACGTAGTGGCTGTAGATGTAGTGCATGCAGGTGTGAGTGTAGATGAGACTGGGAGGGAGGAGGGAGACGAGGAGGAGGGGGACACAGTGGAGGAAGTGGATGTTGGTGTGTCTGCATGTGTGTGATGCTTGCATGAGTGCCTGTGGGATGTGTGATGCTTATGTTTGCTAGAGCTACCCTTGTGTATTGACGTGTGTGCATGTTGGACTGTAGGTGTGCTTGGGATAGGCAGAGGTACAGGGGATTGGGTCGGGTGGAGGAAGTTGGAGGGGGGAGACTAGAGACGGGGACAATGGCTGCCATCAGTGCTGAGGCCAGAGTCTGAAAAGCTTGGTGAAGGGCCCCCTGACCAGAATGAATGCCCTCCAGGAATGCATTTGTTTGTTGCAACTACCTCTCTACACCCTGGATGGCATTCAAAATGGTAGACTGCCCAACAGTGAGGGACCTGAGGAGGTCAATGGCCTCCTCACTGACGGCAGTAGGGGTGACTGGGGCAGGGCCTGAGGTGCCTGGGGCGAAGGTGATGCCCACCCTCCTGGGTGAGCGGGCACGGGGCAAAGGCTGAGGGCCTGCTGGGAGGGCGGTGCTGGTAGGGGGGGGTGGTGGCTGTACCTGTAGATGCGGGGGCCACAGCTGTTGCCGCCACCACAAGGGAGCTCCCATCAGAGGACAAGTCCGTGTCGCTGGTCTCAGCTCCTGTCCCCGCCGTGGATCTCCCCTCGCCCTCCGTCCCACTGGAGAATTCCCTCTCCATAGTGTCGCCCTCCAGGGTGTGGGATGCAGCTCCCTCGTGCTCCGGTGCCACTGCTACTCTGCCTGATGATGCTAATGCACACAAGAACAGGGAGACCAAAAAAAGTTGAGTGCATGCATTACCGCTACCGTTGGCGGACACGACAGATACAGAAGCCCCTTGCACTACGCCGCGCTCTTGGGCTCCACTGTTCAATTCCTGGGAAATGGCCTACAAGGCTATGGACGACATCTGTACACATAGATGACACAGGGGCATGAATAGCTGTACTTCCCACTCTACAGAGGTGGGGTGGGGTGCCACCTGGCCTGCCTTACGGAGGGGCCTTGCCTACGGTACTCGACCTGGCCTAGGGAAACCGACAGCCCACATCCCCCACCCAGACACCTCGTAATGCGTGCAAAGTCAGCTGAATGAGAGTGTACTCACCCCCTTGTGTCTGCTGTGATGCCCTCAAGCGCCCATCCAACTCCGGGTAGGCCATCGCCAGGATCCTGAACATCAGTGGGGTCATGGTGCAACGGGCACCCCTCCCACGTTGTGAGGCCATCCCCAGCTGAGCCTCCGCTGTCTTCTTGCTCCAGCGGCGAATGTCCTCCCATCTTTTACGGCAGTGGGTGCTCCATCTGTGGTAGACCCCCAGGGTCCGGACGTCCTTGGCGATGGCACGCCAAATATCTTTCTTCTGGTGGGCGCTGACCTCCATGAAATGTACAGGGGAAAAAGAGAAGTTATTACCAACTGCACCGTCAAACTGATTGGCCCCCATCCCTACCCTTGCCAAGTGGCACATGCATTCACCGTCTTTCATGCACGCAGCACTCTGCCCCCTTCCTTCTTACATCCAGCCCTCTCCACACAGGCATAGCCCATACAACATGCTCCCTGTGTACTCACCTGTTTGTCTGGAGGACCGTAGAGTAGCTTGTACTGGGGGAGGACCCGGTCAACGAGTTTCTCCAACTCCTCCGATGTGAAGGCAGGGGCCCTTTCCCCAGACACTCGAGCCTTTGTCTCATCCAGACCGAGGTCACAGCAGCACTCGCAGTGTAGGTCCTCTCCTGTCGAAGATGAGGTACCGAGTGATTGAACAGATAGAAAATGGCAGTCACGTCCGCGGCGGTGCGTACCGTCACCGCCGGCGTACATCGTCATTGGCTCCTGGGACCCATAGGGTCCAATGATAACCAATGCAGCATTGCGCCGCGGTCTTCGACCGCCTACCGCAACGGTGTACAACGCCAGCGCAGTTACCTCACATCCCATTGTCCCACTTTAGAGGTCAGGCAGCCGCCATTTCAGGGGCCCACATGGCTTCATTTTCAACTGCGTCACACAGACCTAGGCCTAGACTCAACACACATACAGGCCACCTTTTGTGTATGAATGGTGTTCTGTGTAAACTGTGGGTACGTACCTCTGGGTTGTTTGACTCTGTGCTCGCTGTTGTCCTTCATAGGCACCGTCCGCTGGGACATGTGAGGAGATGGCTGCATCCTCCCGTGTACCGACCGTTGGTGGACCTGTCGACAATGGAGGAGCGACATTTGATTATCACATACAGGCTTGACCGTGCCACAATCCAGGAACTGTGTACCCAGTTGGAGCCAGACCTGTTGTCAGCAATCTGCCATCCCACAGGAATTCCCCCTCAAGTGCAGGTGCTGTCAGTGCTCCATTTCCTTGCAAGAGGCTCATTTCAAACAACTGTGGCCATGGCATCAGGGATGTCCCAGCCTATGTTTTCCAACGAACTGTCCAGAGTGTTGTCTGCCCTTCTGGAACACATGCGGAGCTACATCGTTTTCCCTCAGGTGGAGGATTTGCCTACAGTGAAAGGCGATTTCTATGGCTTGGGACATATCCCCAACATCATAGGTGCCATTGATGGGACACATGTGGCTTTGGTCCCCCCCCACAGGAGTGAACAGGTGTACAGAAACCGGCTGTGACAAAATGCTTTTTAAATAGTAATGTCAACATACCTATGTCACACAGCTCTAGTTCATGAGGAATCTAAGCAGATGTCACACAGTGGGACCTACATCTGTGAAATCGTAAGGGAAAGTGACAACTCAGTGACCATACACTGGGTGAAAAAAAGAGAGACAGTAGAGAGGCAGCAGTGTATAAGTACATGTAGTAGGCAGGTTTGTATTCTTACCTGTGTTTCACTGGAAATATTGCTGGATCACTGAGTCCCTGTTGTCCATGTCTTCTTCCTCTGCTTCCTCGTCTTCACTGTCCACAGGCTTCACAGCTGCAACAACACCGCCATCTGGACCATCCTCCTGCAGAAAGGGCACCTGTCATCGCAAAGCCAAGTTGTGAAGCATACAGCAGGCCACGATGATCTGGCACACCTTCTTTGGTAAGTAGAACAGGGATCCACCTGTCATATGGAGGCACCTGAACCTCGCCTTCAGGAGGCCGTAAGGTCCGCTCAATCACCCTCCTAGTTCGCCCATGGGCCTCATTGTAGCATTCCTCTGCCCTTGTCCTGGGATTCCTCCCTGGGGTCAGTAGCCATGACAGGTTGGGGTAACCAGAGTCACCTGCAAATGGCGAGGGACAACTGTTAGACACACATCAACCTGCAGGGATATCCCCAGACCCAGACAACCATTCCCACTGACAAGCCTCCAGGTGCTCACCTAATAGCAACACACAGTGCCTCTGGAGTTGACCCATCACATAAGGGATGCTGCTATTCCGCAGGATGTAAGCGTCATGCACTGAGCCAGGGAACATGGCATTCACATGGGAGATGTACTGGTCCGCCAAACATACCATCTGTACATTCATTGAATGATAACTCTTCTGGTTTCTGTACACCTGTTCACTCCTGTGGGGGGGGACCAAAGCCACATGGGTCCCATCAATGGAACCTATGATGTTGGGGATATGTCCCAGGGCATAGAAATCACCTTTCACTGTAGGCAAATCCTCCACCTGAGGGAAAACGATGTAGCTCCGCATGTGTTTCAGCAGGGCAGACAACACTCTGGACAACACGTTGGAAAACATAGGCTTGGACATCCCTGATGCTATGGCCACTGTTGTTTGAAATGACCCACTTGCAAGGAAATGGAACACTGGCTGCACCTGCACTTGAGGGGGGATTCCTGTGGGATGCCGGATAGCTGACATCAGGTCTGGCTCCAACTGGGTACACAGTTCCTGGATTGTGGCATGTTCACGCCTGTATGTGATTATCACATGTCTTTCCTCCATTGTCGACAGGTCTACCAACGGTCGGTACACCGGAGGATGCCGCCATCAACTCACATGTCCCAGCGGACTGTGCCTATGGAGGACAACAGCGAGCAGAGAGTCAAACAACTCAGAGGTACGTACCTACAGCTTGCACAGAACACCATTCATACTCAAAAAGTGGCCTGTATGTGTATTGAGTCTAGGCCTAGGTACGTGTGACGCAGTTGAAAATGAAGCCATGTGGGCCCCTGAAATGGCGGCTGCCTGACCTCTAAAGTGGGACAATGGGATGTGAGGTAACTGCGCTGGCATTGTACACCGTCGCAGTAGGCGGTCGAAGACTGCAGCGCAATGCTGCATTGGTTAACATTGGCCCCTATGGGTCCCAGGAGCTGATGACGATGTACGCCGGTGGTGACGGTACACACCGCCGCGGACGTGACTGCCATTTTCTATCTGTTCAATCACTCGATACCTGATCTTCAACAGGAGAGGACCTACACTGCAAGTGCTGCTGTGACCTCGGTCTGGAAGAGACAATGGCTCGAGTATCTGGGGAAAGAGCCCCTGCCTTCACATCGGAAGAGTTGGAGAAACTCGTGGATGTGGTCCTCCCCCAGTACCCGCTACTCTACGGTCCTCCAGACAAACAGGTAAGTACACTGGGAGCATGATGTATGGGCTATGCCCGTGTGGAGAGGGGTGGATGTAAGAAGGAAAGGCGGAGAGGCTGGCGTGCATGAAACGACGGTGAGTGCTTGTGCCACATGGCAAGGGTAGGGGTGGGGGCCAATCACTTTGACAGTGCAGTTGGTAATAACTTTCTCTTCCTCCTGTACAAATCATGTAGGTCAGCGCCCACCAGAAAAAAGATATTTGGCGTGCCATCGCCAAGGACGTCCGGACTCTGGGGGTCTACCACAGATAGAGCACCCACTGCCGGAAAAGATGGGAGGACATTCGCTGCTGGAGTAAGAAGACGGCGGAGGCTCAGCTGGGGATGGCCTCCTAACGTGGGAGGGGTGCCCGTCGCACCATGGCCCCCCTGATGTTCAGGATCCTGGCGGTGGCGTACCCGGAGTTGGTTGGGCGCTTGAGGGCATCACAGCAGCCATAAGGAGGTGAGTACACTCGCATTCTACTGACTTTGCGCGCAGTGGAGGGGTCTGGGTGGGGGAGGTGGGCTGTGGGTTTCCCTAGGCCAGGGCGAGTTCCGTAGGCAAGGTCCTGCCGTAAGGCAGGCCATGTGGCACCCCACCCCACCTCTGTAGAGTGACAACTACACCTAGTCATGCCCCTGTGTCATCTATGTGTGCAGATGTCATCCATTGCCTTGTAGGCCATTTCCCAGGAATTGAGCAGTGGAGCCCAAGAGCGCGGCGTAGTGCAGGGGGCTTCTGTGTCTGTCGTGTCTGCCAACGGTAGCGGTAATGCATGCACTCAACATGTCTTTCTTCTGTCCCCCCCCCCTTTTTGTGGTCTCCCTGTTCTTGTGTGCATTAGCATCATCAGGCAGAGGAGCAGTGGCACTGGAGCAGGAGGGAGCTGCATCCCACATGGCCATGGAGGGCCACACTACCGACTCGGAGTTCATCAGTGGGACGGAGGGCGAGGGGAGCTCCACGGCGGGGACAGGAGCTGAGACCAGCGACACAGACTCGTCCTCTGATGGGAGCTCCCTTGTGGTGGCGGCAACATCTGTCACACCCCCATCTACAGGTACAGCCGTCAGCCCCCCTTCCAGCAACTCCCTCCCAGCAGCCCCTCAACCTTCGCCCCGTGCCTGCTCACCCGGGAAGGTGGGCATCACCTTCGCCCCAGGCACCTCAGGCCCTGCCCCAGTCACCCCTGTTGTCCTCAGTGAGGAGGCCATTGACCTCCTCAGGTCCCTCACTGTTGGGCAGTCTACCATTTTGAATGCCATCCAGGGTGTAGAAAGGCAGTTGCAACAAACAAATGCATTCCTGAAGGGCATTCATTCTGCTCAGGCGGCCCTTCACCAAGCTTTTCAGACTCTGGCCTCAGCACTGATGGCAGCCATTGTCCCTGTGTCTAGCCTCCCCCCTCCAACTTCCTCCACCCCGACCCAATCCCCTGTACCTCAGCCTATCCCAAGCACACCTACAGACCAGCATGCACACACGTCAACACACAAGGGAAGCTCAGGCAAACATAAGCACCACACATCCCACAGGCACTCACGCAAGCATCACACACATGCAGACACTCCAACATCCACTGCCTCCACTGTGTCCCCCTCCTCCTCGCCTCCCTCCTCCCTCCCTGTCTCGTCTACACTCACACCTGCATGCACTACCTCTACTGCCACGACATCCCTCTCCAGCACACCCACCACCACACCCTGCTCACGTGCAGTCACCACCCCCACTACCATTTACACGTCGCCTGTGTTCTCTCCCAGTGTGTCTGTGACGCCCCCTCCGAAGATACACAAACGCAGGCACACACCCACCCAACAGCCATCCACCTCACGACAGCCTCCAGCGCATGCACGTTCACCCAAAGTCAGCAAACGAACACCTCCTACAACCACAACCTCTTCCTCCACTCCCAAACCCCCTCCAGCTACCCGTCCCAGTGTGTCAAAAAAACTTTTCCTGTCCAACCTTGACCTCTTTCCCACACCTCCCCCACCCCGTCCGTCTCATAGGTCCCGAACTAGCACCTCAGCAACAACATATCCTGGACCAGTGGTGATTGTAGTCACCGGAATCTGCAGTGCACCGGCCACCAGGGCAGCCAGTGTGGCACGGAGTGACAGCACAGACAGTTCCCCACCTGTGAAGCATCAGAAGTTGGCCAGTGCCTGGCGGGAGAGGGTGAAGACTCCAGCCACCAAAGCCGCTCCCAGGGATCCCGGTGGGAGTGTGGAGTCAGCTGTGACACCTTCCAAGGTGGGGAAGGGCCACAAGAAACCCGGCAAGTCTGGGAAGAGCAGCACGGCGGAGAAGACCGCCATCATCCCCGCTGCCCAGGAGGCCACCACCAGCACCAGCCCAGCTGGCCAGGACAGGACCGCCAGCACCAGCCCAGCTGCCCAGGACAGGACCACCAGCACAAGCCCAGCTGCCCAGGAGGCCACCGCCAGCACATGCCCAGCTGCCCAGGAGGCCACCGCCAGCACAAGTCCAGCTGCCCAGGAGGCCACCGCCAGCACAAGCCCAGCTGCCCAGGAGGCCACCGCCAACACAAGCCCAGCTGCCCAGGAGGCCACTGCCAGCAAAAGCCCCGCTACCCAGGAAGCCACCGCCAGCAAAAGCCCCGCTGGGCCATGAAGGACCGCCAGCAAAAGCTGTGCTGGGCCATGAAGGACCGCCAGCAAAAGCCCCGCTAGGCCATGAAGGACCACCAGCACAAGCCCCGCTGGGCCATGAAGGACTGCCAGCAAAAGCCCCGCTGGGCCATGAAGGACTGCCAGCACAAGCTCCACTGGGTCATGAAGGACCAACAGCAAAAGCCCAGCTGGGCCATGAAGGACCGCCAGCACAAGCCCCGCTGGGCCATGAAGGACCGCCAGCAGCTGAGTCCCTGCAATGGAGACCGCCGTCTCAAGCACCGCTGATCTGGGCACCGCCGTCTCAAGCACCTCGAAACAGGGCACCGCCGCCTCAAGCACCGCTGAACAGGGCACTGCCGTCTCAAACACCGCTGAACAGGCCCCCACCGCCTCAAGCTCCGCTGGCCCATGAGCACCAAGGGCACTGACGCTACTGAGTCCGTCACGGGCAGAATGAAGCACTCTGGGCACAAGGCCCCCTCCAGAACCAGTGGAGAGATCCATCCACTACCTCTGTCCTTAGCAGGATGAAGCACTCTGGGAACCATGCCCCCTCCAGAACTAGTGGAGAGATCCATCCACTACCTCTGTCCTTAGCAGGGTGAAGCACTTTGGGCACAAGGCCCCCTCCAGAACCAGTGGAGAGATACAGCCACTACCTCTGTCCTTAGGAGGATGAAGCACTCTGGGCACATGGCCCCCTCCAGAACCAGTGGAGAGATACATCCACTACCTCTGTCCTTAGCAGGATGAAGCACTCTGGGCACAAGCTCCCCTCCAGAACCAGTGGAGACTGTTATCCACTTGAGAGACTGTAGCTTTGCACTCCCCAGGATGGAACAGTGGGCAAGCCACCCACTGTAGAGACTTGAGAGACTGTGGATTTGCACTCCCCAGGATGGTACAGTGGGCAAGCCTCCCCAGGATGGAACAGTGGGCAAGCCACCCACTGTAGAGACTTGAGAGACTGTGGATTTGCACTCCCCAGGATGGTACAGTGGGCAAGCCACCCACTGTAGAGACTTGAGAGACTGTGGCTTTGCATTCCCGAGGATGGAACAGTGGGCAAGCCACCCACTGTAGAGACTTGAGAGACTGTGGCTTTGCACTCCCCAGGATGGAACAGTGGGCAAGCCACCCACTGTATAGACTTGAGAGACTGTGGCTTTGCACTACCCAGGATGGAACAGTGGGCAAACCACCCACTGTAGAGACTTGAGAGACTGTGGCTTTGCACTCCCCAGGATTGAACAGTGGGCAAGCCACCCACTGTATAGACTTGAGAGACTGTGGCTTTGCACTCCCCAAGATGGAACAGTGGGCAACCCACCCACTGCAGAGACTTGAGAGACTGTGGCTTTGCACTCCCCAGGATTGAACAGTGGGCATGTGGCCCCCACGTGGATTTGGCGCTCAACCGGCTGAGGTGCCCCCCCTTTCCCTCCTCCTGAGGTGCCTGTTTAGTTGCTATCTGATGCCCCTGCAGTGTTCTCTCCGTCATGGTCAGGGATCTTGTGTGGGCCTCGCCCATACCGTGTGGGCCCAGTGTTCCATGGACTTAATTGGAGCACTACCTGGACTACTATGCTTGGTATATATTTTGTAAATGGTGTATATATATATATATATATATATATATATTTGCCTACTTGATTTTAATATATTACAATGGTTACACTCATTTTCTATTGTCTTTGCATTCTTCCGGGGGGGAGAGGGTTGGGGGGTGTAACTGTGATGTATTAATATGCATCAGTGTGTGTGTTGTTGTGGGTGGGAGGGTGTTGCGTGTGTGTAACCCTGTTTTTTCCTTCCCCCCTCCCCTGTGTCGTAGGTGCAGTACTCACTATGGTCTTCGTCGCCGGCATTCGTGCTCCTGGTAGAGGAGTAGGAAGACTATCGCAGGTAGAATTTGGAGTTCCGGGTTCATGGTGTCCTCGTTCCTCGTGGGGTGTGTAGAGGTGAGCGTTTTCCCTTCGAAATTCCTGTTTCCGCCGTGTTTTTATCCACGGTGAATCCATTGGCCTGTCATAATAGTGTGGGCGGTATATTTTCTCCCACCTGTCTGTTGCCGGTGACTGCTGCGCTGTTTGTTTGTACCGCTGTGGCGGTCGGAGTGTTAAAGTGGCTGTCTTTGTTGGCAGTTTCCGCAACAGTCGTAATTGCAAATTTTTTACCGCCGGCCTGTTGGCGGTCTTACTGCCGCTTTAACACCGTCCGCCAGGGTTGTAATGACCACCTCTATGTGCTCTCTCCAATAAAAACAGATCTGAGAGTCCCCGTGGCACCACTTTAGTTTCTCAACCAGTCCTTGATAAACTGTGTTGCACTGGGTCCCACCACTCTCTCCGGCATTCCAATTATACACACATTATTGCATCTCACCTTGCCCTTTGCATCCTCTGCCCTCTCCTGCAGAAGACATATTTGTGTTTACAGACCCTCCAGTTCTGTTGTGTAGGCAGCCTGTTGTTGAATCAAGGGTCAATTTCAGTTGTTTTGGCCCTGTCTGTCAGTTTGCGTTGGTCATCAAGAAGAAGACCTAGGTCCAATGCCAATGATCGTATGCGATGTTCAATGCCCCTTATAGAATAGAATTTCGGATTTCCTGAAGGATAATATTTTGTTTGTCTGGACCTGTACTAGGTGCCGTAAGAAGAATAAAATCTATTCCTGCGTGATCTGGGAATCCTATCGGACCAGGCACACCCTGATTGTGAGCTGGTGTGGCTTGGCTGGTGGCCTGCGGATCCTACAAAGATGAGCTATACAAGACACACTGAATGAGTTTCAGATGTTCTTTTTGGTACTGTGTTAGGGAAAATGAGGAGTGGATCTGGTTATCCTCGTTCATAGAGGTACCGCCCCAGGTTTTGAGTCTAGTTGAGAGGTGTGGTGAGCAGGCAGACCAAGGATTGGGGCAGAGTGCTGTAATATAATATAATATAATATAATATAATATAATATAATATAATATATGCTCAATGTAATCAACCTGAGGTCCGAACTGCAGTGTTCTGTAGGTGGATCCAATTGTCATGGGGCATAAGCATTTTTAATGAAACTTTGCAGCAGCTTATCTGGCAAATGCTGGTCCCCCACCTATGTAGTGGTGTGTCCCTGTATGGAAGCTGCAGTAGAAATCAGCAGTGTGTAGCAATAACCCCAGCAGGTCATGGATATCGTCAATCAGGAGGAGGGGGTCAAACTCAGCATCCCAGGTGAGGCATTCACTCCACGGGTCAGGTCACCAAAGAAGAAAAGCGAAGGTTTATTTTGCAGCACTTTGTTCTGACCAGTTGTGCTGCACTGACCTTTAGCCCCCACCTTCCAAAAAGAAGTCTTGCTTCCCTTCGAGGTGCAGGCTGCCCGGGTCTCCTCCTTTTACAAGTGCTGCAGGTCTACCCTGGGCCGGTTTTGTAAACAGTTCAGGGCATGTCAGCAGCTGCTGGGGAACAAAGAAAGGGTACCGCGGGCGTCAGCCACAGAAGCTCACCAGCCACACGGTAATGCACCACACTTACCCTCAAGGCCGACCCAGTTATTTTATTTATTGAGGATGATTTCTCCTAACAGGCAACCATGCTGCATGTGGCTGACATACCCCTTTCTTAAATTGCTATGAATTTAGAGAGACAAGACTGTGCTTTTAAAGAGCTAAGGGGCAGATTTATGGAAAGGGGTGCTGCACCGAGTGCAGCCCCACTTTCCCTTTGCCACTTAGCACCCCCCTATCACCACCATGGGTGCTCCATGTTTAAAATACGGCGCACCATGGTGCAGGCTAGGGGGCAATAGAGTCATTTTTAGAGTACATAAGGCCCCCATTCTAAAGAATGGAAGCCCCCTTTTAACGCCTGCTCTTGAGCAGGTGTTAAAAGTGCCGTAATAAATGGCACAAGGAAATCCCATTGATTTCCTTGCACCATTTTACCGGCTCCCCTAACGGGGGAACGCCCCCTTTGCATATGTTATGACTGGTGCAGGCATAATGTAGCGCAAAGGGTTTCAGTGTGGCACAATGCATGCATTGCGCCTTCCTGTAAATATGACACAGGATTTTGGCCTTGTTGCGGCCCATTAACGTCAAAATAAATGACGTTAATGTGGCGCAAGGTGGCGCAAGGGGCCTATACATATGCCCCTAAATTTCACAGTAGTGGATCACAATCAGGGATCCCATAACTATTATGACCACTTAAGCAATGCTGAAATAATATTTACCAGGGCATTAATCCAAGTATACAGCTGAAGCAGAATAATTGTAAAAATAATAAATGTTTCATGTATTATTTGATGAGGTTCTGTGTTCTATTCCATTCTAGTGTTGTTATGAGCTGTTTTATTATGTTTGCATTTACTTCTGAAAATCTAATTCAATTGATCTCACTTTCTGTGTGACACTCCTCTGTCACCACTTCCAATGGTATACTTCATTGAAGTTTCATTAGACATAGGATACACCAATAACTTATTAAGTGTATCGAGGTCTTGACCCCTGAATCCAGTTGAGTAAGAGATGACTTATCAACCCTGGCACATAAGTGTAAGGAGAACAGTTACCCCACCATACTCTAAGATAATCATGTGTTTCAAGGAATAATAATGGAGCTTGGATTCAGAGATCAATAATGCTAATCACGTTCTGTGGAGTTTTCACTGCTATTCTGTACATACAGTTACAGGATGGCCCAGTGCCAGATAATTTCACACAATGGAATTTATTGCAACATAATTAGAGCAATCTGGAGCATGGTTTCCCTAATTAATGACAATGTGTATCCGCTATGCTGAATATTCACTGGGTGTTAAATATTGGGTTTCTGGTTGACAGAGGTTTGCACCCTGTTCAAGTAGGAACCACAACCTTGGTCAGGGTAAGTCAGATGAACACCATAAATTAACCTGTTCTCACCCTCTGGTAGCTAGTCACAGAGCAGTCAGGCTTAACTTAAGAGGCAATGTGTAAAGTATTTGTGTAACACTTCAAACAGGAAAATAGTGAAAACACTACACAAAAAGACACCATACCTAGTTAGAAGAACAGAGCTTAATTTTAGGAACAACACGAGACCAAAATCACAAAAATTCATTAAGTAGAAGTCAAGATATAATGTTTTTAAATAATGGACCGAAATATAATGATTAAAAGCATAAAGCATCAACCGGGGCTATCTGGTCAAACTAGACCAAAAGTTCAGGCTGTTCGTGATGGAATGCAGGGTGGATACAGTCTCAGGCAAGTCCAGCTGAAGTTTAACCTTCTCAAGGGATGAACCAAGAGTCCAGTTCATGGGGCAGAGGTTAGTTGGGAGCATGGAGCGCATCACTAGCAGTACTCCATGAGCCTGAAGGGTTGACCGGGCATGGCAGACAGGCGGGATGAAGCCTCACAGTCATGAGCAGTGAAACTTGCTTTGTGTAGAGATGAGCTTGTGGTCGCTCACTCTGATTCTTTGGGGGAGCAGCGCATTTCAGGTGCGACTGGACCTGTTCTCAAAGAGCACAAAAGCTTGATTACAAAAAACACTTCTAAGGGCCCAGAAGTAGAGGGGCACCACTTTGGGGGTTAGGAGCTGGTTGAAGACAGGTCAAGGAGCTGTAGAAGGTGAGTTGGAAGTCTTTTGTGTCCCTGAGACTTCAGAAAACAGGCATCAAGCCAGTAAGCCCTTGGAGTCACTTTGGTTCTGGGATGTAGAGATGCACGCCCAGTCCTTCTCACTCCAAGGCAAGCGGGCAGCAGACAGCAGGTCAGCTCAGAAAAGCAGGAGTCCAGCAGAGTAGCAGCTCAGCAGAGTGGCAGTCCTTGTAGCAGCCCAGCAGTCCTTTGTCCTGGCAGAGTATCCAGAAGTGGACTGAGTTGGTGGGGTCAGAGGTCCAGTACTTATACCCAGTTGTGCCTTGGAAGTGGGGGAGACTTCAAAGAAATGTCTTTGAAATGCACAGAGGTCCTCCTTTCCTGCCAAGCCCCAGTCCCTAATTTGGGACTTTTTCACTACCAAGGCATGTAAAACATAAAAGTACATGCCCTTCATTTTACAAACATTGTACCCTGCCCTGTGGGTCATACAGGGCCTAACTTAGGGATGACATATATGTATAAAAAGGGAAGGTTTAGGCCTGGCAAGAGGTTTATCTTGCCAGGTTGAAGTGGCAGCAAAAACTGCACCGTCAGGCCCTGCAATGACAGGTCTGAAACATTGTTAAGGGGCTACTTAGATGGGTGGCACAATTAGTGCTGCAGGCCCACTAGTAGCATTGAATTTACAGGATCTGGGCACATGTAGTCCACTTTACTAGGGACTTACAAGTAAATTAGATATGCCAGTTGGGTATGAGCCAATGTTACCATGTTTTATGGGAGAGAGCACAAGCACTTTAGCACTGGTTAACAGTCCTAAGTCTTAAAGTCCAAAGTGTCCTAAAGCTGTCAGGTATAACAATTATAAAGTCATTAATTCTTGCCTGATCCCAATAACATTATGGATTTCTCCCTGTGTACTTCTGACTTCTTCCCACTTAACTCACAAGAAATACTGAAGTTTTTCTATTGAATTGTTGGAATTGTAAAAATGGATACAGTGTGTTTTTTTTTAGCTCTGTGGGTGGTGTTTTCCCGGACGTCGATCTCAATAATGGGAATTTTACATTATCAAGGGTTTTTTGTACTTTTCCTTCTTGCATTGATACTTCTCATTATGGGTGCCATGGATGATTGATACCAGGCACCTCATTAACGCAATGTTAGAGAGGTACATTCCATGATTTCACTAGCAATTTGGGTATATAACTGCTGTATTCCTATCATACACAATAGCCCTGAGGAAGTCTTCTGATTACATGTTGTTCAAGTTGTATTTGGACTGTACAATATACTATCAGCAGTGTAGTTATTCTCGTGTGTAATGTGTAGGATACTGCTTAAATTGCACTTTACACTGCCAGTAATATTAATTATTCTGTCAAACAAAGCATTGTTCTCTACGAAATATTTTTGACTACAATAAGTCATTCATGATTTTGTAAATTGAATTTTTTGGTGCTCCAGACTTGCATCAAATGTTACATTTGGCATCGCCTATGGCAATGGTCATGATTGCAGCAGTAGTGCTGTCTGTTATAGCAAATAAGTAGTTTGTTTACTGACCACAATTTGATGGGGGTGGGTTTCAGCGCTGTTTTATTTTTATACTGCTGATATTTTGTAATAGGTATTAACTCGCACGAAATATTGAAGTACTTCTATTGAATTGTTAGAATTGTAAAAGTGGATAAGGTATCCTGCACAACCACCAAGTTCACGTGGACTTCTGCGTAGCAGTGAGCAGGCTGCTCATCAATTCAGAGGTGCAAGCATACAGGCCTCTTATGGATATGGTGTAACAGTAAATAGGGTGTGTGGAAAAAGGTCTGTGTATGGCACATGGGCCTCACACAGATTTCGGTTCAGCTCTGGAATATTGTACATAGCTGCTTGCTGAAGAAGACTGATTCTGAACTTGCTGACTATCCCATCTTCCTTTTCCTTCCATTGCAGCAGCATAAACATCTCTTCCTAGGTCCAGATGGTGTCAATATTCTGTCTCTGGTCTCAGACTTTTTTACACAGGTGTGAAGAGGTCACACTGAATAAGCCAATGGCTTCTGCGTATATCACGTTTTGTGGCAGCTGGCCACTCAAATAATTCAATGGAGAGCCAAGATTTTTAGTGCACATAATCATAATGTGCATTTGACTATCTGGTGTGCTCCAATTCCTTTGCAACTCGGCACAGAACTGGCACTCTCAGGCATGGATTGCAATCCAGAAGATCTCTGGCCAATTGGGTGTAGGTGATGGGCTTTTCGCTATCAGCAGAACAGGGCACGGGGTAAGGGGAAAGGACAGGTAGTCCACCTCTCTAAATAAGATGTGGAGGACTAGACTTTGCCTTTGACAATCTCTTTGCTGCTTTTGATGCGCCACATACTGGCCTGCTGGAACTGACTTTGTCCTTCCCACTGCTATTTGGAAGACGTGAATTCAATACATTACACGTCCACTTAGCTGTACAAGGCATTTCACAAGGAGATGTATCAGGAAAGCAGTGCATGGTACGCATGCAGGTATAAGAAGTGACAGCAGCACTGACTTCCACCTACAAAGCAGTTTACAAGCTTAGTGGCCGCATCAAACTTGGAATATCCCAGCCTAGCGATAATTTTCCCCTCATGTTTACAAGCATCCATATGCACTTTCCATGCAATCACTTATAAAACTTGTCAAGGGTGTCGTAACATGAATCTCCTGTGCACAAAATACAATAAGAATATAATAAGAAAATTAGAAGCAGGATGGCACTTGGGCATAGTGCTAGGGACATTCATACCAAAGAAAGTCAGATTCAAAGAGACATATGTGCTTTAGAATGTCTGTGTAAGGTGTAGAGAGAATTGTGCTCCGTTCTTTCGAATTTCAGCTTTGCAATGAAATAAACACTATGCATAAGCAGCTAATGAAATCAGATTTTCAGAATAGAAAGTTGAAAATATTTCTGTAGCTACCAGGTGAGCCTACGAGTGGTGAGCCTATGGGTGGAAAGAAGGCTATATTTAGTCTTAAACTATTTGGAACGACGCATAGAGCAGACACAATGCCCACAGCCTTCAATCTGTGGAGTCTTTAAAACATTGATCAGTCTCACATAGTCGGTCTTCAATTAGAGTGAGCGCCAAATTATCGAATGTACTTGGATTGTATTCTGCTGACTGCTGTATAGACTCCTTCTTCTGTTTGGACATAATAAGCTACATTATTTGTAACAGTGGGCATGCTAAAGAATTAGCTCTGTGCCTATCATCACTTTCCCTTTCTGCAGGAAATGATCCTCTAAATATGATCCTTTCACCTCACTCATTCACTTTTGATACTGATCAAGCCCCTTTTGATACTGATGCTGTTTTTTGATGTTATTGCGTTTCCTCCTGATAGAAGCGGTGTTTCTTAAGAGCTGTATAGATTTTGGGGATCAGTAGTATTGTTACCTGGACCTTTATGAACCGGGTTTCCCGTTCTGTAGACTGTTTTTTGTAGCTAGTGTCACAGGTACATGCTGTCCTGAAAATTGAGGCAATATAAGAGGCATTCTAGAATTAGTATTATCCTGTTTAAAAGTAGAGGCAGATTCTGAGGGTTCTTCTTGACACGTGTGAATAGCACCCCTATATTCTGGTTGAATTCGCACTAGCTCTGTCCTTATTATTGTTTGCTGAGTGGAAAGACCTAATTTGGATAGAGATTGAATCACTAGGTTTAATTCAGACAAAGCAGGCAAGTTTACATCAGTTTCCTGTTTTGCGTTTGTGCTGGTAGGGGCTATTACTTTGTTGGTGGAAGCAAAGCTGGCAGTGTTCGATGTTGGAGATTGTTACTAGGGGGCTTTCATGTCTCTTTCAGCAGTTCCAATCACAGTGGTTGCTGGTGTCTTGCCAGTGCACTCCTTCCCAATACAAATAATACCCCCATCTGATTTATTTTCAACACTCTCTTTGGTGTCCCTCCCAGACCCGGTCTTCAGTTTGTGGTCTGTTTGCTGCCTTTCCCCAGATATTGACATAGAATGTGTCAGTTTCTTGTGGTTCTCTCTCTGTGGGGAGTGTACATTTGAAGGCATCTGAATTTTGTAAGGGGGTGGAGAGTGCGCATGTCTGGTGCAGTGGTTTTTCAGGTCTGGGTGCACGTTTCTGGATTAGTGTGAGATTTTTTATATCTGTTTAAAGAGGTGATCCACCAGATGTTTTTATGTCTTTCAACAGCTAACATGAAACATTTTCTAAATTTGTCAGAAACTGTGTCCCGCCTCATAAAACAGACTGCAATTTTCTTTTAATCTGTAACATCAGTAGTGCCTCCTGAAGTCTAGTTTATGTCCTGCATTTTTATCGGGCAAAGCTGCACTGAAGTCTCACTTGCTCCTCAGAGTAATCATTTGAAAGCCCTTCAGTCTCAGACTTGCACTGTTCAGCTTGCACAGCTCAGCAGCTTTTGTTGAAATTCACTGTCCCACAGGTTGCCTCAGATTGGCTCAGCATTGCTGCTAATCAGTGCTTCGTAACCACCAACTTTTCTCTCTAGTGTTCTCTGCAATCTTTGGACCACAGCAGCTTGGCCTGCTCGGCTGTCAGCAGTGCAGCCATAGTCCCGCCAGGTCTGCAGTCAGATTCTGGACCATTCAAACATCAGTACCTTGATCTCTTTAAGAATGGTCCTGAGAAGCAGTAAAAGTAGAGACAAAAGGCCACAAATGATACTTCCCAAACCCAGATTTATCAGACTTCTTCATCTTTCATTTGTCATGCATGGCAAGTGTTCATATAGCAGCTTAGGTGGCAGCCAGCATCCTCGTCACAGTCTTGACAGAAAGGGGGAGTTCTATGAGTGTGAGGGGGAAGTGACAAAGAAGGTTAGAAGGGTGAAGGAGAAAAAAACATTGCCCCATAGAACTGATGAACTGACCACTCATACCTATCTTGGATCCCATGATAGATACAATTAATTAGGACTGGTAACAGGACAGGACAGGAAATTATACAATACCTATCACCAGTCACAAAGCCCCAACATTGATGCTAATGTACCATCAACATGGAGAAGCATGTCACACCTTCCAAAAAGTATTTACTACCAGCATTGGTTTTCAAATGGCCCTTATACAATTCCAGTAACAGATGGCCATCGCTTCAGCAAGAGTCACAGAACTAGAAGAGTGACTAAATGAGACTGAAATAATCACCTGCTTAGCTATTAAAGAAAGAGATAGTATGTCAGAATGGATGAAAGCTATACAGTACAACATGGATGGCAGTAGAACAGTCAGAGGAAGACTACTCTGAGAGAGTTTGGCATAAAAGAAGGGTGGAACAAATGGATCCTCAACAGTTTATAATTGATCTACTTACTAAGACATTTCCTGATTTGAAAAATCACAACTTTGAGAAACAGATTACTAGAGTCCCCTCAAATCTATAATACTACCTCAAGATACCAAGCAAATAAGACTGATGATTATTAATATTCATTAATGTGTTTTAAGAGGCAAAGACAAGGTCTCTCAACAAAGGAAAAGAACATAGGAGGGCATCCTCCAAGTTGAATGAAGTTGATGCATGGAATATATTACTTGGCAGATTATATGAACCAACACTAAACTTAAGCCCATATTTATACTTTTTGATGCCAACCTGCTATAGCGCAGGTTTGCGTCAAAAAGTATAGCACCGGCTAGCGCCATTCTAGGATGCTAGCCGGGTCCCATAATTGAGGAATGGTGCAAGCCGACGCTACGGCCCGGTTAGCATCAAAATACATGACGCTAACCAGGTAGGGGAGGCGTGGGGAAGACTGGAGGTTGTGCGGGACAGAATGGCACTAGTCAGGTTAGATTAAAAAAAATTACTCTAACCTGACTAGTGACATTTTTTTGATGCATAACCCCCATGGACATGGCCCCTGTTTTACCAAAGACAGGAGTCATGCCCCCCAGCCCAGTGGCCATGTCCAGGGGACTTATGTCCCCTGGGCATGGCCATTGGGCACAGTGCCATGTAGGGGGGTCCAAGTTAGACCCCCCCTATGTATGGCACTTCGGATTTTTTTTTTAAACTTACCTGGACTTACCTGGGATGGGTCCCCCCATCCTTAGGTGTCCTCCAGGTGTGGATGCGGGTGGGTGGGGGTATCCCTTGGTGCAGGGAAGGGCACCTGTGGGCTGTTTCCATTGTCTCTGACCATGGAAAAAGGCCCATAGGTTCCCTAACGCCTGCCTTGACTTAAGGGTTAAATAATGGTGCTAAGGAGGCTTAGCGCCATTATTAAAGACCCTCCTCCTCCCGTGCGTGATTTTAGCATGGGAGGATAAATAAGGCGCTAGGGCCTTTGAGTCCTTTTTTGCACGGGAACGCCTACCTTGCATCTCATTGACGCAAGGTAGTTTTCCGCAGGCCAAAAATGACTTTAACTCCAATATTTTGGTGCCAGGCATGTCTAGCGCCAAAATATAAATATGGGGTTAAGTTTGCACTGGATTTGGGTAAAACAAAATGACACAAATCCGGCGTGAACAGAGTATAAATATGGCCTTAGGCCCATGTTTATACTTTTTAACGCAAACCACCATTAGCGCAGGTTTGCATCAAAAATATAGCGATGGCTAGCCGGCGCTAAGGCCCGGTTAGCTTCAAAATAAATGATGCTAACTGGGTAGAGGAGGCATAGGGAAGACTGGAGGTTGTGTGGGAAAGAATGGCACTAGTCAGATTAGAGTTAAAAAAAAAGACTTTAACCTGACTTGCGTAATTGTTTTGACACACAACCCCCATGGACAAGATTCCTGTCTTAGTAAAGACAGGAGTCATGCCCCCCCAGCACAATGGCCATACCCAGGGGACTTATGTCCCCTGGGCATGGCCATTGGGCACAGTGCCATGTAGGGGGGCCCAAGTTAGGCCCCTCTATGGCACTCAGATTTTTTTTTTTTTAAACGTACCTGGATTTACCTGGGATGGGTCCCCCCATCCTTAGGTGTCCTCCAGGTGCGGATGGGTGGGGGTGTCCCTGAGGGCAGAGAAGGGCACCGGTGGGCTGTTTTCATGGTCTCTTACTATGGAAAAAGGCCCACAGGTCCCATAACGCCCGCCCTGACCCAGGCATTAAATGATGGTGCTGAGGAGGCTTAGCGACATTATTTAAGACCCTCCTCCTCCTGTGCATGATTTTTGCATGGGAGGATAAATAAGGCGCTAGGGCCTTTTAGTCATTTTTTGCCTGGGAACGCCTACCTTGAATCTCATTGATGCAAGGTAGTTTTCCGCAGACAAAAAATGACTTTAACTCCAATATTTTGGCTCTAGACATGTCTACCATCAAAATATAAATATGGAGTAAAGTTTGTGCTGGACTTGCGTTTAAAAAAACAACTCAAATCCAGCACAGAGTATAAATATGCCCCTTAATCTCAGTCATCTTAAGCATGGTAATGGAATGAGTTCTAATTTTGTTTTATTCTGACTGAGGAGAGTATATATTACCCAGATACCTTGTGGTGAAGCACAACCCTCATATTCTTAGTAAGATGTGTGTATAGATACCTTGGGCCTCATTTATAAGAACTGACGTATCGCTGTGTTGCTGCAACAAGCATCAACATAACGTACGCATTGCTTTGTAAATATTAAATGCCATGGACGCATCTTATTTATGGGATGGCGCACCATGGTGTAAAGTCCGGGTTGTGGCAAAAAAAAGTTGATGCATTCATGGGAGTGATGTCGCAGCAGAAACTGATGCATCAGGATCAAAAGTGATGTAAGGCAGGTTTGGCACACATAATACAATGTAAACCACATAAGCGTCACTTTTCAGTCATGATGTGTCAAAACAACTACAAAAAATGACGTACCTGGTCAAAAAAACAAACCACACAAGGAAGCCATGGAGCAGAGTGCAGAAGTCAGGACAACAAAGACGACAACCCCAGCACCAGTCAGGATGTATGGACAGACTCCCAGGGGAAGAGGAAGAAAAAGTGCAATTTCAATGAGGAGGAGAACGATATCTTGATCAATGAGGTAGCAGAGCATCAACATCAGCTCTTTGCCACCTCTAAGTTGCCACTAGGGAAGAAAGAGGCAATTTGGCAGTTCGTAGTGGAGAAAGTCATTAGCATGGGACAAGCAAAGAGGACAGTCATCAATTGTAAAAAATGCTGGCATGACCACAAGCGCTGGACAAAGGAGAAACTGGCCAACAACCTGAAGGCTGCCATGCAGATTAGAGGAGGGAGCCCAGTGCCCCATGACGGAGCTGGATGCTTTGGAGGATTGGGTGGCAGCTATCATTCCAGACCAGTTGGTAGCTGGAGTACGAGGACAGGACAGCGTTGGCCAAGAGGAACAACCAGAGCCACAGGATAATTATCCACGAGAGGCAAGAAAAGGTTATGTTGTGCAGTGCAGCTAGCCATGTCCCAGCGCTCCACTGTGCTGTGTGCAGGGCAAAGGGCAGGAATCTGGCAATGTCCTGTAAAATGGCGCAGAAATGATAGTCACGCTGGCCAGTTACATGTTGAAAAACTCAGTCCAGCTCCGTCACGTTTCTCCTTTCCATGTGTGAAGGTCAACCTTTGTGTACTTTCATGTGTAGTGGAATGTGCAACATGAGTCACCAGAACTACAAGTCCCACAATAAAAAATGAAAAATATAGACTGGAACAACACATCATGGATACACACTTGAACCCTGCCCAACCTGATGGTGACAATGCAGGCCACCTTGCACCATGAGGCCACTGTGTCTTACTTGGGCCCATGTACACAAATGAGGACTACAAAGCAATGGAATGGAATCGGCCTGTCAGAGGAGAAGCAGCTCACCTGAGAGGGGGATCAGGAGTGGGGTATGTGAAGTATCAACACATAGGAACACACCAAGAGCCATGTGTATATTAACTGGCATAAAACTACATAGCACACAGCTGTCCCAATGTGTGAGTTGAGACCACACAGGTGTCAGCTTCCTTGGTAGGGACCACTAGAATTCATGTAATTTACTAAATCAGACTAGGGTGGGGGTGAATGTAAGTTATGCACAGCAGAGGACCATGTGTGCCCTGGTGGGCCACTGGTCATGCAGTGCATTGTAAGAGCTGGCTGAGTATGCTGAACTGCCATTGTGTCTGAATTGGGAGAGATTGCATAGCACGGGAGTCAGAACGGATATGTGTCCTGCAAGGTAGCCTGGCCAATACACATGCACTGCTGTGTCTGACAGTGTCACACTTGTGTTGAAGCTGGGAAGGGATGACAGAGAAGAGCCAATTGCGGTACAACATGCTACATGTGATGGGGACCTGGATGAAGATGTCGCGCGTGGCAGAAGGGTGTTTGAAGGAAAATTGTCTCACCATGCCACATATGTCTAAGTTGGAGGATGTGAAACAGGGATCTGTCAAGGTACAGAAAGTACTAGTTTGCCACCACACAGGGCAGGAGTCAGAGGTGGTTGGAGGTTGAGGTGGATGGGCCAAGTTATGTTGAAAACCTGGGTAGGTACATGTCACCACTTTCAGCACTACTACCATGTGGATTACAGCATGATCCATAGCCCTCAATATCAGCCAGCCATGTCAATCCATTGGATATGGTTTGGCATATTATTCGTGTTGTAGACACATGAGAGTCAATGTATAACCTGGGTACCATCACTGTGTGGCAGTATGTTGAGCCTGTGGTACAAAATGAGGAGTGCAGAAGATGCATGTACATGTACAAGTGAGTGGGCGTGAGTCAAACGATGTGTGATACTATGTAGATAACCAACTCTAACAATTCCGAACTGGGGTGATCATCAGTATTAGCAATCTACCTAGTTTGACTGGGCCCATCTTTTCAGATTTGGCATGCAGTCCCCACTTGCCACAAAGATAAAGCCAACTGTGTATGCAAGGAACTCACAGGAATATACACAAATAGGAAATACAAGACAGGTATATGCTCTCACACATTCCTGTAGTGTAGGAAGGTTGGTAGGTGTGTAGAAGTGTGCAGGATATGTGTGAAGAACCCAACCCTTGACCACATGAATGAACAATTTGTAAGCAAGACATCGCAAGAAGGCAGAGTGTCATAGTGTACTGTGTGTAGGGTAGACAGCAGGATCATACCTAAATCATGACCAGACCCACATCACCTGCACAGCAGCTGTGGGCTGAATATTGGCCACAGGGAATGCCGGCACCCTGGGGACTAGGTGCATTGTGCACAGTAGTGGTATCAATATGTCAAAACACATTATAGGCATCTTGAAAATAAATGCAAAACACCGTGGCAGTTGGTAACTTTTATCATATGTACAGGAATGGTAGGCCTAGTGGGCTGTGTGACTGTGTTGCAATATGTGTTTTGACAAAACAATTCAGCCTTGTCACACAGTATTTGAATGAGCAATGCAGAGATACTGCCATCTGAAATGTAACTACAGTGCAACTTGGACTCAATACCAGCGGAAGATGGTCGATGAGATGAGCGTGGGGATGAAGACCATGGCGGGCACCCTTGAGGCAGTCAGTAGGTGCCTCAGTCCCAATAAGGACACCTCGGTGATTAGAGGCACCTACCCTCCATGACCATGACTCCATGACCTAAAACAGTCCCTGGCTGACACCACTGGTGTTATGAGGCAGAGGAACAAACTGCCCTGCCAAAGTGGTACAAGTGAGGGGGTCAAATAGCTGGGGGCAATCCACAACATTCTGTAGTCCATGGAGTGGAAGCAGGACACCTATATAGCAACAATGTACTCCTATCACTGCGACATTGGTGCTGTGCTGGCAAACCAGCAGGTCCTTCTTAGTGCAGTGCTGCCTCACTTGTTAGTTCAGAAAAATGCTGCTGTGGACAGGGGATCCACATCTTCAGCTCCTGAGGTGTATGTGTCTCCGTCACCTCTGGCACAGACAACACCCCTTTCATGGGATACACCACACACATCAGAGGAGGAAGATGTGGCCTGCACCTCTTTCCACTGAAAAACTGCCTTGTAGCATTTGTCTGTGCCAAATGCCCAATTTCTCGTTTGAACAGTGCTGATGACCATGGCAGTGTACTTCTGAACTGGTACTGTCCTCAGTTTGCTTTCCCACCGGTTGATCTCAGCCATGTTTTGGACTGTCGATGTGACCTGTCTTCCCTATTGGCAATTGGTCCTTATACTCTTCACTGAAATACTACTCTCCTCCACATGTCCCAAGCAATGTATTCCCCATGGACTCTGTCTGGAGATACTTTGTCACACAAATACTATGCCACAAAACATGTTAGGGTTGTCACCATATGGACTGCCTCTTGCTCTTTGGTTCATGTGTCAAAACAATCACTTACCAAGACCAGCGTGTTGTGTATCTGTTTATGATCGGACGAAGTAGACCACAGTGGATGTGCTGCCCCTGGAGGCACAACCTTCTATTGAAAGCAAATTGGGTTAGATAGACCTATGCCAACATTTGCACAGGCCAATGGCAATAGTATATGTGAACCTTATGTCCATCTAAACTAGCTAGTAGTTACCCAAGGTCACATGCATGAAGTGCTACAATTAGCAATATGTCAATTGAAAGAATGAATGAAGTTCCTGCCCAGGTGAGGGACAATTCCATGGATACTAGCCAGCAATCAACACTGAGGTGACAATACTTTGGTGCAAGGGAGAGTATGTAAGTGTCTGGCATCAGTGTGTGAGCCAAAACCACCCAGAATACTGGCAACTGTTTGTCATGATCAACCATATAATACATGTAGAACTACATACACTGTAACAGTATGGGAATACCTGTTTTGGCCTGTGTGTCCATCCACAGAAGGAGTGCCACTTACATTATCAATTCATGTGTGAGGATCGCTTACATGAGCCCATTGCAAACCTCACAGGATTGCTTCTGTTGGTAGTACACCTAGTCACACATGTAAACAAACACTGTATGGAGACCCCACAGCATGTGTCTAACACCACCTAACAATATATGTCAATTCTTACACAGTTAATCACCAATCATTTTTTAAAGTAGAAAACATATTTTATTAATTACAAATTCCAATATTTTTAATCTAAAAAACAACTACTCTAACTTATTTTACCTATCCTAACTAAAATAATCCTAATGTAACATAACCTATCTAACATACGCTTATGTATCTAAGAACTATCTTAATGTATCTACATTTAACATGCATTAAATCTACGCATATACCACAATAGACATGTTACACATGAAACCCACCTCCCTTAAGACGCATCTTCACACATTAACAACATAAATTACTCGTATAAAGAAACAAAATAAACATTTAAATCTAAACAAATATATATATTTTTAGTATTTTTTAAACAGTTATTGTTTTTTTATTTTTTAAAACATATGATAAACATCACCCCCTTAACAAACTACGCACCCAAATCCCCAGCTAACAAGATAAAAACTATAAAATCTAAAACATCGCTAACACTAAACTATACTAAACTATCCCTATGCTAATGTCTAAACTTACCTATGCTACTGTACAAAGAGTACAAGTAACATAAAAGAAATGGGGGGGAGAATTAAAAAGAGTGTCTCAAATTTGGGCATCCATCGGGTTCAATGCCTGCTGTAAACCGTTTATGCCCCACATGATTATGTCCAATTGCTGCTCCATTCCACTTACATGTCTCTCTAGTTCAACCGGGTCGTTCAGGACCTGCTGCTCAAAGGCAGATGGCTGTCCTGGGGTTGGTCGTTGTGGCTGTGTAGCAATCACTTGTGAGCAAGTAGAGGTGCTTGGAACTGATCCATTCACCAATGGGGAACATTGTCTACAAGGCTGGGTCCTGCTGTGGCTGCTCCCTGGTGAGCCTGTGGTTCTGCGTCCCATATGCCAGCAGCCCTTTCATCCACATATTGGTGGTCCATCCTCCGGTTTGCCTGGATAACATGCCTGAGGTGGCAGTAATGGTCCATCCTGATCCCATGGCCCCTGGCCTGGTCTGGTGTCATGTTGTCTGTTGGAGAGGATGGAAATATGTATCAGACTAAGCTGCACTGGATCTATTTGATTCAACATCATTCTTTAGTCAACAAAAACATCACATTTGGCATGTCCTGGCCATAAATGTACACTTGGGATATTAAAAATGGCAAGGACTCTTTTAAAATATAAACTTCCCAAAGGCACTTATGTGTCAAGATTGTAGGCATATAAAATGGCTGTGTATGCCAAATATACCTGTACACTGAGACTGCTTTGTAAATGTGATGTTGTGTATTTACAAGGAATGTCACACATGTTCAAACAAGCTACTCCCTGTGGTGATTCAAGCAGCATGCAATAGTGTTAAGACAGATGGAGGATGGCTAGCTATCCTACCTTCATGCTGGCTCATTGGAAACGTCTACAATCTTGATACATGAAAATACATGGAACCATACAATAGGCTCCAAGTACTGAAATACAAGCAAAACATGTGTCCCTATACATACCCTAGTATCTGCCCCTACAAGTCAGTTGAATTGCACCCTTGATGCACTTAACCTCAACCATTTCATGAGTGTGTTCATGAATGCTGCCGTTCTCATATGTATCATGTGCTGTACCTTACATGTCATGTCCTAGAGTTCATAAAGGACGACATTTTTCAAGGTGGTCCAGTATGTGTAACACCAGTAGCTGGACTGTGTAATGAACTGTATGCTGACCACACAGAGAGACATGCATGTGTTCTTCTACACATTGTCCTTCCACTTCCAAAAATAATAGAATTGTGTGGTCACGTGTTGCTTATAGGTCATTGGGTACAAGATGGCAAGAGTCAGGCCTTTAAATGCATTATCCTTGGTGGACTAGTGACATATGCCATATCTAGTTATGCTGAATCTGTCTGCACTGAGGTAGGTATTGTTACATCCTGTGTGGCCTGGACTTAAAAAAGACCTTACATTTCCATGAGTACAACTACACTAGCAACATGCAACCTGCAGGTTTTGACTCTTTTGATTTCTGTTACCAGTAGAACTCTCATAGCCGGGGAGCCGCTGGGGGCATTTGGGGTTTCTTGACCCCAGTTTCAAGTTTTTAGATTCCCCACCTTTGCTTATGTGAATCACAGCATGCTGGTAGCAGCGGATCACTGGCCATGCCCCACGACCTCAGACATGCCCCTTGGCTTGGCAGGCTATTTCTGGGGCATGATAGCACACCCACGCTGCTGGCGTCCTGTAGGAACACATGTGGTAAGCCCATCTGTGCTTTTCTGCAGCCGATCTGCCCCGTGCACCAGGAACTTTGGTCCTTCTCATGTATACCTCATGGATTTTCTGATATCATTAAACAAGGAAGGTAAGTCACCTTTGTGCAATGAGTTTATGTTTGTTCTTTCACAAAATAGTTATATGTGCGCTAATTGCCAGCTCACTTGTTGGGCTGCCTCAATACATAACTCCACCATAGAAGGGTCCCCTCTCCTCAAGGCCCCACCTAAGAATCACTCGCGTAAGCTAGAGTTCCTAATGTTGAAAGTTCAATCCTTAATTCAGCACAAATACGAACTCTACTAATATTTGAAGACCCACAGACCCGATCTCTCATTCCTAACTTAAACATGGACTGACAGCTTTTCAACATCTAACCTGGTGCAAGCTCTACCACCCGGCTACCTAATTAACAGACTAGATAGGGAAGGCAAGCCAGGGGGTGGGCTGGCAATAGTTTACGAAGACTGACTCACAGTCTCTTCCAAACCTGTTATTATTGCTGATTGTGAAGTTATGTCCTTTTGCTGTAAAGCTAATCACAACACCTTGTTTTATGGATTACTATTATATAAACCCCTGGCCCCAGAATCAAATTCACAGAATCTCTTTGTGATTTTCTTGAAGGTGTTGTGCAACATGGAAACTTTGCATTTCTGGGGCATTTTAACTTACATTTAAACACCTCATATAATAAAGACACCTCAACGTTATTAGACAACACTAGTGGCTTTGGCCTGAACCAATCGGTGAGTGGTTCAACCCATTCTGCAGGGCATATGTTTGATGGTAACTACCCTGGACTTCATCCGGAAGATATTCATCAGGTTTGCTGGTCCAACCATAATGCAGTATGTTTTAGTTTAGACATCAAGCTAAATATGTCCACAATACCTAAGCTCTCCCAGGAAGTATGGATTAGTCCCTGGAAGAAAATCAACAGTGTTGCGCTGTCTGAAACCTTAGTGGCTTCTCAGCCAGCTTTCTCTGGCGGTATAAACTTAGTGGCTTCAAACTATTCAAATTGTATAACTGAATTAGCCAATAAGCTTGCTCTCACCAAGTACACCAATCAGTCTCAATGAGTAAATTCACATCTAAGCCCTTTTTTGTCTTCCATGTGGGGTTCTGCAGGGGTCTTCACTGAGCCCATCACTTTTCAATATTTATGGGATGCCCCTCTTGAGTTCTGATTAGATCTTTTGGCTTCATAACAATCTCTTACGCTGATGACACCCAAATTTTGGTCCCCATTTTTAATGATGCAGAAGAGGTGGCCTTGCGTTTCCAAAGGTGAATGACTGCAATAGTCTCATGGGTGTGCTCGCGCTGCTTGAAACTTAACTCGTAGAAGGCAAAGGTGCTCCTCTTGGACGTGACACATCCTTTTGGAACACTTCCT
Organism: Pleurodeles waltl; assembly: GCF_031143425.1. Taxonomy (NCBI): domain Eukaryota; kingdom Metazoa; phylum Chordata; class Amphibia; order Caudata; family Salamandridae; genus Pleurodeles; species Pleurodeles waltl. Next base: position 458,670,732 of record NC_090444.1, on the reverse strand, counting down.
GGTGGCCTAAGCCCCTTACTTTTGACCCCTATCTATCCTTCTCTGAACAGACTAAGCAATTGACCTCAGCTTTCTATTGCACCTTAAAAAAAGTAAAAAAAGGTCCTGCTCTTCTTTCCCCTGGATTTTGTGAAAATAGTGATTACCTCCTTGGTGCACTCTAAATGGGAATACTGTAATGCCTTATATGCTGGGGCAAAGGTAGGCATTCTAAAAGAACTCCAGAATGCGTCCATCTGCGTTCTTAAGAACTTAAGAAAGTTTGAATCAGTCTCTAAGGGAAGAGAAGAACTACACTGGCTCCCTGTTAAAAAAGAAAGTTGCCCCTCTGTATCGCACACAAAACTCTCTCTCACCCTGGCCCGGTCCCCCTTAAAAATAAAATCCCATTGCACACTCCACAAAAAAGCTTTCGCTCTGCCACAGCTAAAATGCTAATCATTCCCAGAATTGTTAAAGTCTCCCGGAGTGACAGAAGCTTCTCCTACACAACCTGCTGTCTCTGAGATCAAATTCCTTGGTATTTACGAAACCAGTCACCCATACTGACCTTCAAGAAACAACTAAAAACATGGCTGTTTACTTATCCCATGTAACTTAACTGAGCTACTTAATCCTCAGATTGCTGGCAGACACCCTTGGGCATTTGTGTCCTTTACAAATAATCATATCAAATCAAATCAAATCAAATCAAACGTCAGGTAGTTTGCAATTGATACATACAAAGGCAGGTTCCCATAGGCTTCCAATCAAACACCATCCAAAAACAAAGGCATGTTGGACATTCATGCTCTGTGTTCCCATCTCATATTTCACTGATATGTAGCAATCTGAGCGGTCATCTGGTACCCATGATGCAGAATGACAGTTCACACATATCAGGATACATGTGGTCTAAGATGTGTATCTAAGTTCATGTTTGTCATTGACAATCACACACATTCCTTACAGAGCACAGAAGAAAATTAGATGACGCTCACTGGTAGCATCATGATTACAGAAAGTTTTTACATCAGCCACTATGTATGGGTCAGGCCCACCTACAAAACAAAAACATGGAACAATGTTCTGTAAATTTAGGATATGTACACGTATACAAATGAGACAACCTACATTTGTGTCACAAATGTCTCTTTAAATCAGCACAGAAGACATGTAGCATGTGGCAAAGTTGAAATGGCCTAATGATGACCATAGGTATGCCATGCTGAGGTGTTTACGGGTAATACCAGGGAAATAACGTCTCGCCTGAACAGAGTGCATAACCAGTTCAAAAACATCACTCATTACTACATGGTAGAAGGGTGCCTGTCTTAGATGGCTACGTGAACCAAATTAATGGATAGACCACACTCAGCAGGCTAACTACTTTCATGCCACTTTTTCAAAGGACTACGTGTCCTTTACTATGCTACAGACATCAGACAGTAGCCATGCTTGTTTTGTTTACTTCAGCTCACCCATAAAATATCACCAGTGCACAGAAAATGAACACTGTCCTTTATGACCCAGTAGTCTCATTAAGGAATATTAAGAATTTTCAAGCTGACATGCATGGCAAATTGTCAGAGGTGCTTCAAACAACCTGCCCAACATGTGATGTAATGACATGTGAGTGAGCTCCTCTGCAACATACATGGAGGATAGACCACACAGTTTGGACTCAGTAATAACCTGGCAGGCCAGGTGACAACATTCCACACACAGTGCCTAATGGATCCCCAAGTACCTTAGAGCATACCCTGCACTGCATGGTCTGTTTGTGCCAGCTAGGCCTCAATGAACATTGCCCTGTGGCATGTTTTTTGCCTAATGCTTGATGACTTGGAATGTGTTGCATGTGTATATTGACAGTGCGCATATGTGTGACTACTTGCATTCCCGGGGGGTTATTTACAGCATGCCTGTGCCACCAGAGCATCACTTTTTACGGCACTCCAGTGGTGCGGGCCTCCCAAACATATCTATGAGGTGATGCAAAGCCAACCTCAGTAAGTCTAGGCAGTGCAAAGCAGAGCACTGCCTTGCCTTACTCTGCGTCAAGAAGGTGTTCCATGGGTGTTGTAGTGGGTGTTCCTATGCAACAACCATGGATTTTGATGTTGCCACAGATTTACAAAGTCACGTAAACCTTGGGCAGCACCAAAACCTTATGCCTCCCCAGAGCAGGCATAACGCAGAGAAATGTTTTCATTTCTCTTAGTTTTTTCCTCTTTCCATGTATGCTGCTTTCTGCAGCACACATAGAACGGGGTTAACACCTACATGGGTTGCTTTTTGCAGAAAAGTATACTTTTGTTCACTAAGACAATCCTGCCAACAACGCAGTCACCATTTCACAATGTTGCAAGGGTGCTTGTGTTGGCACTAGGCACCAAATTGTGTGCCAGTGCTGGTTAAAAGGACAGGAATGCACTGTATCTCATCAATATGGTGCATTCCTGGCCTTTCGATTTGGCATAGGGCAGTGCAGCAAAAAGACCTGAGTGGTTTCCTATGCCAAATCTTTGTAAATGAAGCCCATGGTGTGGACACGAGGACATTCAATATATTGCTGTGAGATACACAGACTTAGGCCCTCATTATGACATTGGCAGTAAATGCCGCTTACCGTCACGCTAGCGGCCGCCAACTTACCACGGAGGGGGCAGATATCCATTCACTATATTATGACACACTCACCAATCTGACAGAATACTTCCACAGACACAAATCCGCCAGACCAAAGGTCAGTGATATACTGGTGGTATCAAAACCCACACCATTACGCCTACAGAACAACATCCACCACATTATGACCCATGAATCACCACGGTGGACATTCAACTGGGGTAAACCACTGGCACTCACAATCGACACCCACAGACAAAACTACATTGGACAATTCAAACAACACACACCTGAAAACCATACACACACCAAACCCACACATCCACACCACTATAAAACACACACCCACATTACCCACAACCCTTTACGATCACAAATCATTGGCACAAGACTGACACCAAAACCACTGCTACAACTACATACACACATACATACACCCATACATCCCTCACGCACCCCACTTCACACACCCCAACACATCACGCAACACACCCTCACCAACACACATCACGTAACACCCATGGCACCACAAAGGCACCCCCGTTTCACTGAGGAGGAGTTAAGGGTCATGGTGGAGGAAATCATCAGGTTAGAGCCACAGGACACGTCAATCAGCAGTGTGCCCACCTCTACAGGGACCCCAGGCCACACCTCGGATCCAAGACAATCAGGGACCTGGGTTCAGTGGCAGTGGGCACACGGTTCAGGGGACAGAGGCACAGGCCAACAGAGAAACTGGGAGGAGTGCTGTGTGCCAGGGGGAGGACAGGACCAGGGAACTGACTCTCCAGGAGACGCTCTCTGAGATCCTGGGAGCCTATCAACATTCCCAGGACACAATGGTCCAGATCCTAGACAACGTGTAGGAGAACCGGCGGCTCCAGGAGGGACAGTATCAGGGAGGACTTGCAGGCCATCAACAACACCCTGATCTCTATAGGCAAGGGTGCTGGCAGACATGGCCAACATCATGAGGCAGACAGTGTCACACTAGCAGGCCCCTGCCACTAGCAAGTCATATGAAAAGCCTTCCACTTCCGCTGCCGCTAGTGGCCAGGAGGCCCCGCAACAGGAATCACAGGCCACCAGCACCCCTCTCCATGCAGAAGGTGAACCACCCGGCAAACTTTCCCTGCTATTCAGACAGAAGCACGAGACACTTGCTAATACCCCCACCAGGAAATGAGACTCTCCTGATTGTCCCCCTTGTGTCCCACTCAGTCACCCTGTCCACCTTGAACTGCCATTGCTCCCCTACCTATGGCCGCTTGGACAATGAACCTGTGCTACAAACAGATTGGAACAATACCTTGGACTTTCCTCCATCATCACCCTATCCAATTGCACTTCCGACTCTATATATTAGCACTTCAATAAACACCCTTTGATATCAATCGATTTCGAGAATGTCATGTATTTCAAATATGGATTGATTGAAACAGGTACAACCAGTGTAAATGAACTTTACATAGAATGAGCATAGAAACAATGACCTGTAGCTGGCTGTTGTGATCACACCAGGTGTATTAGTCAAATCACCAACATCTGCAAAATTAACAGCCAGAGTTAATAGTAAGTTGGCATAAAAGTGGGAAATACCAACATGACAATGCCACACAGAATACAACCAAAGTCATTGTAATGTAAAGTTGGTCTGTCTCACCAGTGTCATTGGAAGTACTGACGGATTACAGATGTTCTGTTGTCCTCATCCTCATTTTCTGCCTCCTCATCCTTACTGTCCACAGGGTCTACTGCTGCCACAGGGGCATCTCCAGTCTTCTCCTCCTCCTGCAGAAAAGGGACAACGCGTCTGAGGGCCTGGTAGTGCAACATGCAGAATGCCACCACTATTCGGCAACCCTTCTTGGGTGAGCAGCACAAGGATCCACCTGTCAGATGGAGGCACAGGAACCTGGCCTTCAGGAGGCCAAAGGTTCTTTCAATGATCCTGCTGTTTCGCCCATGTGCCTCATTATAACATTCTTCTGCCCTTGTCCAGGCATTCCTCACAGGGGTCAGCAGCCATGATAGGTTTGGGTAACAAGAGTCACCTGCAAATATTGAGGGACTACATTTAGCCACACACTACCCTATATGGCCAACACCATAGGCATACACCAACATATACTGGGTGGGAACCAGGGCTCACCTATTAGCCACACCCTATGCCTCTGTAGTTGGCCCATCACTTTTGGGATGCTGCTATTCCTCAGGACAAAGGCATCATGCACTGACCCAGAATATTTAGCATTGACTTGGGAGATATACTGGTCCACCAAGCACACCATCTGCACATTCATAGAGTGGAAACTCTTACGATTCCTGAACACCTGTTCATTGTGGCGGGGGGACAAATGCAATATGTGTTCTGTCAATCGCCCCAATTACATTGGGGATATGTCCCATTGCATAAACCCCGGCCTTCACAGTGGCCAAATCCTCAACCTGGGGGAATGCTATGTAGCTGCACATGTGTTTAATCAGGGCAGACAACACTCTTGTCAGCACTATTAAGAACATTGGCTGTGACATTCCTGCCTCCAATCCCACTGTCACTTGGAAAGAACCAGTTGCCAGGAAATGGAACACTGATAGCACTTGCACAATAGTGGGGATCCCAGTGGGGTGACGGATAGCAGATATCAGGTCAGGCTCCAATTGGGCACACAGCTCTGTGATTGTGGCCCTGTCCAGTCTATAGGTGAGGATAATGTGCCTGTCCTCCATTGTTGCCAAGTCCACCAGGGGTCTGTACACGGGGGGATGTCTCCATCTCCAATTCATCTGCAACGGTAGGTATCTAAGGTACAAAAGAGTGAGGAGGCTGTCACAAACTGAACAATTGAGCCACAACAGTATTCCGCAATGTGCAAACATTTAATGGGACCGTGTAATTTGTCAAGTATGTGCTATTTCTCCTGTGACGCAGCATTATTCCATAGGCCTGCCCCTCCCCTGAAATGGCGCCCGCCTGGCCTGTGTGGAGGGACAGGAGGAAGTGAGGTAATTCCGCTGACGTTGTGCGCCATTGCAGGAGGCGGTCAGGAACCTCCGTGCAATTCCTATTGGTTATAATTGGGCCCTATGGGGTACAGTGGCCAACGGTGATCTACGCCGGCTGTGACAGATTGCACCAGTGCGAAATGACCACCATTTTCTATCTGATTCCTCACTTGTTCCCTGACCTTCCATAGGAGAGGACCTATACGGTAAACATCCTTTTTTACGACTTTTTTATGACGAAAGTCGTGGTTAACGAAAGCGTAACAATGCTTTTTTTAACCACGACTTCGTATTTTTGTGCCTTAACTACGTATGTTCTGAACAACGAACATGCGTGGTTAAGGTACAAAGAAGGGAGTTGGCGAAGGTAAGTGGTGGGTTTAGGTTTTGGTGTGGGGTTGGGGGGGTGGGGCGTTTTTGGTTTTGGGGAGGGGGTGCGGGGTCAGGGGGTTTTAGGTTTTGGTGTGGGGTTGGGGGGGTGGGGCGTTTTTGGTTTTGGGGAGGGGGTGGGGGTGGGGGGTTAGGGGGTTTTAGGTTTTGGGGTGGGGTTGGAGGGGTGGGGCGTTTTTGGTTTTGGGGAGGGGTGGGGGGTTAGGGGGTTTTAGGTTTTGGGGTGGGGTTGGGGTTGGGGGGGTGGGGGTTTTTTGGTTTTGGGGAGTGGGTGGGGGTTAGGGGGTTTTAGGTTTTGGGGTGGGGTTGGGGGGGTGGGGCGTTTTTGGTTTTGGGGAGGGGGTGGGGGTCAGGGGGTTTTAGGTTTTGGGGTGGGGCGTTTTTGGTTTTGGGGAGGGGGTGGGGGTGGGGGGTTAGGGGGTTTTAGGTTTTGGGGTGGGGTTGGAGGGGTGGGGCGTTTTTGGTATTGGGGAGGGGGTGGGGGGTTAGGGGGTTTTAGGTTTTGGGGTGGGGTTTTTTTTGGTTTTGGGGAGTGGGTGGGAGGTCAGGGGGTTTTAGGTTTTGGGGTGGGGTTGGGGGGGTGGGGCGTTTTTGGTTTTGGGGAGTGGGTGGGGGTCAGTGGGTTTTAGGTTTTAGGGTGGGGTTGGGGGGTGGGGCGTTTTTGGTTTTGGGGAGTGGGTGGGGGGTCAGGGGGTTTTAGGTTTTGGGGTGGGGTTGGGGGGGTGGGGCGTTTTTGGTTTTGGGGAGTGGGTGGGGGGTCAGGGGGTTTTAGGTTTTGGGGTGGGGTTGGGGGGATGGGGTGAGGGATGTAGGGTGAATGGTGCCTATTGCTAATGATTTTATCAGGAATGCCTTTACAACAAAATATCGTTGTTAAGGCATTCGTGGTAAAATCATTAGTAGTAAGGACGAGGTCGGTGTTCCGACCTCGTTGTTAAGGTTAGTAGTTGTTTTTAATTCGGTGTTCCGTCATATAATCGACCTATACTGCATGTGCTGCTGTGACCTCTGTCTGGAACCTACCATGGCCCATGTGATCGAGGAAGGGACCCCAGCCTTCACTTCAGAGGAATTGGAGAGACTGGTGGATGGGTTCCTACCACAGTACAGACTGCTGTATGGGCCTCCAGACCAACAGGTGAGTACACTGTGGGGACGATGCATGTGGCATTAATACAAGCATGGAGGTGTGTGTGAAGGCCTCGAGAAGGGGGGGATGTCCTCTTGGCTGGGCACACAATGAGTGCTGGGTTATGTGTGTGCCAATACTGATGGAAACGGGTATGGTGGGCCATTCGTGTTACTGGCTGGACTGTTTGTCTAATGGTGTTCTCCTGTCTGTATTGCCTCTGCAGGTCAGCGCCCATTAAAAGAAGGGTTTATGGCATGCCATCGCCAAGGAGGTGCGGACCCTGGGGGTCTATGGCAGGGGGTGCACCCACTGTTGGAAACAGTGGGAGGACCTGAGACACTGGGCATGAAAGACCGTGGAGGCCCAGCTGGGGATGGCCTTCCAATGACAATGGAGTGCCTGTCGGACCCTGACCCGCCTGATGGCCCGCATACTGGTGGTGGCCTATCCAGAGCTGGATGGGCGCTTGAGGGCATCATAACAGCCACAAGGGGGTGGGTGCCCCTAGGCCAGGCCAGACATAGCAGCGTAGGTCCTCTGGTGGCTAAGGGTCTGAAGGGGAAATACTGCCTACCTAGATTGTTAGCATTCAATACTGGTCAGGGATGCGTGTGTGCTCCTTCTCATGCCTTGGTGACTAGCAATATCACTGGTACTGCAATGCATAGTGCGTAGGCCTGTTCACTGTGTGTGAGGGTGCTGTGTATGCCAACAGTGGTGTTGGTGCAGTCATTGACCAAGTGTATCCTTTGTCTCTGTCCCCCCTTTCTTGTTTTGTCATCCTGTCCTTATGTGCATTAGCATTATCAGGTGGAGGAGCGGAGGCACTGGAATCCCACAGAACCCTGGAGGCAGAGTCCACCGACGCTGAAAGCACCAGTGGGATGGAAGGCGAGGGGGGCACCACCGCGGAGACTGGAGAGGACAGTTCAGACTCTGATACCTCCTCCAATGGGAGCTCCCTGGTGGTGGCCGACACTTCTGTGACCACCCCAGCTGCAGGTACAGCCGCTACCCCGTACCAGCATCGCCCTCCCTGCAGCCCTTCAGCGAGTTGCCCGTGCCCGTTCACGCAGGAGGGTGGACATCGCCTTCTCCCCAGGCACCTCAGGCCCTGCCCCAGTGAGTCCTGCTGCCCTGAGTGAGGAGGCTATTGACCTCCTGAGATCCATCTTTGTAGGGCAAACAACCATTGTGAATGCCATCCAGGGGCTGGCAGCCCAGATGCAGCAATCTAATGCATTACTGGAGGGCATTCATGGTGGATTGACAGCCCAACAGAGATCGATCCAGGCTCTGGCCTCCTCTCTGACCGCAGCCATTGTCCCTGTTTCTACCGTCCCCCCCTCCAACTTCCACTTCCCCGTCCCATTCTCCTCAGCCCCAACCCATCCCAAGCACACAGGCAGACGAGCATGCACACAAGACAACACCCATCCCACAGGCACTCACACAAACACCATTCATTTGCAGACACAACAACATCCACTATTTCCACTGTCTCCCCCTCCTCCTCCTCCTCCTCCTGCACCTCCCACCCAGTTACATCCACACTCACACCTGCATGCACTACATCATCATCCACTACCTGCATCATAACCACACCAAGCAGAACACACACCTCACTGGAAGACACCTCCACAGCATCCATGCATACGTCCCCTGTGTCACCTCCCACCATGTCTGTCCTCCCCAAAGTACACAAACGCAAGCACTCAGACACCCAACAGCCATCCACCTCACAACAGCATACAACCCATGCACCTGCACCCAAATCCAGCAAACACCTCCAACAACCACTCCCTCATCCTCCACTTCCATTACTTCTCCCTCTTCCTCCCCCAATGTCCCTGAAAAGCTTTTCCTTTCCACGATTGACCTATTCCCTACCCCTACCCCCATTCCTGCACGTATGGCTAGGGTGTCAAGGACCCAGTCAAGCACCGCAGCCAAACAGTCCACGGGCCCAGTTTCAGCAGCAAGAAGGAAAGGGGAGGAGCCTGCACCAGCCAGCAATAAGGGAAAGGAGCCTGCACCAGCCAGCAAGAAGGGGAAGGAGCCTACACCAGCCGGCAAGAAGAGGAAGGAGTCTGCACCAGCCAGCAAGAAGGGGAAGGAGCCTGCACCAGCCTGCAAGAAGGGAAAGGAGACTGCACCAGCAGCTGTCACTGAGACCACACTGCCAGCCGTGGTTGTGCAGACATAAGAAAACGCAGGGGCTGAGCAGGAGCCTCCCACAACCACCACCACCCCAGTGCAGCCATCGGAGGTTGTACGGGATGAGCAGGAGCCTCCCACAACCACCACAGTGCAGCCATCGGAGGGTGCAGGGGCTGAGGAGGAGCCTCCCACAACCACCACCACAGTGCAGCCGTCACTGCCGGTGGATGCCACATGATCCAGCCTCCATGGGCTGCTGTGCAGCCTGCCCCCTCCAGAACCAGTGGGCAAGTCACCCACTCGAGAGACTGTGGCCTTGCACTCCCCAGGACCAAGCACAGGGCATGTTGCCCCCTCCAGAACCAGTGGCCAAGTCATCCACTCCAGAGACTGTGGTCTTGCACTCTCCAGGACCAAGCACAGGGCATGTTGCCCCCTCCAGAACCAGTGGGGAAGTCACCCACTCCAGAGAACGTGGCCTTGCATTCCCCAGGGTAAAGCAATGGGCATGTTGCCCCTTCCAGAACCAGTGGTCTTGTTTCCGCATACGGCTGAGGTGCCCCCTTTCCTGAGGTGCCTGCCTAATTGCCAACTGATGCCCCTGCAGTATTCTCTCCGTATTAGTGCAGGGATCGAGTGGGCCTTGAACTTTGCCCTGTGGCCATGTAGCCTGTGTGAACTGTGAACTGGGCAGTGTCCCTTTTTTGTACATTTGTACATATCTGTTGCATTGCCACATCGACTTTGATGTTGATCTTATTAAAATCACTTTCGTCAATTCCTGTTGTCCTTGCATTATTCAGCCAATTATCGGGGGCAAATTGATTTTCTTGTGCATCTGATTGTGTGTATGGTGTGTGTGTGTGGGGTGTGTGTTGTGCGTCTGTGTGTCACTGTTCTTTTCCTCCCCCCCTCCCTTGTGTGCTTGATGGCTGTACTCACCATTGTCGTCTTCGCCGGCCTTGGTGTCCGTGGTGTAGCATGACGTAGAAGATCATCTGGAAAACATGCAGTTTGGGTTCCATGGCAGCGTGGTTCTTCCCTGTGTCTCCAATGGTAAGTCCTTTGAGTTTTGTGCTCTGTTTCTGCCAGGCTTTTGATGGCATTGGTACCGCCTGGAAAAGGTGACGGTTTGCTAGGTCATAATATGGTGGGTGGAACTTCGTCTTCCGCCTGGCTGTAGGCGGCTACCGCCATGGTGACTGTTGCTTCCGCCCTGGTGGTTGGTGTGGTGCATTGACTGTCTTCCAGAGCTATCACCACCCTGGTCATAATTTGGTGGTAGTTACCGCCAGCCTCTTGGCGGTATTACCACCACTTTATCACCAACTGCCAGGGTCGTAATTAGGTTTTTATTGTCAGTTGTGTATATCTTGACATTATCAATAAAAATTACAGTTTGCATTATGCTTGCATTGAAGTAGCTATCTGCATAGAAGGCATTTTTTGTTCACAGATGCTGCACTACTATGCAAATAATATCCACACCGTCAAACATGATCTGGGGCATACTTGTAGTTTCCTATTGTCTGCATTCCTGACAAAGAATGTGTTACGGGCATCAAACAGGCAGGAAATGACATACACTGGCTACTTCAGCATGTCTACATTGTATGTGGTATCCATCCCACAGACTGACTATCTACATGTGTATGGTATCTTGCTAGGCCAATAGGTCACCTGCTCATGTGTGTATCACATCATATAGCAGACTATAATGTCCAATGACCACCATATGATGTGGTGGTATGCACATATCTACTGTCTGAGCTTGGTGTCTGACACTATATGTGTACAACATGCAAAATATACTTGGAGAAAAGTCAGCCAAAACTGTGAGCCATTATCTTGTTCTTCATGAGGCCTGCTTGAGTAGGCATAACAAGTGTGATGCCTTCCAGGGAGGAATATGTTTGGCATTAACATGCATCACAGTTTTTGGCAACAGAGGACTAATGTGAATTAAGAATGTTGGTAGGTATTCACAGCAGATGGTCATGTGCAGGCAATGACATGTTACACCACTGTGGCCTTGAATGCATCAGTGCATGCTACTTTACCAGGAGCTACATCAAATGTATCTCTACCTTGACATCTAAGTGTCTATTACATTTGTGTTGTGTCCTGGATAGGTTAGCACACTTATATGGAACTGTAAGAGTCACAGCATTGCTTTTTCCAGAGTAAGACAGAGCAACTCGGTCACATCCATTCCTTTAGGTAACAGTTGCATCCTTGCCTACAGGGTTAAGTGTAAGCTCAATGTCTGAAGTCAACCCGATAACCCTAAGAACCAGGGTAGTGATAGTGATACAAACAATAATTGTTCACTTGGGATAGCATCAACCATCATGAGTGATGCTACATAACTAAATTAGATAACATATATAATCAATCAGTAAGCCCACCCGATCAAAACAAAAAAAAGAAACATGGAACCTAATAATAACCCCCAATCATTATTTAAATGAACATTATTTCACATACACAAGTATCAACTGAAGGAGAATGTTTGTTTTTAATCAGAAACGAATTCAAAGGAGCACAGCAATACTGGTAAGCACTGTACAGAGCAATAGGCTGCCAAAGATCTAACAGCAAAAGACAGTTTATAAATTTGACAGTAAATCAAAATAGATTATACAGTCAAAGAACTGTGAAGTAGTCCATATTGCACAAGTAAAGGTCAACATTCAGCCCAAAGGTTAACTTGAACAGGGCCATCATCAGAACAAAGAGTGTTGTAGAAGAAAAGTCTCTAAAGTTCGCCTATATAACAAGAGCGAAGGAGAAGAAGTGGATTAGAGCAAGTAAAAACAATATTTTTTTTTTTAGAAAAAGCAGCCAGTAAGTACGGGGGACAAGAGAAGAAAGAAAAAAGCCATCACCAAGTTTGTGGGCTTACTGCTGAAAAAATATAGACTAGTTTAGAAATGGCCACAAAGTAGTCCAAACACCATATATGTGTATTGATGTAATAATTCAATAACATGAATCCAACTAGTGCCTACTTGCGTTAATAGCAGAGATATAGAACTTACTCCAGAAATACTCACAAATGTTTTAGAATGCCACAGAAGGCATCAGAAAAAAAACAATCCAGCCTTGATATAACTATATAATATAATAATGAACAGATGATAACTTATTCCTAAACATCGAATCAATTAATGCTACGGAAGAACCCCAAAACTCCGAAGTGAGAACTTACTTAATAAAAAACACCTGCCTTGAAAGGAACACATGCACAAAAGCATAGGGAAACAAAACACCATCACCTTTGTACCAATAAATCACTGTTGTCTGCCTGCACCTGAATAGATATCACTACAACAGATAACCAACATTAGGAGTACCCACATTAAAAGGAAAATGATCCCACAAAAAATAATAAAACATTAGAGATTACTTAAAGGCATGAAGTCACTCCAATTTAAGGATGAACATCTGTAAAATCAATTAAAAGCAATATGAATGCCCAGGCAAAGCGGAAAGCACCTCCAGTGCCACAAGCAGTGCAAACAAAACCTGCCATTCAACTAATAACAAAAACAAAGAAACAAATTAAAACAAATCTCGAAAATAGTGTTCATCATCATCTGTGAACTCCATGCATCGGTTTTAGTGTGGAAATTACGCAGGAATGCCTACACGAATATATTAATACTTATGTGAGAAAGCTGGTTAAGACACAGCTACATCTTGATGCAGGACTACTAAAAGTGACACATCGGCCTAGATGTGTCGCCTTGTAAATGTGGAGTACTGACTGCAACGCCAAAGGTTTTGGTGCATTGGTGGCACAAGCTCCTTATAAATAGCCCCCGAGGTACCTAATTAGGTATATTATTATTATTAACCATCAGCCTGATAGGAGATTGCTGGAACTTAATATCTCCAAGGAAACATTAGGTGAAACTTTAAGTATAGAAATGGTGCGCATATAGGGAAATGTCAATTGAAAAAGTAGATATGTGTGAATGCTAATTGTACTGAATACAGAATCCTAAGTATAAAGAGAGACGTGCCCTCTTGCTTCAGATTGGCACAAGACAGTATCATAGAAAGAGGTGATATAGCAGCTTGCAAGGGTCATGTGTACCCTTAAATGGAATGCCTTCATGGGGAAAATGTCTGGATCAAGGGTGGGCAGTATGAGTGAGGGATGGCTGGACAAGGTGGGCAGAGGTTATGTGTGTATGCAATTTGCATGGGAAGCAAAAATACAAAACAACAGGTTTTATAATATTTAGACACATGGCAGTAGACTTTCTAGCATAAATTTCAGCAATACATAACTCAAGTTGAGGACTGTGACAAAAGAAATAGAAAATAAACTATCCAATAAATAAAAGTTAGGCACCCAGAAGCTTTGTGACTAAATTAAAGTAATTTAAGTAACAGTGACACAACGAAATAGTTGTGGTCTAAGGGGGTTCAATAGAGGCAGCTACTCGCCATGCCTAGCCACTATCAGGTCCTATGTGAAGTGATGCACAGAATGGATGTAGGCCATCATTTTCTAAACTGGATCCAAACAATACGTTCTGACCCCCAAGCAAAAGTACTGGCTAACATCACTCTTCCCACTGATATTGCAAGACAAAGAGGTACACGGAAAGGCAGCTGAATTTGGTGTTGTAGCAGGATATAAATAAAATGCCAAAATACAGATAATTCTGCTGGATGGCCAGAAGGTAAACGAACTGAGAGTTGTAAAGAAAGCTAAATATTGTGAAGTAACTCTAAATAGTAATTACCAAAACTATTGCCCTAATCAAAAAATTAAATTGTCTCCCGACATCTGTAACTGGCAGGATTAATATCATAAATGTTTCCCAAGTTGTTGAATTTATTTCACACACTGCTACTTTATGTGCTGCTCAGCTTTTTATGTAAATCAGATGCTTTAAAATTAACATTTATTTTTAGAACTAAAAACCGAGGACATTATATAAAATGATAAAACTCCCCATGGTGAAGAACTAGGTGGTTATATTATTTGGTCGCTATAAGTAAAAGACTGTATCAAATATAATAAAACACTGTAACAGCAACATCCTTCTTTGATGTATTCCCCCCTTCTTTACTTTGCCATTTTCTATTTAAATTTGGTAATCCCATATTCTTTAAAGAAGATACATCAAAAACCATTCTGCCTTTTAACCACATCTGGGGAAACATGAAGAATTTGAAAAACGTTTGAGAAACTTTCAATCCTAGATACCACGTGCGTTTTTTGGGAACACCTCAATTTTTATGATTTGTTAAAATTTGCCAGAAGTCTAAAGGACCATTGGCAACTTTTATAGTAATGCTAACACCAAATAATTTCCTAACATCAAACAGCAACTAAGAGTCCCTAATGCTTCCTTTTATAAACTTTTACAGAGCAGGGGTTTCTTGTTGAAAGTTATTGCATGTGACAAGGGCATCGTACTACCTGAGAGTGTTTTCTTTTTAACAGAAAAGCCTCCACCTTAACCAATCTTACAATAATCTTGAGAATTTCATGTTATGCTTGTTATAAGCAATTTACAAAATAATGGCGTTGCTCCATTTTGTATAATTACGCCAGCAAAATTGTTCTGTGTGAGCAGAGGAACAAGGGTTACAACCAGAACAAAAATATCTGTCATTGTTGGACTTGTATTTTTGTGTTATTTTTTATAGCTCAAAATGCATCCTTGCACCCAAAATGGACACAAGTGTAGTCGAATTTCAAGAAATAAAGAAGTGACACAACTCTGATGGCAATATAGTATATATTTATATCAAATGAAAATATGGCCAGGAGTACAGCTCAGTTCTGTAACTGAAACCACACTCAAATTAGCTCTTAAAAACAGCATCTTTTATAGTATTGGTCTACAAAAGAAACTTCTCATCTCTTATCACCTTCCCAATTAGCACAGTAGCTCCTTATTTTGTTATCTTATTCATCTTTGGCACAAGCAATAATTCTCTAAAAAGCATCTAACTACTTGTCACTAAAATGCAGCTGTGGCATATATAATAGATGTATGCATCCTCTAACGATCACAGTGTCTTTTGATCTCACCCTTGGAACGCTATCAGTGTATCCTCCCTATGCCACTTCCAAGCTCTGAAGTTTTACAGCCTGTCCTCCTCCCTCTACCAACCTTGACGCACACAAACATCTCGTGTCTCCATTTCATGTCTACCATGATTCTCACATCCTCCTAACACTTGTATCAGAAAGTTGCTCAGGCTCTCCTGTGTGTGACCTTCTAAATTATCTGTGGTGTGCGAGGACCGGCTGTAATTGCTTTGCCCTGCACCTGACCTTCCCCTCCGTTCTCCTGTCTGTTCCTGTACTCCATTTTAACATGGTACCCAAATTTAGGCCTGTACTTGTCTCGCACAGTTTACACGTCTGCATGTTTCCCTCTTAAGTGGGCCTTCTTTCTTTTTCCTGAAGCCTATTACATCCCCCCCTCAAGTTGAATTTTCAACTACTCGCTCACCTTTCCTGTCCAATGTACCTATCTCAGTGTTTCCATTCTGCTTTTCCTTCCACTCTTTACTAACTAATCTACTAGTAAACATCCCTCCTCACTTCTGACTGCTGGACTTACAACACCCTACAATAATCTGAAAAAGACAATACATCAAGAGGATCACCACAAGGATTGGAAGAAGTCCTTTAAGAAATTCTGGTAGTCAGGACGGCATCCATGAAAACAACCCTGGAAACCACTTGTCGGGGGCACCCCCTTCTTCCACCATTCTCTTCTGCAGATTATGCAAAGTCTGTATGGCGTCTGTTACTGTTCCATTGTCCTCATCGTTAGCTGGCACCTATGTACAGCAGGCCTTACTGATCTTGGCACAAACCCCTCCTTCCATAGCCGTCATCAAGTCTAACACATACCTATGTTGCATAAGCATTACTCGCACTGCCCTCAACTGTTCTTTGACTGCATGGAAACCATCTTCTGTGGCATTGATGGCTTTCATCAGTTCCCATCATGTTATTTGCAACCAATGAGCAGTGGCTTTCGCTTGGATAAATGGGAGGATGCTTCTAAAAAACAACTGGGCATCATTGAACAGATGATACTCCTGCGGAATTTATGCCCAAGTTACAGTGCCAAAATACTCGGCAGCTCTTTTTCTCCGATGTTGATGTAACAAGGTTGTTGGATGGCGCATGGAGTGGTTGTGTAGCTTTAAAAAGTCCACACCTGGAATCACCAAGGAGGGGTTGTGCACAGGGACTAAGGAACAGAGACCTCTCCATCCTGCAGGAAGTCACGTTTATAGCCATTCTCCACACTGCCAATAGTAGTCCATCAGACTGGAGGTGCCCCATTGCATGTCAGCAATATACCTTGTGGTGATGCAATTGATGTTCTTCCATACTGAGACTGTTTTGTTTCCTCTGAAACATAAGGAAAAGACAATGGGTGTTCGGCCCATTCAAAGAGTTAAAGGTGCTAGGTGTGGCTGAATAGTCCTTACATAAAAGAGTATGTCATGATACCCATAGGAATCCCTGCTCTAATATTCTAGCCTTCCACCTATCCCCTTGTACCTTAGAGCCCCTGTCCCAGCCATAGCCTCTATCTTCACTTCTTTTCAGTTGGTCAAGACATCAGTTATGTCAGCTATCTCTTCCTCATACTGTGTGATGTTTACTAAAAATGTTGCCTGTTGTACCTGTGAGGGTTTCTTCCGTGCTTTTATTCTACACAGGAAGAGATGTAAAAGACTCTGTGTGACATTCAGAGGTATTTCTTTAGATGAATGTAATCTATCTGAATCACTGGTGTGCGGAATTAAGGAGCATACCAGGCAAGACTCGTTAGTACTTTCCATGCCTACTTCTATCATATGCTGATACCACATATTATCTAACAAGCTAGCATGAATATTATGAGATACATTCTCATCTTCATATGCTTCTCTCTGCAAGCGCACAATATTTGGACATGATACTGTACATGAATTAAGATATCATTGCAATACAGCTGCAAATATGATAAAACATAAACAAGAAAACAAAACAGTAATTCATAAATGTCTGGTGGCAGAGCCAATAAGGTACTCTGCTCGCTCTTTAAAAGAAAACAGTGTCACTCCTCCTCCTACTCTTCGCTCTCCTCTAAATGTTCCTGTAATGATGGCGATGCTTGGCACAGAGCAGGGGTCAGTCGAATGTCCAACAGGTGTATCCACGGTTTCCTGCCCTACACTTTCACTGCGGTGGGGGTGCTCTGAGTGACTGGATAAGGCCCCTTGAACTTGCTATCTTTCCATCAACCTAACAAAAATGCGAATGTACACTTGTTGACCCACAGGAATTGGACTAGTCTGCTGGGCTGTGGTGGTGTACTTCTGCTAACGTACCACCTGTTTAGAAAATAACTTAGCAGACTTCAGCAACTGAGACAAATAACAGCTCTTTTCATTTCCAAAAACTTCAAGTGTTTTATGAGCATCTGTTTTACTATTGTCAAGGGGGTCGGCATAGGATGTCCTGTCACTATCTGGTACGGAGTCAAGTGATGATCACTTCCTGGTTGATTTCGGAGGGCATACAAGGCTAACGAAGGCAGTGGAGCCAGTTCTTATGCAATGTAGTGCACAGTTTGCAACAGGCCATTAAGGTGCTCCACTACACAATTACTTTGGGGGTGATAGACAGATGACTATTTATGTTTTATTCCCAGGTGCAGATGTGTTGAAAGATGGCATTCACAAAATGTGTCCCATTATTGGAACGGATCACTTCTGCGATTCCCCACCTAGGTATTACTTCTCGTATCAAAACGTTAACTGATGCTTTGGCATCATTATGTACACAGGGCCCTGCCTCAATCCACCTTGAGAAAGGACAGCCTACTACAATTAGATACCTATAGTTGTTACATGTATCAATCATGTCAACAAAATCTAAATGTAGATTTTTAAATAGACCTGTTGGGTGGGGAATTGTTGATGTAATAACTTTTAGTGTGGGTAGGGGCTGTATTGTTGGCATACTGCACATTCAGCAATACACATAGGGGGTCATTCTGACCCCCGCGGGCGGCGGGAGCCGCCCGCCTGGAGGGAGCCGCCATATGGCCGCTCCGCGGTCAAAAGACCGCGGAGGCCATTCTGGCTTTCCCGCTGGGCTGGCGGGCGACCGCCAGAAGGCCGCCCGCCAGCCCAGCGGGAAACCCCTCCCCACGAGGAAGCCGGCTCCGAATGGAGCCGGCGGAGTGAGTATGTGCGACGGGTGCAGTGGCACCCGTCGCGTATTTCAGTGTCTGCAAAGCAGACACTGAAATACAAAGTGGGGCCCTCTTATGGGGGCATGGGCACTGCAGGGGCCCCCAGGGGCCCCACAACTCCCCTCACCGCCATCCTGTTCCTGGCGGTCGGAGCCGCCAGGAACAGGATGGCGGTGAGGGGGTCGGAATCCCACATGGTGGCGCAGCAAACTGCGCCGCCATGGGGGATTCCCAATGCAGTAGAAAACCGGCGGGAGACCGCCGGTTTTCCTGGTCTGACCGCGGCCAAACCGCCGCGGTCAGAATGCCCTGTGGGTCACCGCCAGCCTGTTGGCGGTGCTCCCGCATCCCCGGCCCCGGCGGTCCTTGACCGCCGGGGTCGGAATGACCCCCATAGTAATCATTTCAGTTAGTTGTTTGATAAACCAATCTTCCTGAAATGTAGTAAGAAGATATTCTTTGGCCATGTGTGTGGGGGGGATGCAGTTGCTCCAGCGCTGTATGAACAGTGCTTGTGGCATTACAGGTTTCCCTATACTTTCCTTCCTATAAATGAAATCTGTTGGTGATTGTATGCACTCTAGCTGTTCCCACAGCTCCCTCTCATGTGGTTGTGCCTGCTCTTGCAACTTACATAGATGTAGTTGTGCTGTTTCTGTGTATGGGGGTGGTAATTCAGTTTCATTCTGTTGCCTACTCATCATCATTTCCAATGTGTGCTCTTCTGATTCAATATAATTTGGAGATGTTTTGGCTGCCTCCTTTGCTGCACTGTCTGCCAAAGCATTACCCCTGGAGACAGGGTCTTGCTTGTTTGTATGTGCCACACATTTTATCATTGCTACCTTGGATGGTAGAGTTAAAGCCTGTATCAATTTTGGCAGTTTGTCTCTGTGCATTACAGGGGATCCTTCAGATTTTAAAAAAACCCTCTCCTTTCCCACTTCTGAATGCTAGAATGTACAGTGGTGGTGACATATGCTGAATCTGAATGGATGGTAACTTCTAACCCCTCAGCATGCTGCAGTGCTTCAATAATGGCTTCTAGTTCTGAAGGCTGCGCTGAAAAATTAGAGGGTAGTGGTATATGACTCACTAGCGGTAAGGCATCAGATGATCCCTGCTGTTCGGCTCTTACAACTGCTGCTACTGTCTAATCCCTGTTTCCTGATCAATGAAAGAGGACATCGTTTGGAGGGGACTCACTGCCCCAGAAGCCCTCTGTCCTATGGGGGGCCCGCCCATGCTTGTCAGAGACCGAAGGAGGCCTGGCTGGGCCCCACTCCTGGCCTCAAGGTGAGAACTGGTCATCGGTTCCCTTCTTACCGTCTCAGCACTAACAAACCATTTCCCATTTTTAAAACAAGTCACGGTATGGGCAAGCGCAAGGCTAAGGGGAGCCCTGAAGCGGGCGCCGCCTCATCCAAAAACTCCATACAACTTCTCGTGATCTCTCGAATTGTGTCACCAATGAGATTGACTCATTGATCGAAGAAGTTGAAACTATGTTGAAGGGGAAAGACAAACTAATACCCAAGGGTCAGAAAAGTGGCTCACTCTCTCCTTTTTTCAAACCTAAATCACTTAATAAGGCATATATTGGCTCTAGGCGAACAAGTGAACCTGAAGACCTCAACACAGAGACTAGGGAAACAAACTTTGTGCATATAAATCCTGAGGGTGCACTATAATACAGCGCAATTGCCCATGATGTTCCTTGTTCAAACCATTTTCTACCCTTGGGGGTTGCCAAACAATTACTGGACCCTGGTGAACCTGATTTAGGTGTGGAAATACCTAGCCGTCAGCTTGTTGGAGTGTACTGTCAGGAGAAAGTGGCTAATGCCATTTTTTCCTTAACCCCTTCGCTGCCAGGCCTTTTCCCCCTCCTGTGCCAGACCTTTTTTTGCCTATTTGGGGCAGTTCGCGCTTAGGCCCTCATAACTTTTCGTCCACATAAGTTAACCAAGCCAAATTGACGTCCTTTTTTTCCAACATCCTAGGGATTCTAGAGGTACCCAGACTTTGTGGGTTCCCCTGAAGGAGGCCAAGAAATTAGGCAAAATACAGTGAAACATTCGTTTTTTTTTAAAAAAATGGAAAAAGTGGCTGCAGAAGAAGGCTTGTGGTTTTTCCCCTGAAAATGGCATCAACAAAGGGTTTGCGGTGCTAAACTCAGCAGCTTCCCAGCTTTCAGGAACAGGCAGACTTGAATCAGAAAACCCAATTTTTCAACACAATTTTGGCATTTTACTGGGACATACCCCATTTTTGCAATTTTTTGTGCTTTCAGCCTCCTTCCAGTCAGTGACAGAAATGGGCATGAAACCCATGCTGGATCCCAGAAACCTAAAAATTTCTGAAAAGTAGACAAAATTCTGAATTCAGCAAGGGGTCATTTGTGTAGATCCTACAAGGGTTTCCTACAGAAAATAACAACTGAAAAAGAAAAATATTGAAATTGAGGTGAAAAAAACATCAATTTTTCTCTACGTTTTACTCTGTAACTTTTCCCTGAAATGTCAGATTATCGAAAGCAATATTTGCGGGGATATATATGCCTTGTAGGTTCATCAAGAACCCAAGGAACCCAGAGCCAATAAATGAGCTGCACCCTGCAGAGCGTTTTCATTCTATACCGGGTATACAGCAATTCATTTGCTGAAATATAAAGAGTAAAAAATTGCTATCAAGAAAACCTTTGTATTTCCAAAAAGGGCACAAGATCAGGTGTTGAGGAGCAGTGGTTATTTGCACATCTCTGAATTCCGGGGTGACCATACTAGCATGTGAATTACAGGGCATTTCTCAAATAGATGTCTTTTTTACACACTCTCCTATATTTGGAAGGACAAAATGTAGAGAAAGACAAGGGGCAGTAACACTTGTTTTGCTAATCTATGTTCCCCCAAGTCTCCTGATAAAAATGATACCTCACTTGTGTGGGTAGGCCTAGCGCCCGCGACAGGAAACGCCCCAAAACGCAACGTGGACACATCCAATTTTTTTGAAAGAAAACAGGGGTGTTTTATGCGAAGTGCCTACCTGTAGATTTTGGCCTCTAGCTCAGCCGGCACCTAGGGAAACCTACCAAACCTGTGCATTTCTGAAAACTAGAGACCTAGGGGAATCGAAGAAGGGGTGACTTGTGGGACTCGGACCAGGTACTGTTACCCAGAATCCTTTGCAAACCTCAAAATTTGGCTAAAAAAACACATGTTCCTCACATTTCTGTGGCAGAAAGTTCTGGAATCTGAGAGGAGCCACAAAGTTCCTTCCACCCAGCGTTCCCCCAAGTCTCCCGATAAAAATGATACCTCACTTGTGTGGGTAGGCCTAGCGCCCGTGACAGGAAACGCCCCAAAGCGCAATGTGGACACATCCAATTTTTTGAAAGAAAACAGGTGTTTTTGCGACTAGCCTACCTGTAGATTTTGGCCTCTAGCTCAGCCGGCACCTAGGGAAACCTACCAAACCTGTGCATTTCTGAAAACTAGAGACCTGGGGGAATCCAAGATGGGGTGACTTGCGGGGCTCGGACCAGGTTCTGTTACCCAGAATCCTTTGAAAACCTCAAAATTTGGCAAAAAAAACACATGTTCCTCACATTTCTGTGGCAGAAAGTTCTGGAATCTGAGAGGAGCCACAAATTTCCTTCCACCCAGCGTTCCCCCAAGTCTCCCGATAAAAATGATACCTCACTTGTGTGGGTAGGCCTAGCGCCCGCGACAGGAAACGCCCCAAAGCGCAACATGGACACATCCAATTTTTTAAAAGAAAACAGAGGTGTTTCTTGCGAAGTGCCTACCTGTAGATTTTGGCCTCTAGCTCAGCCGGCACCTAGGGAAACCTACCAAAACTGTGCATTTCTGAAAACTAGAGACCTAGGGGAATCCAAGATGGGGTGACTTGTGGGGCTCGGACCAGGTTCTGTTACCCAGAATCCTTTGCAAACCTCAAAATTTGGCAAAAAAAACACATGTTCCTCACATTTCTGTAGCAGAAAGTTCTGGAATCTGAGAGGAGCCACAAATTTCCTTCCACCCAGCGTTCCCCCAAGTCTCCCGATAAAAATGATACCTCACTTGTGTGGGTAGGCCTAGCGCCCGCGACAGGAAACGCCCCAAAGCGCAACATGGACACATCCAATTTTTTTAAAGAAAACAGAGGTGTTTCTTGCGAAGTGCCTACCTGTAGATTTTGGCCTCTAGCTCAGCCGGCACCTAGGGAAACCTACCAAAACTGTGCATTTCTGAAAACTAGAGACCTAGGGGAATCCAAGATGGGGTGACTTGTGGGGCTCGGACCAGGTTCTGTTACCCAGAATCCTTTGCAAACCTCAAAATTTGGCTAAAAAAACACATGTTCCTCACATTTCCGTGGCAGAAAGTTCTGGAATCTGAGAGGAGCCACAAATTTCCTTCCACCCAGCGTTCCCCCAAGTCTCCCGATAAAAATGATACCTTACTTGTGTGGGTAGGCCTAGCGCCCGCGACAGGATATGCCCCAAAGCGCAACGTGGACACATCCAATTTTTTTAAAGAAAACAGAGGTGTTTTTTGCAAAGTGCCTACCTGTAGATATTGGCCTCTAGCTCAGCCGGCACCTAGGGAAACCTACCAAACCTGTGCATTTCTGAAAACTAGAGACCTAGGGGAATCCAAGATGGGGTGACTTGTGGGGCTCTGACCAGGTTCTGTTACCCAGAATCCTTTGCAAACCTCAAAATTTGGCTAAAAAAAAACATGTTACTCACATTTCTGTGGCAGAAAGTTCTGGAATCTGAGAGTAGCCACAAATTTCCTTCCACCCAGCGTTCCCCCAAGTCTCCCGATAAAAATGATACCTCACTTGTGTGGGTAGGCCTAGCGCCCGCGACAGGAAACGCCCCAAAGTGCAACATGGACACATCCAATTTTTTTAAAGAAAACAGAGGTGTTTCTTGCGAAGTGCCTACCTGTAGATTTTGGCCTCAAGCTCAGCCGGCACCTAGGGAAACCTACCAAAACTCTGCATTTCTGAAAACTAGAGACCTAGGGGAATCCAAGATGGGGTGACTTGTGGGGCTCGGACCAGGTTCTGTTACCCAGAACCCTTAGCAAACCTCAAAATTTGGCTAAAAAACCACATGTTCCTCACATTTCCGTGGCAGAAAGTTCTGGAATCTGAGAGGAGCCACAAATTTCCTTCCACCCAGCGTTCCCCCAAGTCTCCCGATAAAAATGATACCTCACTTGTGTGGGTAGGCCTAGCGCCCGCGACAGGAAATGCCCCAAAGCGCAACGTGGACACATCCAATTTTTTTCAAGAAAACAGAGGTGTTTCTTGCGAAGTGCCTACCTGTAGATTTTGGCCTCTAGCTCAGCCGGCACCTAGGGAAACCTACCAAAACTGTGCATTTCTGAAAACTAGAGACCTAGGGGAATCCAAGATGGGGTGACGTGTGGGGCTCGGACCAGGTTCTGTTACCCAGAATCCTTTGCAAACCTCGAAATTTGGCTAAAAAAACACATGTTCCTCACATTTCTGTGGCAAAAAGTTCTGGAATCTGAGAGGAGCCACAAATTTCCTTCCACCCAGCGTTCCCCCAAGTCTCCCGATAAAAATGATACCTCACTTGTGTGGGTAGGCCTAAGGCCCGCGACAGGAAATGCCCCAAAGCGCAACGTGGACACATCCAATTTTTTGAAAGAAAACAGAGGTGTTTTTGCGAAGTGCCTACCTGTAGATTTTGGCCTCTAGCTCAGCCGGCTCCTAGGGAAACCTACCAAACCTGTGCATTTCTGAAAACTAGAGACCTAGGGGAATTCAAGATGGGGTGACTTGTGGGGCTCGGACCAGGTTCTGTTACCCAGAATCCTTTGCAAACCTCGAAATTTGGCTAAAAAAACACATGCTCCTCACATTTCTGTAGCAGAAAGTTCTGGAATCTGAGAGGAGCCACAAATTTCCTTCCACCCAGCGTTACCCCAAGTCTCCCGATAAAAATGATACCTCAGTTGTGTGGGTAGGCCTAGCGCCCGCGACAGGAAATGCCCCAAAGCGCAACGTGGATACATCCCATTTTTTTAAAGAAAACAGTGCCTACCTGTGGATATTGGCCTGTAGCTCAGCCGGCACCTAGGGAAACCTACCAACCCTGTGCATTTTTTAAAACTAGAGACCTAGGGGAATCCAAGATGGGGTGACTTGTGGGGCTCTGACCGAGTTCTGTTACCCAGAATCCTTTGCAAACCTCAAAATTTGGCTAAAAAAACACCCTTTCCTCTCATTTCGGTGACAGAACGTTCTGGAATCTGAGAGGAGCCACAAATTTATTTCCACCCAGTGTTCGCCCAAGTCTCCCGATAAAAATGATACCTCACTTGTGTGGGTGGGCCAGGTGCCTGCAACAGAATAAGGCCCAAAACTTGAAGAGATAGAGGGGATAGCAC
This sequence comes from Pleurodeles waltl, assembly GCF_031143425.1. Taxonomy (NCBI): domain Eukaryota; kingdom Metazoa; phylum Chordata; class Amphibia; order Caudata; family Salamandridae; genus Pleurodeles; species Pleurodeles waltl. The sequence continues at coordinate 458,645,758 of NC_090444.1, read as the reverse complement.
AGCGAGTTTATAAGGGCATATTCTTTTATACATCTTTAGACGGACTCTGCTTTGGGGACCCACATAAGTGAGGTGTCATTTTACTTGGGAGACTGAGGGGAAAACTGGGGAGTAGGAATTTTGTGCTGGAGCGGTGATCCTACTAAGAAAAGTCTGGAAAATATGCTTTTTTCTGCAAATTTTGAGGTTTACAGAGGAGTCTGGGTAAGAAAATGTTGGGGGAGTCACGCAAGTCACACCTCACTGGACTCCTTGGGGTGTCTAGTTTTAAAAAATGTCTGGGTTTTGTAGGTTTCCCTAGATGAAGGCCGCACCCAGGACCAAAAACACAGGTATTTTTGTAATATATCATTTTGATATGTGCACATACGTCCGTGATGTGCCAAACACTAAAATTGTGAAAAGAAACACACTTAGGTTATGTGAAGAAGACCCCTCACCCACCAACCAAGTTGGTGGCATGCTTCATCATCGGGGTCCCACCCGAGGCACCTAGCGTGTCACAGGTGTGCTGCGACGCCTGATTACAGCGGAGCAGGTTTTGTCATTTTTACCACACAAACTGGTTGGATTTGGCACGAGGGTGAGTGATGGTTCAGTGGATCAAATTTTATTAACAAGAGATTTCACAAAAATGAAATGCACTGCTAATAACTGAAAGGCAAAAAACTGAACCAATGACTCACAGCTCGTGAGCTGTAAAGCCGCGACAAGGCACCAACCGCTTTACAGTCCATTCACACACCTTTCATACATAACACGCACAAGACCATTCACACCGCCAGCCACGGGCCCAGCACATTACAACACTCACATCGACAGACCGCGCCACTCAAGGGCCCATCACTCACATACGCCTACATGCCTGATACAAGAATCACACCAGCTGATGGGAGTGTGGACGGCCGTTTGGCTGGCACCGCCAGCCAAGCGCCACCCCAAGCACACCGCCAGCCAAGCGCCACCCCAAGCACACCGCCAGCCAAGCCCCACCCACACACACCGCCTTCTAAGCGCCACCCCACGCACACCGCCAGCCAAGCGCCACCCCACGCACACCGCCAGCCAAGCGCCACCCCACGCACACCGCCAGCCAAGCACCACCCCACGCACACCGCCAGCCAAGCGCCACCCCAAGCACACCGCCAGCAAAGCGCCACCTCAAGCACACCGCCAGCCAAGCCCCACCCCACACACACCGCCTTCCAAGCGCCACCCCAAGCACACCGCCAGCCAAGCGCTACCTCAAGCACACCGCCAGCCAAACCCCACCCCACACACACCGCCTTCCAAGCGCCACCCCACTTACACCGCCAGCCAAACGCCACCCCACGCACACCGCCATCACTTTTTTTGTTTATAAACAACAAAGAAACCACTAATTATAAAATAAGCACAAAACTACAAACACAAAAGCTCTAACCAAATACATGACAGAGATGCCAACCGTGAAACATATGAAAATATAAAACAGACAGCTTACGCTCACGGTATTTCCCAGAATTCTTTTTGGGTATGGTAACTTCTATAACAGCTGGGCACACACAGCCCAGGCTTTGAAGGGCATTCGGGGCAGTACATCCGGCTCTCCCTCCGGATTAATCTCCGGGCACATACTCTACATTTCTTTGTGGGCAAGTCTTTTTTGGGAGTGGGAGGAATGTGATCTGGAAAGTGCTGATCTTTCAATCTAGACACATCCTCCACCACTTCTACTCTAGGAACTCTTGCCGGTTCCACCACAATAAGGCTTTCTATCACCGACTCCTGAAATTTAACAAATGTCATCCTTGACTCAGTTGAACAATCCTTGTATACAATAAAGGCATTAAAAGTTGCCAAATGAAATAAATGTAGGGCCAACTTTTTATACCACACATAAGACTTACGAAGAGCAGTGTAAGGTTCCAACCTCTGATCTACTCTATCAACACCACCCATGTGCCTATTGTAGTCCAAAATGCACGCAGGTTTGCGCACTTCCGCAACCTGACCCCAAACAGCCACAGGGGAAGTACTCTCATCATGGATGGTCGATAGCATGTACACATCCCTCCTGTCTGAAAATTTCAGAGCTAGCAGCTCATTATTCCGCAAGGCACTGCACTGTCCCCTCTCAAGTTTTTTACAGGCAAGCTCCCTTGGATAGCCTTTCCGGTTAGAACGGATTGTGCCACAAGCAACAGTGTCCACTCTAAACAACTCCTTGAACAACTGCACTCCAGTGTAGAAATTATATACGTACAAATGGTGACCTTTGTTAAACAGCCGTCTAGCAAGTTCCCACACAATTTTTTCGCTAACTCCAAAAGTGTCCGGACAACCAGGAGGGTCAATACTGGAATCCCTATCAGTTTAGGCCCGGAAATTATACACATATCCTGTACTGCTTTCTGACAGCAGATACAATTTAATCCCATACCGTGCCCTCTTACTAGGAATGTACTGCTTAAAAACTAAACGCCCCTTGAAAAGGACCAAAGACTTGTCCACACTTATCTCTTTGCCTGGAACATAGACCTCTGAAAACCGATCCACAAAATGATCAAGGACAGGCCTAATCTTAAAAAGACGGTCACAATCAGGGTGATCTCGTGGCAAGGCTAAAGCATTGTCTACAAAATGCAGCATACGAAGAAGAAGCAAATACTGATTACGTGTCATAGTTGTAGGAAATATAGCAGTTGCCATCAAGGGTCTAGTAGACCAATAAGAAGCCAGTGACGGCTTCCTGATCAACCCCATCAAAAAAGACAAACCTAAAAACCTTTTCATCTCTTCCAGATATGTGGGAACCCACTGAGTAGCTCTAGACTGAGGCTTAAGTCTGGCAGCGTTGTCCCGCAAATATTGCTCTGCATACACATTTGTCTGCTCCACAATCTCTTCCAAAAATACATCGTCCATAAACAAGTGAAAGAAATGGACAGGCAAAAAGTTTTCCGTATTAACTCTACACCCTGGGAGACCAGTAAATGCAGGTAACTGTGGCTGCTCCATGTTTAGGGCAATCCAGGTGTCAGGTCTTCTAATGGGAAACCCTTCAGCCCCAGGCTGCTGCACTCTTGGCACATCAATGTCCTCCTCTAACACAGGCCCTTCATCTGCACTGAGAGTAGCTTCCTCATCAGAAGAATACTCTCGGACAGAAAACTCACTCCCAGAATCTCCTGCTTCCTCCTCTGCCTCAGATGCAGAGTCAGTGTCGTAATCATGGTCTGAAGACGACTCAAAGAGCACGCGAACAACCTGCTGAGCATCACTTTGCGGCTAGCCATGATCCTCACTAACAACAAATGGATTGCCAACAACAACTAGCACTAAAATAAGTAATAAACAAAGTGTAGCTTTATCACAAAGAGTTATGTACTACAAAAAACTATACCACTCACTTGCCTGAAAAAGCTACTCACCAAGCAACTACTCTGCACAGACACAGCAATCACCAATGATATCCCACTAAAAAGAAAAATGAAAAATGCAAATTAGACATATGACAACACAAACATCACTATGTTCAAATCTAAGGACAATGTCAAACACACAATACTGCATTTAGTACACCACCTACAAACATGTCATTCATGCATGTCAACAATACTCCTTTGGAGTAAATTGCTTTAACTTACCTAAAACATGCAACTATGCAAACCGCAGGACAACTACTGCCAAAACCGCAAGGATCCACAGCAAAGGAAGCAAAAGCGTTGAAGTAGAAGAAAAAGAAGAAATAAATTGTTATAATCACAAATACAAATACTTCGCCAGTTGACAAACACCCCACCACCAAGAACTTAGAAGTTGTCCCTGGTACCTAAGTGGATCCTGCCCCCCTCGGGGGTAGATGGGCGTAAAAAAATTGGCCAATCTGCCCCCAAGGGGGGTAGAAATGGGCAATACCTCTGTGCACCCTTTAGGGGGCGACCCTTCCCAAAGGGGGCACCCCCAGTACAAAACAAAACAAAAAATAAAAATCCCTGGCGGATTGTTGGTTTCTGCCCTCCTTGGGGGCAGATGGGCCTACAAAAATAGGCCCATCTGCCCCCAAAGGGGGCAGAGATGGCCAATACGAACTTTCCCCACTTTAGGGGGGCGACCGTTGCCCAAGGGGTGCCCCCAAATACACACCACACACCACACAATCCCTGGCGCCTAGTGTGCTTCCACCCCCCGGGGGCCAGATCGTCCAAAAAAATGGCTGGTCTGCCATCGGGGGGGCGAAACAGAAAAAAAGAAATAGTCCCCCAGGGGAGCGACCCTTGCCCAAGGGGTTGCCCCCAAAAAACACAATAAAAACAAAATCCCTGGTGTCTAGTGGATTTCGCCCCCCCCCCCCTGGGTGCAGATCCGCAGAAAATTCGGTGATCTGCCCCCCGAGGGGGGGGGGGGGAAATACTAAAAAAAATAGCCCCCCAGAAACTTTACACTAAAAATAAATCCCTGGTGTCTAGTAGATTTCGCCTCTCCCCCGGGGGCAGATCCACCGAAAAAAGGCGATCTGCCCCCAGGGGGGGGGGCAAAACACTAAAAAAATTGACCCGGGGGGGGGGCGACCCTTGCCCACGCCCCCAAAATAAACAAACAAAACAAAATCCCTGGTTTTTAGTGGATTTCGCCCCCCCCGGGGGCAGATCCGCCAAAAAAAATGCGACCTGCCCCCAGGGGGGGGGGGGCGAAACACTAAAAAAAAAGACCCCCGGGTGGGGGGCGACCCTTGCCCAAGGGGTCGCCCCCAAAATAAAAAAACAAAATCCCTGGTGTCTAGTGGATTTCCCCCCCCCCCCCGGGGGCAGATCCGCCGAAAAATCAGCGGATCTGCCCCCGGGGGGAGGGGGAAATACTAAAAAAAATTGCCCAAGGGGTCGCCCCCAAAATAAGCAAAGCGAAGAAAATCCCTGGTGTCTAGGCACAGGGGGAAAGGAAAAAGCCTTTCCTTTCCCCCGTGTCTGTTTTCCTCCCCCCCAAAACCCCCAAAACGGAAAGGACTCACCTTTCAGGTCCTTTCCTCCTCGCGTGGAGCAGGAATCTTGTGAAAACAGGCACAGGGGGAAAGGAAAAAGCCTTTCCTTTCCCCTGTGTCTGTTTTCCTCCCCCCCAAAACCCCCAAAACGGAAAGGACTCACCTTTCAGGTCCTTTCCTCCTCGCGCGCTGGAAGCAAATGGCTTCCAGCGCGTCCGGCAACACCTGATGACGTCGGCGTGCTGTGCGCGCGCTGACGTCATCGGATTGCCGGGGGGGGGTCGGGGGTGGAAGGGGAAGGTCTTCCCCTTCCATCCCGCCTTGGGAGGTAAGGGGGGTGCACGGGGGGCGCGCTAGCGCTCCCCCAAGTTCCCCTGTGTCTTGGACGAGGTGACCTTGTCCAAGGCACAGGGGAACTGTAGCCTTGGACGAGGTCACCTCGTCCAAGGCACAGAACAGGTTAAAAGAAGAGGACAATGAGCTCAAACAAATGATGAAGGAGGTGCTTAATCTCCTACGACAGCTTGAAAGGAAAAGGGTTAACACAGGTAATCAAGGAGAAGGTATGTATTCTGCGTTACCTATTATTGTTAAGCAGAGGGCCATGGCGAGTGAGGGCTCTCCTAGGATGTTTGAAGGAACAAGAGCATCCTTGGCTACCCCATCAAATCATGGAGCGAATGGTCAGAAGAGTCTTACGCAAATGTTTTCCCCACGAATGAGCAGGCCATGAGATCTATCTCCTGCTTTACCACCTGCCAAAAACTACAATAATGGCTACCCAATTTACATGTGTAAAGTACCACCAGTAGCCTCTACTACACGAGAAAAAAGTTTGTCACTAAAGAGCAAATTCATCCATTGGATAAGACATGTTAGGCAATGTGGATCTATTGTATACTAAAATATTATTTCTGTCAAGCACCATACAGAGAAGCCAGGGTATTGGGATACTATAGAGATAATGCTTGATTGCCCTAAATTAGTGAATGGGTTGTTATCTCTGGAGATTCGTAATCCTCTTAGAAATGGCTTGAATACTGTGTTTAAATCCTCCAGCCTGGAGCAATGTATAGGTGGATCCATGCACTCTATGGTGCATGGATCCGAGAGTGTAAACTTGTCTGGGCTTCTGAACCCTCGGAGTCCATTACAACCCGACGATCTCTCTGATATTGATTGACTGTGCTCGCTATTTGTCCCCCTTTCCACCAATCCATTCCTTGACAAGGAACAGTCAGAGACAGAATCCTAACTATACCTGGAGTTGATAACATCTAGGAGTACTATCCAAGCAGAGAGAGTTAACATGACAGATATTGACAATCAGCTAAATACAATCCCCACTTTCGAGCCTCCAATGAGTGATCCTGTGGGACTTGGTCCTCCTAGCCCCGCATTAATTTCATGGAATGTAGCAGGCATTCGCAATAGGATCGTCGATGCTGAGTGGGGGCAGTTCATTGATAGCCCTAAGTGGGAAGGGTATGCCCAGACGTGGGTCCCGTGCTTCCCATGCCACTGGATTCAAGCTAGCCTGGCTGATGAGGGGTGAAACCACGAAACCGGTCCCAGGATGCTTGTTTCCGGTCCAGTGAGGACCTGGCTTGGCAGTTCGGTCTGGACTGTTCCCATGAGGAACAGGGTCAAGACTGATTTGCATATGGCTGGGTCCAAACTGGGGTGGCATGGTGAGCAAAAGAACGATGGATTAAACCCAGATCTATGACTGGGGGTGAGTGTTTGACAATGTTCAGCATTCCGTCCATCACTTGTTGTTTTTGCATTGATAGTTTCAACATCTCCTTATTCCAGGAAACTTGGGCTACCTCAAATATTCATAGACAGGGGTTTATTTCGTACTGTAAGAATGTCAGAGCGTCCCCTGCTGGGTGTGCAGGTGGGGGCCTTATCACTTGGATAAAAATCCCTCAGGTGGGTGAAACGAAAGAAATATATTTTGACTCATGTGTTTATTGGCTGTTTCAATCAAGCTAATTCAAGGTCCTATCCTCTTGTGTCTTAGCATATATAACAGACCAGGCTCTTTGAGGCAAACTACTACTACCATTGGTCTGTTGAGTGCACTGGTTTCTGAATTCCTCCCCACACATTTTGTGCTGTTGGCAGGTGATTTGAATGTGTCTTCAGAACCCAACCCTCTCTTCTCTGAGTTAACACAGGTAGAAGACTCCTTATGGGGAATTCCACCTTTTTTGGCGACAAGAAAACAGCCTAAATTTAGCACAGGGCTTTACAGGTTATTGACTTTATGATAACGCCTGGTCTCCACCCTGGGAATGGGTGCTTTCCCTCTGATTCTCCAGCCAGTCCAACAATTTTTAGAGGGACCTACAGCAGCTCGATTGACTTTGTGCTCATTGACGTGAGGATCTGGCACACATTAAAAGATCTTAGGGTGGGAGAACAATGCAATAGTGATCATTCACCCATTCTAGTAGAATGTGATAGGTGGTTTTCCACTAAAGTTAACATCCAGCGAGAATGTGAGGGCATGCTCCCCAAAACTGTTGCAAACAACAAACGTGCCATAAAATGGGGGACCTTTGCTAATTCCAATGAGTTGATGGCCAAAATGCATGATCTAGTTTATAATTATCATTTAGCAGCTGCACTTTTTAAATGTTCACCTACTCAGATTATGGCTACTCATGCAGCATTTTTTTCCTCTATGAAAGATCTATTTCTCAGAGTCTCTAGGGGAAATAAACAGTTTAGAGGACACAATTGTAGATTGTTTAATAAAGAATGTAGACAGGCCAAGTATAGACTCTTGGAAGCAGTAAGGTCAAAAGGCAGAGAAAAGACGATCACTGTAAGACCTGAATATGCCCTGATAATAAAGGCTTGTAAAATCAGATGGGAGGAGATGTACTGGCAAGAACTGTTACTAGCAGCTAAAGAAAGTAACTCCAAACGATTTTGGTCTCTGATTGCCAAAAGAGGGCGAAATGAAAACCCTAGACCTGATTGCCATATTTCCTCTGATAACTGGATGCAATATTTTACAGAGAGTTACAAACAAGACATTGCGACTTCCGTAAGCACAGAGACTATAATAGCGACAGTCACTCCTGGCACAGGTGTGCTTACACCATTTACAGAGATAGCCATCAAAGCCCCAAAATTCAGAAAGGCGCCTGGCCTAGATGGAATCCCTTCTGATCTGTTTAAATCTGATCTCAAATTCTGGGGACCTTATATTAACAAAGTGTTCAATGCAGTCTTGGTGGGGTGTAATCTTCCCCGCTCTTGGAGAGGTGCAATAATTGTCCCAATCCACAAGAAAGGGGATAGATCAATTCCAGGCAACCATAGACCAATAAGTCTCCTAGAGAATTTACAGAAGATATTTTCCTACCAGGTCTTATGTAAGCTTAAGGATTGGATAGAAGATAATGCCATTTGCAGGCAGGATTTAGGCAGAAAACGAGTAGAGTAGAACAGGTTTTTCACTTCCGTACAATCAAATGGAAAACTGTTTACTTGGAGGCAGGGAAACTTTTTGTTGCCTTTGTAGACTTTAGGTCCGCCTTTGACTTGGCCCCCGAGATAAGCTATGGGAAATCATGGGTAGAGCTAGTGTCCTGGGGCCTTTGTTAACATTGATTCGAGAGCTTTACTCTGAGAACTATGCTATAATAAGGTGGGGAACAAATGGTGAACTTACATGGGAACTTCCACTGCAGAAGGGGGTGCGACAGGGTTGTGTGTTGGCCCCCACACTCTTCCTACTCTTTTTAAATGCTTGCATCCCCTATTTATATGACTGCAAAAATGATGCCTGGAAATTGAGTTGGGTAAAGGTGGCCTGCCTATTGCTTGCAGATGATACTTTACTACCTTCGCAAACTGCCTCAGGATTAGTTAGGCTTCTTGAGAAATTCTGGGGGTTTTGCAGGGAGAATGGACTCCCAATTAATGCCACCAAGACCAAATATATGGTGTTCGGGGACACAAATCATAGAGTGAGGAAAATGATAGCGCTCATTGGAAAAATCTTAGAAAGAGTCTTGAATTTTGATTATTTGGGAGTTAGGATGGAGGACTCACATAAATGGCCAGGCCCAACTGCTATAGTGTACTATGTCACTGAAACAAAAAGCAGGAGGCATTTTGAGATTTGTCACCAGATCTCCAGCTTCCCCATTATGCCAGCGATGGAACTTTATAAAAGTCAAGTTCGAGGAGGAGTTCTATATGGCACAGAGCTATGTGGGCATGGCAATCTACAAGACCTAGAGAGAGCGGAGAACTTGTACTTAAAAGCACTGCTAAAAATTCCCTTGAGCTCTCCTACATTGCCTATTCAAATGGATCTGAATCTATATTTCATTGCCAAGATAGCTGCCTTGAGGCCATTGCAATACTGGATCAGATTATGGTCTACAGATATGTTAGACCCGTACAGAACATGGTTAAGAGCTGTGTTACCAGCTCCAAAAATAGAGAAGATTCCATGGTGTAAATACGTGAAAAATGCTTTTTAAACTTGGCCTAGGTCAGTATTGGTTAGATCCTTTGCATCTTCCAAAGATTGCCATTCAGATCTTGAAAGACACATATTGGGCGAATTGGCAAGTAGCTGAGCTAGCACTAGTTCCGTCCTGTGGTCTAACGGATAGTTTTCTATTAACTGAGTGCCATTACGAATTTTAGCATTATTTAGGCATGATCACAATACCTTCAGCATACACACTTTATATTAGATTCAGAATTGGATCCTTACCATTGCGGGCCCTTCCTTCTAGATGGAAGCAAACAGAAAGCCCAACAGATCTCTGTCTGATGGGATGCATGACCCAAGAGAGCATTGCACAAGTTTATTCCACTGTCCGGCATTTAAGAAGCAGAGGGCTCGTTGGATTAGACCATTATGCAAATCCCTGGGCATTAGGGATCGCCAATCGGCCCTTAGGATTTGCAAAACAAGTCTGTGCAGGAGTGTGCTGTGTGTGTTGCAAGGTTCTTAGAGGCAATTTGGCATATTAGAAGCAAATTTCTAAGTACTGAAGCATAAACCTCTAAAAAGTAGTTTTCAATCGCAGATTGAACTATAGTTTTTATTTATTACATACATAGGGTTATTGAATAGGAGAATATACTCGCCAGATACTATATATTAGTGTAAACTCACCTGTGATTAATAGAAAGATAATAGGCTAGGAAGTTTCTTTTATTACTGTGTGGGAAAAATATAATTCTTTATATTTATTGTGTGGATGACAAGGTCCTTATTGCTCCCTGTACGTAGAATTGCATTTGCAGTTATGTTCCAATATCGCTTTACGGCGATGTGTAGATATTGTATTTTTATTTATTATTTATATCACTGATATTTTGCAAACTGTTCTTATTACATGCTTTTGGATGGGTACTTTTCAATCATTCTTGAGACTCTTGAGATTTTATGGTTTCTTTATTGATGATGTGTTTTATATGCTTTTAGGACATTTTTTTCTGAAATAAAGCTGAATTGACTTGACTTGAGTTGAAAGAGGATCCATCCACAAAGAGCAGCATGTTCCCATGGATGGGGTCCTCTCCCACCTTGCTCTCTTCTTCTGGCACATACTTGGAACAGTGATATACTTGTTTGTCGTCAGTAACTGGGTGTGGAAAGAATGTCTCTGGAATAACTGAGTGACATCGGACCACTTTCAAGGATGTTAATGACAGTATTACCTTGTACCTGGATGCTCTCTGAGTTGTGAGAGTGCTCTTGCCTGTTTGCAAGATAGCAAATACCGCATGCTCTACATACATAACCCCATCACTATAGTGGTGCTCTTCCGGACTGCAAATGCTGCTGTAGCCAGGGCTTGCTCACATGGATAGTGACCTTTCATGACAGGATCTAGCAGCCCACTGTAGTATGTAATTGGCTTATGACCCATAGATGTCTTTTGAGTCAGTACTGCAGTCATCGTCATTCCTTTACAATGACAAAAGAGGTAGAATAGTTTATTGTAGTCAGATGTACCTAACACTGGAGCATTCGTGATCACTTTCTTTAGCTCCAGGAACACTGTCTCCCCTTCATTTGTCCAATTTATTTTGTTTGCATTTGCATGGGACTTCTTTAATGCAGTGAGAAGAGGTGCTGTCAATGTAGCATAATCAGATACCCACTGCCTCAAGTAATTGCAGAGCCCTAAAAATGTCTTCATTGTTTGGTATTATTGGGTTTGGGCATGTTTCTAATGCTTTCTACTTTGTCAGGTGTCAGCTTTCTCCCGTCTTTAGATATTAGTTGTCCCAAATAGTGGACCGCTCTCTGCACATATTGTAATTTATTTTTATCAACTTTGTATCCTTTGTCTGCAAGTGTGCAGAGGAGGACAAGGGTGTTGTCTCTACATATGTCTTCAGTGGCACTACAAACCAGAATATCATCCACATATTGTAAAAGCATACTCTTACATTGTATGTTCACTAATTTTTTTTTAACTGTCCGATTAAAAACGCTTGGGGAGTCAAAATCCTTGTGGGAGCCTCCTGTGGCAATATTGCATATTTTTAAATGTGAACCCGGTTGAATAATGACTGTTGCTACGTAATGGAATGCTGAAAAATGAATTTTTCAAATTAATTACAGAGAAGAAAGTGGCATCTTTAGGGATATTTGTCAGTATAACAGATGGATTGGGTACCACTGGAAATTCTGGAATGACTATATCATTCAGAGAGCGCAAATCCTGAATCATTCTCCACGTTCCTCGCTTGGCCTTTTTTATCAGAAAAATCTGTGTATTACATGGTGTTGGTCTTTCATATATAACTCCCTGCTCAAGTAACGCCTGAATTGTAGGTAAGATACCTTCTTCCGCTTCTTTGGACAAGGGGTACTGACATATGCTGGGCAATATAGCTCCAGGTTTCAATGTAATTCTCACAGGCTGAGCTCCGTTAATCAGTCCCACGTCATGTGGCCCCTTCGTCCATAGCACTTCCGGTACTTTTGCCAAATCTCTCTCTCAAATTGTATTGTCTTGTGCATGTTTTGGCACTGTCGTATATCGCAAATGCATTCTAATGGAGATATCCATTTCAAACATTACAGTTCCAATCAAAGGGTGTTCACCGAGCAATTCCTCATCTGAGATATCCCTTATTGTGACTCCTGGGTCTGTGAACACTATTGATGCCCACATTTCCTGCCTCCTGCCAAATGCGATGAGCACCGCATATGTTTGTCGTATTTCGAGAACTGATATGTCCAGTAATACCTCGCTCTGTTATTGGTTCCACGGGTTTGCAAGGTCTAAACAACAGTTCTTTTGGCAACTGCACTGTCTTCCCTTGCAGCGCTGGTGTGAGCGCTATCAGAGCGTATATGCCGTACAAAATAGCCTCTGTATCAACTGGTACTGCTCTGACATGCTGCCTTGATTCCTCATGAGCTATGAGGGACAGTATCCTGCCTGGCATGACACCGGGTGCATAACACACCATTGATCCATCTTCCAGGAACGAGATGGTCATATTCAATTTGCTCATTAGATCTCTCCCAAGAAGGTTGACAGGTGACTCTGGGAATACAATAATGGCCCGTCAATTTGTACATCACCCACAGTCATGTTTACTGAACTCGTGAAAGGAACCCATCTGACAGCTTCAGAAAACCCCTGTGTGTCCATTGAGTTGCATGAAAGTGGTATTGTGCCTTCCTTTATGCAAGATTTGGTGGCTTCAGTGTTGATTAAAAACTAATAGGGACGACCTTCTATGGCTACAGTCAAAGTGACCTGTGAGTTACCGATAGTATTGGACACATAGTTATGGGCTTTGTCATTGGACATAGTTAGGTGTAAGTGTCCCACTGGATACTTGGGGCTGTGCGTAAAAGGGGTTACATCCTTGCACCAATACTCCTCCTACTTGAACCTGCGCTTGTCCTCCGATGGTGTTGCTGCCACCTTGGGGCCTATTTTGCGGCAGTGGACCCTGTGGTGCCAGGCACTGAGCTTGAGGGGTCTGAGGGTATTCTTGTCTCACATATCGTTGTTTTCCCCATTTCATCTGAGGTGGCCTCGCCGCCTGTCTTTGAGAGGTAGGCCACCCTTGCATGAATTAATTGATTCTCTTTGTTCTTCATTCTCTTGCAAAATTACCTATCTTGCCGCATTAATAACACTGCTGTCCCACTCAATATCCTCTTTGTCTTCTCCCCTGAATTGTTCCTTGCTCTCCTGATGTTTCTCCTTGTCTCCTCCCCATATCACTTGCTATCTACCCTCCTGATACCTGCCCTTCACTGGATTTGCAACAGTTGCTGGTGGTGCTGTCACAAGTGTCCCTTCCGTGCTCGGTTTCTTAAGTTTCTGTTGCACCAACTTAGCTGTGGCACTCTCTGCCTCCTCTGTTCTCTCTTTATCCTTTTCTTGCTTTTATTTAAAATAATGTATTATGTGACCCTGTGTTAGAAATGGGGTCTTTGGCTGGCAGTCAGATTACCCCCTGTCCAAGCAAGAACCATCACTCCAGTCAGGGTAAAGGAGAATCACACTCAGTTAACCCCCGCTCACCCCCTTGGTAACTCAGAGACAATGTGTTAAGCATTTGGACAAACACACACAGTAATACAGTGAACCACTACAAAATGACACAACACAGGCTTAGAAAAATATTAACTACTTTATCTGAATAAACAAGACCAAATATGATAAAAATCCACAATATACAGTTAAAAATACGAATGTAGCACTTAAAAGGAAGAAAACAGTGATTTGAGGTGAAAACACAGCAAGTTAGTAAAATACGGCATCGTAATTGAGTAATTCCATACAATGCAATGCCATTGGTGCCGTTCACGGAGTTGGTCGACCCCCAGGTACAGTACTTTCAGAACAAGTAGGAAACAGGCCGGTGCACGGAGTCAGGGAGAGCGGCTTTGCTGGGTCGGATGAGACGTAGGTTCTGGTGCCATGGGGCAGAAGGACTGCGGCGTTGTGCAGCGGTATTGGGTCCTCTTTACAGGGCAGTGGAGGTGAGGCGGCTTTGGAAATGAAATCGGTCCCTTGGTTCCAGCAGATGTGAATTCTGGTGGAGTTACAATGCTTCGCTGAAATGGCGTTGGATCATCACGGATGTTGGACTTACGACACTCCGGTGTCAGCAAAGTCGGGCAGGATCAGCGGTTGCAGCGATGCGAGACCTACAGGGTCGTCGGACTTCTACGAGGTCCTCGGCCTCTGGGCAGGTGGCATTGCGGTTCTGGGGTAGCGGCGTCAGCTCACAGGGTCGTCGGATTCGCACTCAGCGAGGTCCACGGCCTCGGGGCAAGCAGTGTCGCGGTTCTGGGCAGCGGCATCCTTTACAAAGTCACAAGGAGTCGTCCGACATTGGTAGACTGTTTTTTCTCCAGGAACTCACTTCTAGGGGTCCAGGAACTGGAATGGGGCCATCTGGCAAGCTAGAGTCCACAGCAAGTGGACTCAGGTCTGGTTGGTGAAGCCGTTGCTGTCCCTGAGGCTTCAAAATAGGAGGCAAGCTCTACTCCAAGCCCTTGGAGTCACTTCTCAAGCAGGAATGCAACAAAGTCCAGTCTCTCTCCCCTCGCACAGGCAGAAGCAGCACCTGCGGGATAGCCCAACACAGCAAAGTCACAGGCTACAGCAGCACTTCTCCTCAACTCTTCAGCTCTTCTCCAAGAAGAGGTTCCTCTTGAATCCTTGAAGTAATCTTATGTCTGGGGTTTTGAGTGTTCTTCCAATACCCCTTTCTGCCTTTAAAGTAGCCCTACTTAAAAGAAAAGTCTCTATTGTTTGTAAAATCCTGCCTTGACCCGGCCAGGCCCCTGACACACAACAGGGGGTCAGATACTGCATTGTGTGAGGGCAGGCACAGCCCTTTCAGGTGAGTGACCACTCCTCCCCTTCCACCCAGCACAGATGGCTCATCAGGATATACAGGCTACACTCCGGCTCCCTTTGTGTCACTGTCTAGAGAGAGATGCAAACAGCCCAACTGTCAAACTGATCCAGACAGGCAATCCACAAACAGACAGAGTCACAGAATGGTTTAGGCAAGAAAATACCTACTTTCTAAAAGTGGCATTTTCAAGCACACACTCTAAAAACCAACTTCACTAAAAGATGTATTTTTAAATTGTGAGTTCAGAGACTCTAAACTCCTTATTTCTATCTGCTCCCAAAGAGAATCTACACTTTAATAATATTTAAAGGCAGCCCCCATGTTAATCTATGAGAGAGATAGACCACAGTGATAACTTAATTGGCAGTATTTCACTGCTAGGACATGTAAAACACATAAGTACATGTCCCACCTTTCACATACACTACACTCTGCCCATGAGGCTACTTCAGGCCTATGTTAGGGATGCCTTACATGTATAAAAAGGGAAGGTTTAAGCCTGGCAAGTGGGTACACTTGCCAAGTCAAACTGGCAGTTTAAAACTGCACACACACAGACACTGCAGTGGCAGGTCTGATACATGATTATAGGGCTACTTAAGTGGGTGGCACAATCAGTGCTGCAGGCCCACTGGTAGCATTTGGTTTACAGGCCCAGGGTACCTCTAGCATAAACTCTTTAGCACTGGCTCACAGTGGTAAAGTGCCCAGAGTCCTAAAGCCAACAAAAACAGGTCAGAAAAAATACGAGAAGGAAGCAAAAAGATTAGGGGTGACCCTGCAAAAAGGGAAAAGTCCAACAGCCTGTATCTCTGGCCATGGTTTAGCCTCAATTCCCACTACCCCATCTAAATTTGACTGTATTTCAGTGGGAAGACCTCTCTATAAAACATTGTAAAATAAAAGTGCATTTCCTCCCCTATTTTCCCAATTACATCCTACCTCCTATACCCATCGTTTTTCAATTCTTGTGATAAATCCTGCAATGTCCTCAGTCAACTTAATGCTTTCTGCCATAAAAGCTCCAATATTCGGTCTGTCTGGGTATGTCTGCCAAAGCGCATCTCAAACATGCTGGCAGAGATTGTTGAAGGAAGACCCATCAAACTGAGTGTTTGTCAATGTGACTTGAGGGAGTCCTGCTCTCGCAAATATGGTAGTTATCTCATCTCCCACTAAAGAACCCAGCAAACTTTTAACATCACCCAGAGTGAGGTTAACTCCAGCAGTTTGTTCTTCAAAACATCCGATGCATTTTCCTGTACCTTCAGAAAGTGGGGCAGTGCTCTCTTCAAATTCTCTTTGTCCAGTTGTGACCAGGGCACGTATGTTGGTACTTAGCCTCCCTTAAAAATGAGGGGCAGTTGAGTGATGGGTGGGAAAGCTGTTGGCCTGTGGCTTAACCTTAGATCTGGTCTGTTATTACATATTACTTCAGTTGGTTTGTCCTTGGCACACATTTCTCAGACTGCAAGGCATTCCTGCATGTATGGATAGTTCCAGCCTGGGGTATACAGTCTTCTGCCATGGCTAAGTCATAGGGTTGGAAAGATCCCTGTCTGGGCCATGGTTTTCTCCCTTTTCTTTCAGTCCATGTTGCAAGCTCGTCTGAGAAGGGTTGACAATAATAACTACCCTCTTCTCGTACTATTGTTTCTATGGGTGTCAGGTTCAATCTGGTTGTTTTTAAAATTTACCTTCTCTTTGTCTTTATTGGGTCTCTTGCTATCAATTGCGGCCGTTGTATAGGGTGCGCTCAAAAATTATAGAGGCTTCTGTCATTTTCTTGTGTAACTTCATCCATATCAGAGCCTTTGTTCCAGTCCTCCTCTTCCGCTTCTGCCCCAGCTCCCTTTTCTATCTCATCTAGGTGTTCATCATATCATGATCTCTCTACCTCCTTGCTAATCCCTTTCTCCCTGCATCCATTCCCCAGTTGCCTCTCAGTTTTTCCGCAGATGTGTCTTCCTACCTTAGAATGACCTGCTCAGTAGTCCATTGCCCTCAAAGAGGGTCACGGCTCCTGGATCTTTCTGCCTGTTCTTTAGTGTGCTGCAACTTAGGTGTTGCCCTGTCCATTTTCTTCTGTTCATGGCCCGCCTGAAGAGCTGTTGGAATGGGACCGGGCATTCCCCCTGCCCCCTTCACATCTGTCCTGTCCTCCTCGGGTTCAACCCATCCTGAAGCCTGATATCCCGCAGCTGGCAGAATAGGGTAGAGAGCATATGGTGGGGGTTCTCTAGAGCCTTTGCTGGGGTTTCTCTTGCACTTGCATCTCTGCCTCTTTAGGCACTGTCAATTTTACATTTGTCTTCATATCACAGAAGACCCTCCATAATGACAGAATAGCTTCCCTCTTTTTTCTCTTCTTCTTCTGATACTTAGATCTACTGTAAGTCAGTGTATGTTCAACTATGTGTTCTTCAAATGTCCCTTCCTTTAGCTGTGACAGGGCATAGTCCTTAGTATCTCTGTGCCATTGCTTACAATATTTCTGTATTTTCTTTTTGTCTGACTGGAAGGTTTTTATCATAAGTTCCAGGGGGGCATCCAAAGTTTCTTCCAGGATATACGCTTCCTACATGTACCTCTTATTACTGTCCACTCTTTGTGTCCCTTCTCTGCCCTTCGTCTCCCTCACTACTATGTATATGCCCTTATCAATGTCGCTAACGTGTAGCAGAGATCTTTGTGGGAAAGTGCTCCTATGCAGTGTTACCTTACTTGACATACATCGTTGTGAGACCGTACTGGCGAACATCAGTGATACTGATTGCTAACCTGTGCAGCACTTCTTCTATGCGGATATCGGGTGCAGGCGCATTTACGGGGACCCGAAGTGGATTGGTGCCTGACGCAATACGAGTTATAACATTATCGTGAATGTAAATGACTATTATTGGTGTCTGTGGATATGGTGTCCCTTCCATCATTTAAAACCACAGAATCATACAAGTCTGTGAAAAATGCATCAAGAAGGGCTTTTATTACAATGGGTTCCTGTGTTATTATGTGAAACCGAGGGATGTCACAAGGGCATAGGGTTTGGCCATGAGTCCATTTAAATGTTTGGACTAGGTCAAGGGTGTCTGTTTCCTGACACAGGGAATCATCAATCTCACTCATAAGATCCTTTTATATATTTTCACTTGTTTTGCTATTTTCTACTTTTAATACTTGCATTTTATCTGCACTAATATTCCCCCCCCCCCCCCCCCCCCTTCCAGGACCATTTGAGTTTTTCCATCGGGATGTCAAAAATATGGCAGAGATCTCGCACCCTCTCCTCCTCACTTATTTAAGATTGTATAATCATTGGCAGGAACCCTTGCCTTTTTACTATAATTTGACTGTTATGATAATGAAATATCTTATTTTTTATCCCTATTACTCATTATTTACACCAAATATTTATTCATTGATGTTGCACTTTTTCAGGTTTGCAACCAAGGGTCTGACCGTGCTCAGGGTAAATTCAATTGACACCGACCATTTGGTCGTCCCCTTACCTAAACATCAGACTCCCCACTGATGCTTCTGCCCCGATTGCTCTCCCTCAAATGTGCCTTCCTGGTGTCTTAAATCAGGGGATTTGTGAACCCTGTATATGAACTTTTAGAGCAAGGCCTGCCAGCACTGGTAACGTGACCATCTCCTGCAGCGTCAGACTTTATGTGTGTTACCCGATTCACCTCACTTTCTCTACTCTAACCACCCGGATCTAACTGACATATCTGATGGACTTTTACACAAACTTTGCCTTCAAGGAACTGCCTCCTGGGTAATACACTAGTACCTAACTTTTTCTTGCGGGAGCTGTCAACTGGGTAATGCATTAGTACATAACTATCTCTTCCAGGAGCTGTCCCCTGAGCAATACACTACTACAAAACTATTTCTTTGAGGAGCTGTCCCCTGGGTAATACACTACTACAAAACTATTTCTTCCAAGAGCTGTCCCCTGGGCAATACACTACTACAAAACTATTTCTTCCAGGATCTTTCCCTTGGGTAATACACTACTACAAAACTATTTCTTCCAGGAGCAGTCCTCTGGATAATAAACTAGTACAAAACTATTTCTTCCAGGATCTGTCCCCTGGGTAATACACTACTACTCATTGTGCCTCCTTTCTATCACAAAAGGGAATCCCTACTAGAAAGTCTTCCGGTCTGGCTGGGAAATCACATTTCATTTCTGCATCAGCACTGTATTTCAAAAACCACAGAAATCCCACATGCACTTATACCCCATACTACATTTGCCACAGAATCATGCACTTTAAATTATAAAGTTCAAAGCCCAACCTCTCTTCACCCTTTAGGACAGCAACCTCTGGAACCCCGACTGCCCGCTCGAATAGGCAGGTGTTTGCTCACCTGATTTGCGTGCAATGTTCTATTCAAGCAACGCAGGCGGTGTCTCCTTCAGCCACGGCCCAGGGATTTGAAGAGACGAGGCTCCTGGCTGCCGCTTGCCAAAAATGTAGTCGAATTTCAAGATATAAAGAAGTGACACAACTCTAATGGCAATGTAGTATATATTTATATCAAATAAAAATACAGCGGGGAGTACAGCTTATGAAACCACACTCAACTCAGCTCTTTCAAACAGCATCTTTTATAGTCTTGGTCCACAAAGGAAATTTCTCATCTCTTACCGTAATCCCAATTAGCACCGTAGTTCGTTATTTTGTTATCTTATTTCTCCTGGTGAACCTAAAAGACATCCAGAACACAGCAGCGTGCCTCGTCCTTG
This sequence comes from Pleurodeles waltl, assembly GCF_031143425.1. Lineage (NCBI taxonomy): Eukaryota > Metazoa > Chordata > Amphibia > Caudata > Salamandridae > Pleurodeles > Pleurodeles waltl. Next base: position 458,626,142 of record NC_090444.1, on the reverse strand, counting down.
GCCTCCCCCGCCACCAACAAATCTCACCACACCTCAAAACCCTTCACTGGCTCCCCATTGACAAGAGAATCACATTCAAGATCCTCATCCACGTACACAAATCCCTCCACAACACCAGCCTGACATACCTCAACGAAAGAGTGAACTTTCACACTCCCACCTGCAACCTCCGATCAGCCAACCTCGCCCTAGCCACAGTCCCCCGCATCCAACGCACCTCCACAGGAGGCAGGTCCTTCTCCTACCACGCCCCCCAAAACCTGGAACTCCCTCCCCACCAACCTCCGCAAGACCAAAAACCTCCTGCTCTTCAGAAAAAACATCAAAACATGGCTGTTCGAACAATGACCCTCCTGCCCCCCCCCCCACCAAGCGCCTTGAGACCCTCACAGGTGAGTAGCGCGCTTTATAAAAAAAATTGCTTGATTGATTCATTGACTACTTCTCACTAAAATGCAGGTGTGGTGTCTATAATATACGTATGCATCCTCTAATGAGCAGTGTCTTTTGATCTCACCCTTGTAACTTTATCAGTATATCCTCCCTATGCTACTTCCATGTTCTGAGCTTTTACTGCCTGTTCTCCTCCCTCTACCAACCTTGACACACACAAACATCTTGTGTCTCACTTTTAGGTCTGCCATGTTTTCCGCCTCCTCCTAATACTTATATCAGAAAGTGGCTCAGGCTCTCGTTTGTGTGACCTTCTAAATTATCTGTGGTATGCGAGGACCGTCTGTAACTGCTTTGCCCTGCACCTGGCCTTCCACTCCATTCTCCTGTCTAACCCTAAACTCATTCTAACATGGTACCCAGGTTTAGGCCTCTACTTGTCTCATACAGTGTACACTTCTGCATGTTTCCCTCTTAAGCCACATGTTGGCCAGAGTGTGCTTCTTTCTTTTTCTTGAGGCCTGTTACACAAGGACACATGTCACACTAAAATATAGAGCAAAATGCCAGATTTGCATTTGCACAATTATGTATAGCTTAGTGCAATTTTTGCAAAACTTTTGCCTAGTTGGTACATCAAGCGATGACACATTATCAGATGTGCACTATAAACTGACTTCTACAAACCTCAGGGTTACATTGCCCTAGCTCCACAATACTCAATTAGGGAACAGGCGACCTCATTCAGTGCCCAAAATGTGTGAACCTAAGGCACATAGGATGCAAATGTTTGCAAGAGATACTGACTTGGAATCCCATTGGATCCAGATTCCAGACCTCATTATTATATGACTACAATTAATTACCAGATGAAACCCTCAACTATGTTTTTTGGTAACAGCACCAAGCCAGTAAAAGTGTATGCACTAACATTAGCCTGAAATATAATATCAAACAGCTGGAGGCAGATTGGACCTCAAACTTTCACTGAGTGGTGTAAAAGCTCCAATGAGACTTTCACACTAGTGTTCAGATTGAATGTGGCTTGTGCTGCTACAAAGTCACATAAAGTGACACACTGGCATCTACTTTTAAGTGCAAAAGTTATTTTGCACTGAAAAGGTGTCGTTTTCTGAGTGTAAAAATGTATTTATGCTGCTTTACATAACTGTGTATCAAAGGAGCATTACTTGGGTGAATCACTGCAAACACCCATAGGTTTTTACAGAAACGCCAATCTACTGAGGTAGCCAAACTGTACTTTGTATAAAAAAATATTGCCTTCTTGAGGCAGGTGTTAACATGGAGTAATATTTTAATTTCTCAAAAAGTCCGACTTATTTTATGTGCTGAAGAGCACTGCATACTTCCAATGCATTGGAGTCTTCAGAATTTTGTCTAGGCTTCGAAATATATGCTGGACAGAGCACACTCACCTCTTACCCCGTTGAAAGGTTGGGTGTCATGCAAGTCAGCCTTATTAGAGCACCAGTGCATGGGCTCATCAGCAACCTAATCTCTGTAGATATGGCTTACGTTATGTTTTCTTCTTGTGCAACACAACACAGCAAAATTAGTTGCTGTGCAGTTTTGCCTAAAAAAATTGCAGGAAGGTCTGGCTTAAATTCCATTCTGATTTCATCCTCTTTAATGAGAACTCTGAAAGAACTTAGCAAGGAGAATGACACTTGAGTGTCTTTGAATCTTTGTATTAACTGTTTAAATATTAAAGTTTTCTGAGCTACTAATACTCTTTGTTTTCTATTATCATATTTTTTAACATATAAATGTTTTCTCTTTTTCATCTTTCTGTATGGAGAATCATCAATACATACTGCATAATAAATAAAGGTGTATAATAATCTAGTTTTCACTTTAAAAATGTACTTTGCAATTATGCTCACAGGGTTGTCTTTCACAGCGTCTCCTGTTCTGGCACCAGGCATTGTGATCCAATAAAGTAATACAGTAGAGTTACAATGCAATTTTCTTATTGTAGGTGAGTCACAATGTCACAAGTAGAGTGTATTATTTTAATGAGAGAGAGTTTTTTTTCTATTGGAGGGCATTATTCCATGAATTTTAAAACAATTCAATCATCCAAAAGCATTTGGCCTGATCTGATGTGTGCCACATTCTGCTTGACTGGAGTCTCCTGGAGAAATATTCCAAAGGCTACAGATTCTAGACACTGCAGCTGTTGGTGTGCAGCACCTCTTCTGTATATTATGATTACACATACTGTTAATATTCTACAGCAAACATAGAAAGCCATAGCTTAACCTTCCCTTAGTCTGCTACCTCTGGGGTCCACATTATGATACTCTGATCTTCTTTTGGGCAGAAGCCACAAACATGAGTGAGCAGTTAATGATTGTTTAGCAGTTTATTAGATACTTAAGGGGTCATTCTGACCCTGGCGGTCCATGACCGCCATGGCGGAGGGCAGCGGAAGCACCGCCAACAGGCTGGCGGTGCTTCCTGGGCGATTCTGACCGCTGCAGTAAAGCCGCGGTCAGAAAAGGGGAACCGGCGGTTTCCCGCCGGTTTCCCGCTGGCCCAGGGAATCCGCCATGGCGGCGCTGCTTGCAGCACCGCCATGGGGATTCCGACCCCCTTCCCGCCACCCTGTTTCTGGCGGTGTCCACCGCCAGAACCAGGATGGCGGGAACGGGTGCCATGGGGCCCCTGGGGGCCCATGGGCAGTGCAGGGGCCCCCTAAAAGGGCCCCACAAAGATTTTCACTGTCTGCTTTGCAGACAGTGAAAATCGCGACGGGTGCCACTGCACCCGTCGCACCCCTGCAACTCCGCCGGCTCCATTCGGAGCCGGCTTCATTGTTGAAGGGGCTTTCCCGCTGGGCCGGCCGGCGGTCTTCTGGCGGTCGCCCGCCGGCCCAGCGTGAAAGCCGGAATGGCCGCCGCGTCTTTTGACCGCGGATCGGTCTTTCGGCGGGAACCGCTTGGCGGGCGGCGACCGCCGACCGCCGCGGTCAGAATGACCGCCTCAGTACTTGTCTATGACTAAGGATATTGAACTTCCCTTCGCCCATTTGAATTGAATTAGACAAGATAATCTAATACCTGGTCCACTGGAGTTATGCGATTTCAGGGCAACTGTATTTTCCACCGAATTATGGATTTGATGCATTTGCCACATAATCTACAGATGTTTACAAAAAATTGTGTTTCTTGCTCAAAAGCACCAACAGTTACTAAAATCACAGCAACATATGATGCTGAGCAGTGGAAGGCCCTATTCAAAGGTTGACTAGTTACTTTTCCATTGCTTAGTACTGTGGTTGAATGTTAAACTGGTACTAATGAGGTGCAAAATTTGCCAATGTTATAATTGAAAAAGATGACAAAATTATGAAGTAATACTATCAGAAAATGAGTTGCATTAGGTCAGTGAGTGGCCTTTTCTTGATACATAGATCAGTCAATCCTGCTGCATAACCTGTTCCTTCTGTGCCCCATAACTCAAGTGATACTGTCTAATACTTGTAGCTCACTCTCTTCCTGGTATCTGGGATTAGCCAGATTTGTTAGACTGCCTGCAGTCCTTTAGCTGCTGCCAAGACATTTACCTCTAGGCGGAGGTGAGGCCAAAAACGTCCACAGAGCATCACCGCATGTTAAGGTTCAATGATTCAAGCCAAAGCATATAGACCGATATCTTCCGGAGCCTTTTTAGTGTCCTCGTTCCTCGCGGTGGCGAAAGTGCAGAAAGAAATTCACCAACTGCGGCTGGCAACTACAGAGTTTCCAATTTCTGTCAAATTTTTCTCCTTTGATAAATTTTCATTCTTGTTCTATGACGAGGGCACTCCCGCTACCATCACACTTGATCCCTCCTCCCTTCCCCCCTTGTAACAGGGAACTCCAGGAAGAAGGGACAAAAGTTAGGAGCATATCTACCATAGTCTGTTTCTCTGCTTGTAATTGGATCTTTCTACAACTAGCCTTTTTTTTGTGAAAAGCCATATTCCCTTTGACCTTCTTCAAAAATGAGCAACTTGCTGTTGCATCGCGAAAATAATCTAGGTAACAATTACGATGGAGTCGTTTACCCTCATTAGTCAACTAAAGTATTGTTTTGGTCTCCATTGTGTCCAAGACCATATAAACTGAGTTATTGTTTGGTTTCATTTCTATGCTGGTTGCATGACAGACCCTATTCACTAAATTATACACCAGATAAAAACAGCATAAGTGCCGCACTTTACTCTCCCATCGTCTCTTTGAAAAAAAAGGCTCAGCTGAGGAAAAATATGGCTGCCTAAAGTGGGCGTAATGGAGCCGCACACAAGCAAAATGATCATCCGTGGAAAATGTTCATGGCTTTTAAACATGATTTTCAGAATCTTTGCAGACAGCTTCATTCTGAGTGCCGTTTGACAGTCCCGCACCTCGACGAATACTCGAATCCACGAGTTCAGCCAGCAGCGGCTCATAAATTCCACCTGGATTTGAAGTTAAACTTGGCCTGCTCTGTTGTCTCAGATGCCAGGGCAGGATCACACTGACATGTATGCTTTACTGTCCTAAAGGAAGTTAAAAACGTGGAGTATATGAAAGGCATGTGGGATTTGGCTTCCTACATAATCCCTTTGTTTGAATTTTGATTAAGCATCTCTGCCTCAGGGGCAGCGACCCTAGGATGAAAACAGGTTTTAAAGCTAATTTCTGGCGTCCGATTTCAAACCCAGTGCCATACTTCATAATGTAATCTCTCGTCTCTGATTTATTATCTGCTTTTACTTTTGGTGCATCTGTAGGACAATTTAAAATAAAATAGTAAGACAAAGGCAGGTATCCAGAGGTCTGGAAATTCAATTTTAACTGCCAGAAGACTAACCTCATTTTCTATTTACTAATAACTAAGGAACTGGCTTTTGTGGTTATTATAAAGCTCTTTACCTAGTAAGGCACCTGCGGATGCACAGAGATAATGACATATATATGCAAAAATGAACACGGAAACATTACATTCAGACCATCTCCTTTTTAGCTAGTTTCCTAGTATTTCAACTTAAGTATTTACATTCATCTTCAATGATGTGGCGGCAGAGGCCCCATCTCACGTGGAAAATTGTCACAGTTTGAAAGTAAACATAGGGGAACTGGCCACTTGATTGTAAAAAACCTGCATTGAGTGTGACAGAAGCAGGAGCTGGAAAAGTTAAAAAAAAAGTCAGTGTGGATGCGTTATGTCTGTTATTCAACAGCCCTACGTTAATACAGACATTAACATTAATACTTTACAATCAGGCATTCATTTTTTCTGAATCAGAATGAACCTCAGCGCTTTGAAAGTACCTCACCCTCAGCATTCCTACTATAAAACGGGTGGGGTCCTAGTTACAATTGGTAACTTTTTATATGTTGGTGGGGATCTCTGCCATTAGGATAGAAATCTTGATGTGTGAAAACATATGGAATTTTATTAAAACTTACCATTTATTTCAAACATAAATTTATTCAAATTATGTGAATGAAAAATAAAAATGTAAAGCAATCATAAGCAAATAATATTCACCTCTAGGCTGCTTCAAGAAAAAGATACAACACACTGCCTTTTAAAATCAATGTTGTTTTTATTTGTAAATTATATTAAACAGTAATTACTTTTTCAAACAATATTTTGGAAACCTTTTTGCAACGAAAATTATCTACACTCACTTACATTTTTATAGTTATTTGGGGCCTCATTAAGAGTGTGGCGGTCTGAGGACTGCCACAATCGCATTGACGGTCAGAAGGCCACACTCCAGATGGTCTGACCACCTACAGATTGCTGTCCCCACCAGGATCATAGATCCCGATGGGGTGACAGCAGTCAGGCTTGTAACCAGCCAGGTGGCACTGTACTTACCGCCGCCTGGCTGATTACAAGCCCACCTTCTGCCAGTCTTTCACTGTAGGGACTCTGCAGATAAAAGGCTGGCAGAAAGCCAGTGCCAGGTGCCACAGGGGAGCCTTTGCAGTGCCCATGCCCAGGGCATGGGGAATGGAAGGGCCCCCTGCCCAACACCGTCAGAATATGCACTGTCTGCTTTGCATACAGTGCTCATTCTGTGGGTGCTGGAGTGCTAGGATATCAGCCTTGGCTCCTTTAAAGGAGGTGAGGCCAACATCCTAGCACTGTTCCTGTTAGTCAGCCCGGAAGGAACACCTATTACAATGTTCCTGCCGGTCAGTCTGGCAGGAACATTGTAATACACTCTGGGAGACGTCCCCCACATGGTGGTTCCGTCCTCCCCTTGAGTTTGGCAGGCCCGAGTTGGGACCGCAAACTCATAATGAGCCCCTTAGTCTGTAACAAGCTTGGGTATGTTATGCTTTTAATTTATCTTAATATTTGATTTTTTTAAATTAACTGTAAAATCATTGAAGTGTATAGTTCACTTTAAAATGATAAACGATAGTACTGTGTTACACTTGCATATGAAATTTTGAATTAATTTAGTTTAGTTTATTTTATTCTCTACAGCCTACATCCCTTGTTTTCTATGGCAGTGATTTGCAGTAGCAGTAGTTGGAAATGTGTGGTGCTTGACTGGTGTACATTTAAGCCTGTTTTGTCACTTTCAGGGTTGTAGCTGGATTTGAAGTGTATTTTGTGAATTGCAATTGTGAGTGTTATGTATTAGCATGTCCCTTCCTGAACTCCTTTTTGAGTTTCCCTAAATCCCTCCCAGTTAGAAGTAATTATTCCTCATTTTCTCACCACTCCCATCTCCCTCGTATATATACTAATAAAACATACATATGTGTGCAAGGCGATTTTCACCACCAGGACAGAGAGATCCAAACAGAAAATAGAGTTGAGGTGAAGTTAGAGCTCTCCTACCACTGGCTTGTGAACTACATTTTGTAGTATGTGAAGTAGTACTACTGGAGTACTAGTTTACATACTCCTAAATGCCTTTTGTGATTCCATAAAATCTATGAAAATCTATGAAAAGTTGATATTCCGCTGTCAATGTTCTGAAAACAAATTTTTGTTTCTCAATATACAATATTTTCATGATTTATATTTTGTGGAGATTCCACCTACACATTAGTTCTGATTGAGGCTCCAAGTTCTTGATTGCCCTCTATTTTTCACAGAAAGACATATGTAAAATAATTTGTATCCCAGAATATATTTAAAAATGAAAAAGCACAGACTTGGGAGCACTGTTCATACAGCCATTTTGAGGCCATTATTACATTACTTTAAGAATTGGCTTAAAAACGTATAAGTGGGAATAGAATGGGAATTTTCATAAACAATTAGACAAATTGGAAAGGACTCATTCCACTTTTACTAATAGGGAATTTGATTTTTCTGGGCTGATTCAAAAAGTTGTGTTTAAGAGTAATTCTTGAGTACTGCTTCTTGAACTCACACATGTAGTTGTGAATTGGCCCAAGAGAGTCTCTTCGTGATCACAATCATAGTTGCCCACAATAGTAGCTACCCATATTCAGAGCGTAGGGAGTTAAAAAATAAAATAACATATGTAACTTAGCATTCATAGTAGCATATCTGCACATTAGCTACTGCCTAAGTTAGGTATTTTCAAGTGACAGCATTGTTGTATTCTACATGGCTAAACTCTACAGATACAGAGTTGTTAGTGTGTGTTTATTGGTTAATTATGTGTAGAACTACATCAGTTTTAACTTAATGTTTTCACTAACCAAAAAATAAATATTAACATATATCAAAACCAAGAGAAAAGTGAAACCTAGATCAATACAAACGGAAAAGTTAAAAAATGAATATCATAAAACAGAAATCTCTAGTTCTGATTTATGTGCTGCAAGATCCTCTGCACCACTTTACAACAATGCATGGAGTGATGTTGCATTCCCCACACCTCTGGCATCAGAAGCTAAGTTAAGGAGTGAAGTGTCCTGGAGGAAGTGTAGTGATCATTCAGCTTCTTCTGAGTACCCCCTTGGAAGCCAGCTTTCACAACCTGGTGTATCAAATCTCCACGTTTTTTATTACCAAACGTAAACATTTAGAGCAGAAACTATGGCAGTGTCCATCAGTAGAACATGTGATTAAAGGGAAAAGAGGCTCCAGTACTGGCAGAAGTAAAAAATACAGCATATAAGTCACATAAGGTTTAGTGTCATTCCACCTTGTGAATAGGCAAGTGAAATATATCCAGCAGTTGAACAATATATCTATTTTCTAAAACGTTCTGCTCCCGAAATGGGAACTCCTATGTGAGTTCATTGAAATGCCCCATAGTGTTGTTCTTGAATTTAGTTTTAACATTTAATTTATTGAAAACTATCTCAACACCACATAACATGTTTTATAAAAAGCTTGTGCTCAGATTCTTCTGGATAGATATGCAACTGTTTACGATTTCCTTGATGCTGCATCGCTCGGGCAGTGCTGATGGTATAAAAACTAATTTTTAGCTTCACCTTTATACAGTGACATTATCCAAGCTTCTAAACAGATGTGATGAGTAGCTGTTTACACCCTAACGGCTGTCCATTGAGTGAGTTTCGTGGTGCATGCCATCTCTCACATACACATTCTATCCTCCATGATGGTAAGCTACAAACTTCAAAGCTAAGCATGCCTACAAAACAAAACAATGACCCAACTGAAATGTATTATTCTAGGATGCTTAAAGGATGAGGAAGGTGGTTACCTTAAAGACATATACAGGAATATTGTTCACATCCACCCCCCACTATGGCCACTCCTTTTGCAATTCCTTTAACCAGTCCTGTCTTTCTACCCAACAACACTTTCAATTAATAAACCTGTAGATTCTCTTTTCCTATGCACAGGCATGGATCCACATTCAGCAATGGTTGGTGCAGCTTTAAGATTCCTGATCTTGAAATACATCAGCTTCCTGGATTTAGTGCATGCCCAGAGAGATGTGTGAATGGACAAACCTAACGACATGCTTAAATATGTTCTGTCTTAATTATAGGATGCTGCAGAGTTCTTTGTTTCCAGGTACTCAGCACAGATCAGATCCAGTTTAGGAATGTTGTGTTTATGGCTAAAAACTACCTCATGATGGACTGAGCCATCTAGTGGAGATGAATAACAAAAATATTAACGTAAAATATTGTATCTCATCAATGTCATGTCAAAAAGATTGTCACCACAAAAATGTAGAGTGACAAAATACAGAAGGTAAGAATATAGTTTTTTGGTATTTAATATTATTTAAAAAAATATTGTTGAAGGTTATATCCTTTACTTTAACAGAATTGTATTCAATGCTGTTTTTTAGTTAGTTTATTACATATCTGTTATTATTTTAATGTAAGTGTTACAGCTATAAATATAATTTGTTTGAACATTTTTTGAGAATACCTAATAATTTGTAATGGCTAATTATTTTTTTTTACAATTTATTAGTAATTTATAACTTAGGGGGTCATTACAACATTGGCGGTAAAATCCGCTTACCGCCATGCAGAAGACCACCAACACACCGCCGCAGCCGCGGAATTCCGCCACAGCTATAATGACCCACATTTCGGAATCCGCCAAAATTCAGACACCCACACAAGTCCGCCACACCAAAGCTCAGTGATAAACTGGCGAAAACAAAACCTCCACCGTCACGCCAACAGGAATACGCCCACACTATCACAACACACGAATCCACATGGCGGTCTTTCAACAGTGGTATTCCATTGGCGGTACACACCGCCGCGCTCAAAATACACACGCATATACAAAACACAGCCACATTGGACAATTCAAAATACACACACCTGATACACATACACACACCACTCCCACACACCCATTACAATATAAAACACACACCCACATCACCCACAAACCCCCACGACCAAAAATACCGAAAGAAGGCCAGAGAGAGACAGCACCAGCAAGAACAACAGCATCCACAGGCACACAACACCATCACCCACAGAACTTCCATGCACCTCACACAACACACCACTACATATCAGCACACCTATCACCACACACTCCACCCCACACATCACCTACACCACCCCATTGCACGGCAAAGACACCCCAGGTTCTTGGAGGAGGAGCTCAGGGTCATGGTGGAAGAAATCGTCCGGGTAGAGCCACAGCTATTCAGAGAACAGGTGCAGCACACCTCAATTGCAAGGAAGATGGAGCTATGGCGAAGAATAGTGGACAGGGTCAACGCTGTGGGACAGCACCCAAGAAATCGGGAGGACATCAGGAAGAGGTGGAACAACCTACGGGGAAGGTGCGTTTCATGGTCTCAAGACATCACCTGGCGGGTCAGCGGACTGACAGGGGACCCCCACTTCCTCACCCACAAGTAACAACATGGGAGGAGCAGGTCTTGGCGATTCTGCATCCTGAGGGCCTCGCAGGAGTAGGTGGAGGAATGGACTCTGGTAAGACAAATCTTAATTATTACATCCCCCACCCTACCTGCATGCTATCACATACCCCCACCCTCACCCACAGCACCCCAACTCCTCACATATGTCCCAACATCACAAACCACCCATCCCAACACCAAGCCCTGCATGCAACAACAAAGCATGGACACCCATCACTAAAGCATGGCCAATGCACATACCCATACAACCCCCTAAACCATCATTACACAAGGTCCCACACAGGAATGCAAGCACTGGGGTACACGGTCACCCACCCATTGCACACCATGACACACACAGATGTAATAACCATCCTTTTATACCCCTGCAGGACCCCTACCCAATGTCACCGGACAGGAGGGTCCACACATGTACACACCACCAACAGAAGAGGACCACAGTGATGACAGCAGCTCTGTCCAACTGGATCTAGATGACCAGCCCGGCCCATCGGGGACCTCGGGACAGCCGGTTCCCCTCACACAGTCACAGGCCACCACAGACCTTCCCCCTTCTGGAAACACCAGCACAGCACCCACCCAGCGGGCCCATACCTCCGTCCCAGGACACGTCAATCAGCTGTGTGTCCACCACTACAGGGAACCCAGGATAACCTACACCCCAACAACAACAGGGACCTGGGGGCAGTGGTATTGGGCACACGGTCCAGGGGACGGAGGCCCAGGAACACAGGGGAACTGGGAGGGCTGCTGTGTGACAGGGGGCGGAGAGGCCAAGGGAACACACTCTCCACGAGGCCCTCTCCTCAATCATGGAGCCTACCACCACTCACAGGAGACAATGGCAACGGTACTGGCCTAGATTCAGGAGACCCAGCGCCTGCAGGAGGAACAGTATATGGGTTTCAGGGAGGAACTCAGAAACATCAGCTCCACCCTGGGCACCATCGTAGGAGTGCTGAAGGAAGTACTCAACACCAGGAGGGACACTGTGGCACTACAAGGGGCCCCTTACACTAGCATGGACGATGAACTGCCCACCACCTCCTCCGGCGCTAGTGGACATGACGCCCCGCCACAGGACCACTACACCAGCACCCCACCCCTTGGATAGGGAGAACCACACCGTAAGCGGTCCCTGAGATCCAGGACAAAAAGCACGATGCCAAGACCCCCGCCAAGAAATTAGGCCACCCTGAATGTCATCCTACTGTCCCACTTTATCACCCTGTCCATACTTAAACTGCCCCAGCTCCACTACCTATGCCCATATGGGCAATGCACCTGTGAGATGAATAGACTGGACTCTGCCATGGACACTCCTCCGCCATCACCCCTCACCATTTCACTACCCCCTCCAATATTGAGCACTTAAATAAACACACTTAAAGCACAAAACAATCTGGAGTCTGTCTGTGATTTTGAATAGTGTATTAGCAATTACAGTGTCACAATGCTCTTTCAATTGTAATGTCAACATACCTATGTCACACAGCTCAAGTCCATGAGGAATCTAAGCAGATGTCACACAGTGGGACCCACATCTGTGAAATCGTAAGGGAAAGTGACAACTCAGTGACCATACACTGGGTGAAAACGACACACAGTAGAGAGGTAGTAGTGTTAAAGTACATGTAGTAGGCAGGTCTGTACTCTTACCTGTGTCTCATTGGAAATATTGCTGGATCACTGAGTCCCTGTTGTTCATGTCTTCTTCCTCTGCTTCCTCGTCTCCACTGTCCGCAGGCTCCACAGCTGCAACAACACCGCCATCTGGACCATCCTCCGGTGGAAAAGGCACCTGTCATCGCAAAGCCAAGTTATGAAGCATACAGCAGGCCACGATGATCTGGCACACCTTCTTTGGTGAGTAGAATAGGGATCCACCTGTCCTATGGAGGCACCTGAACCTGGCCTTCCGGAGGCCAAAGGTCTGCTCAATCACCCTCCTAGTTCGCCCATGGGCCTCATTGTAGCGTTCCTCTGCCCTTGTCCTGGGATTCCTCACTAGGGTCAGTAGCCATGACAGGTTGGGGTAACCAGAGTCATCTGCAAAAGGTGAGGGACAACTGTTAGACACGCACTAGCCTGGAGGGATATCCCCAGACCCAGACAACCATTCCCACTGTCTTGCCTACAGGTGCTCACCTAATAGTCACACACGGTGCCTCTGGAATTGGCCCATCACATAAGGGATGCTGCTATTCCGCAGGATGTAGGCGTCATGCACTGAGCCAGGGAACATGGCATTCACATGGGAGATGTACTGGTCTGCCAAACATACCATCTGTACATTCATAGAATGATAACTCTTCCGGTTTCTGTACACCTGTTCACTCCTGTGGGGTTGGGACCAAAGCCACATGGGTCCTCTCAATGGCACCTATGATGCTGGGGATGTGTCCCAGGGCACAGAAATCACCTTTCACTGTAGGCAAATCCTCCACCTGAGGGAAAACGATATAGCGCTGCATGTGTTTCAGAAGGGCAGACAACACTCTGGACAATACGTTGGAAAACATAGTCTGGGACATCCCTGATGCTATGGCCACTGTTGTTTGAAAAGACCCACTTGCAAGGAAATGGAGCACTGACAGCACCTGCACTTGAGGGGGGATTCCTGGGGGATGGCGGATTGCTGACATCAGGTCTGGCTCCAACTGGGTACACAGTTCATGGATTGTGGCACGGTCAAGCCTGTAGGTGATAATCACATGTCGCTCCTCCATTGTCGACAGGTCCACCAACGGTCGGTACACCAGAGGATGCCGCCATCTCCTCACATGTCCCAGTGGACGGTTCCTATGATGGACAACAGCGAGCACAGAGTCAAACAACTCAGAGGTACGTACCCACAGTTTACCCAAAACACCAATCATACACAAAAGGTGGCCTGTATGTGTGTTGAGTCTAGGCCTAGGTATGTGTGACGCAGTTGGAAATGAAGCCATGTGGGCCCCTGAAATGGGGGCCGCCTGACCTCTAAAGTGGGACAATGAGATGTGAGATAACTGCGCTGGCATTGTACACCGCCGCGGTAGGCTGTCGAAGACCGCAGCGCAATACTGCATTGGTTTACATTGGTCCCTATGGGTCCCAGGAGCCAATGACGATGTACGCCGGCGGTGACGGTACGCACTGCCGTGGACGTGACCGCCATTTTCTATCTGTTCAATCACTCGATACCTGATCTTCGACAGGAGAGGACCTATACTGCAAGTGCTGCTGTGACCTCGGTCTGGAAGAGACAATGGCTTGAGTGTCTGGGGAAAGGGCCCTTGCCTTCACATCGGAGGAGTTGGAGAAGCTCGTGGATGGGGTCCTCCCCCAGTAAACGCTACTCTACGGTCCTCCAGACAAACAGGTAAGTACACAGGGAGCATGTTGTATGGGCTATGCCTGTGTGGAGAGGGCTGGATGTAGGAAGGAAGGGGGAGAGTGCTGCGTGCATGAAAGATGGTGAATGCATATGCCACATGGCAAGGATAGGGATGGGGGCCATTCACTTTGACGGTGCAGTTGGTAATAACTTCCCTTTTTCCCCTGTACATTTCATGTAGGTCAGCGCCAACCAGAAAAAATATATTTGGCCTGCCATCGCCAAGGACGAACGGACCCTGGGGATCTACCACAGACGGAGCACCCACTGCCGTAAAAGATGGGAGGACATTCGCCGCTGGAGCAAGAAGACGGCGGAGGCTCAGCTGTGGATGGCCTCCCAATGTGGGAGGGGTGCCCGTCGCACCATGACCCGCCTGATGTTCAGGATCCTGGCGGTGGGTACCCGGAGTTGGATGGGTGCTTGAGGGCATCACAGCAGCCACAAGGGGGTGAGTACACTCTCATTCAGCTGAATTTGCCCGCAGTGGAAGGGTCTGGGTAGGGGATGTGGGCTGTGGGTTTCCCTAGGCCAGGGTGAGTTCCGTAGGCAAGGCCCCTCCGTAAGGCAGGCCATGTGGCACCCCACCCCACCTCTGTAGAGTGCCAAGTACACCTAGACATGCCCCTGTGTCATCTATGTGTGCAGATGTTGTCCTTAGCCTTCTAGGCCATTTCCCAGGAATTGAACAGTGGGGCCTAAGAGCGTGACATAGTGCAGGGGGCTTCTGTGTCTGTTGTGTCCGCCAACGGTAGCGTAATGCATGCACTCAACATGTCTTTCTTCTGTCTCCCCCCCCCTTTTTGTGGTCTCCCTTTTCTTGTGTGCATTAGCATCATCAGGCGGAGGAGCAGGGACACCGGAGCACAAGGGAGCTGCATCCCACATGGCCCTGGAGGGCGACACTACAGAGTCTGAATTCACCAGTGGGACGGAGGGCGAGGGGAGCTCCACGGCGGGGACAGGAGCTGACACCAGTGACACGGACTTGTCCTCTAATGCAAGCTCCCTTGTGGTGGCGGCATCATCTGTGCCCCCCACATCTACAGGTACAGCCACCACCACCCCTACCAGCACCGCCCTCCCAGCAGCCCCTCAGCCTTTGCCCTGTGCCCGCTCACCCAGGAGGGTGAGCATCACCTTCGCCCCAGGCACCTCAGGCCCTGCCCCAGTCACCCCTGCTGCCCTCAGTGAGGAGGCCATTGACCTCCTCAGGTCCCTCACTGTTTGGCAGTCTACCATTTTGAATGCCATCCAGGGTGTAGAGAGGCAGTTGCAACAAACCAATGCATTCCTGGAGGGCATTCATTCTGGTCAGGCAGCCCTTCAGCGCCTGGCCTCAGCACTGATGGCAACCATTGTCCCCGTCTCTAGCCTCCCCCCTCCAACTTCCTCCACCCCACCCAATCCTCTGTACCTCAGCCTATCCCAAGCACACCTACAGACCAACATGCACACACGTCAACACCCAAGGGAAGCTCAGGCAAACATAAGCACCACACATCCCACAGGCACTCACGCAAGCATCACACACATGCAGACACACCAACATCCACTGCCTCCACTGTGTCCCCCTCCTCCTCATCTCCCTCCTCCCTCCCTGTCTCGTCTACACTCACACCTGCATGCACTACCTCTACAGCCACTACGTCCCTCTCCAGCACACCCACCACCACACCCGCTCACGTGCAGTCACCACCCCCACTACCATTCACACGTCCCCTGTGTCCTCTCCCAGTGTGTCTGTGACCCCCACTAGACAAACGCAGGCACACACCCACTCAACAGCCATCCACCTCACGACAGCCTCCAGTGCATGCACCTTCACCGAAAGTCACCAAACGTACACCTCCTACAACCACCACCTCTTCTTCCACTCCCAAACCCCCTCCAGCTACCCGTCCCAGTGTGTCCCAAAAACTTTTCCTGTCCAACCTTGACCTCTTTCCCACACCTCCCCCACCCCGTCCATCTCATAGGTCCCGAACTAGCACCTCAGCCACAACATCTCCGGGAACGGTGGTGCCTGTAGTCACCGGAATCTGGAGTGCACAGGCCACCAGAGCAGCCAGTGTGGCACAGAGCCACAGCACAGACAGTCCCCCACCTGTGAAGCATCAGAAGTTGGCCAGTGCCCGGCGGGAGAGGGGGAAGACTGCAGCCACCAAAGCCGCTCCCAGGGGTACAGGTGGGAGTGTGGAGTCAGCTGTGACACCTTCCAAGGTGGGGAAGGGCCACAAGAAACCCGGCAAGTCTAGGAAGAGCAGCACGGCGGAGAAGACCACCATCATCCCCGCTGCCCAGGAGGCCACCGCCAGCACCTGCCCAGCTGCCCAGGAGGCCACCGCCAGCACCATCCCAGCTGCCCAGGAGGCCACCGCCAGCACCAGCCCAGCTGCCCAGGAGGCCACGCCAGCCCCAGCCCACCTGCCCAGGAGGCCACCGCCAGCACCAGCCCCGCTGGGCCATGGAGGACCACCAGCACTAGTCCCGCTGGACCATGAAGGACAGCCAGCAAAAGTCCCGCTGGGCCATGAAGGACCGCCAGCAAAAGCCCCGCTGGGCCATGAAGGACCGCCAGCAGCTGAGATCCTGCAACGGAGACCTCCATCTCAAGCACCGCTGAACAGGGCACCGGCATCGCATGCACCGCTGAACAGGGCACCGCCATCTCATGCACCGCTGAACAGGGCACCGCCGTCTCAAGCACCGCTGCACAGGGCACCGCCATCTCAAGCACTGCTGAACAGGGCACCACCGCCTCAAGCACCGCTGCACAGGGCACCGCCATCTCATGCACCGCTGAACAGGGCACCGCCATCTCATGCACCGCTGAACAGGGCACCGCCGCCTCAAGCACCGCTGCACAGGGCACCGCCATCTCAAGCACCGCTGAACAGGGCACCGCCTTCTCAAGCACCGCTGAACAGGGCACCACCATCTCATGCACCGCTGAACAGGGCACCACCATCTCAAGCACCGCTGAACAGGGCACTGCCATCTCAAGCACCACTGAACAGGGCACCGCCATCTCAAGCACCGCTGGCCCATGAGCGGCAAGGGCACTGACGTAACTGAGTCCATCACGGGGTGAATGATGCACTCTGGGCACCATGCCCCCTCCAGAACCAGTGGAGAAAGGCATCCACTCCCTCTGTCCTTAGCAGGATGAAGCACTCTGGGCACAATGCCCCCTCCAGAACCAGTGGAGACTGTCATCCACTCCCTCTGTCCTTAGCAGGATGAAGCACTCTGGGCACAAAGCCCCCTCCAGAACCAGTGGAGACTGTTATCCACTTGAGAGACTGTGGCTTTGCACTCCCCAGGATTTAACAGTGGGCAACCCACCCACTGTAGCGACTTGAGAGACTGTGGCTTTGCACTCCCCAGGATTTTACAGTGGGCAACCCACCCACTGTAGAGACTTGAGAGACTGTGGCTTTGCACTCCCCAGGATTGAACAGTGGGCAAACCACCCACTGTAGAGACTTGAGAGACTGTGGCTTTGCACTCCCCAGGATTGAACAGTGGGCAAACCTGTCATAATAGTGTGGGCGGTACATTGTCTCCCGCCTGTCTGTTGGCGGTGACCGCCAGGCTGTTTGTTTGTACTGCCGTGGCAGTCGTAGTGTTAAAGTGGCTGTCTTTGTTGGCGGTTTCCGCCACGGTTGTAATTGCAAATGTTTTACCGCCGGCCTGTTGGCGGTCTTACCGCCGCTTTAACACTGACCACCAGGGTTGTAATGACCACCTTAGTATTGTTTACTTTTGTAGGGAATAGGTTGGGAAGATATATAAATTATTGTTTTCTATTTTTTTGTTTTTTATGCTAATAAATATATAATTGTGATTAATTTCTTAATTGGTGTTTTAATTATTTCAGTGTATTTAATTATTTTTAATGTAAAGTAATTTTGTGTATTTGTATATTTAAATCAATTGTTTTTATTTCATCTGCTTGTTGTTTGATTCATGGGGGCTTAGGATGGGCAATTAGAAAAGCTATATTGTTGTTTAATTTGGATGAAATATTTATTTCTTAATTATTATATTAACTTTTAAATTGACTAGTTGTCATGTATTTTTAGCGTCTTTAATTACTGTTTCACTAATTAGTGTATTTAATATTATGTTTAAATGTATTGTATATAATTTTTTGTTTTAGTTTCATTTCTTTTATACAATTAATATTTTGATAGTATTATAGCTTTATTTATAATTTATTATA
The DNA here is from genome assembly GCF_031143425.1 of Pleurodeles waltl. Classification (NCBI taxonomy): domain Eukaryota; kingdom Metazoa; phylum Chordata; class Amphibia; order Caudata; family Salamandridae; genus Pleurodeles; species Pleurodeles waltl. The sequence continues at coordinate 458,607,806 of NC_090444.1, read as the reverse complement.
ATTTCTGGGTGCTGTGTTTCTTTGGGGTATCAAGAAGCAATTTGTATTTGTTTAATTTCTTTAATTTAATTTGTTTTATTATTATACTAGTAAATATGTTTTAAATTAAATGTGATGTATTAATAGCATATATTAATATTTTGAATTTGCTTTTAAAAAAGTATGTTGTTAGGTATGTAAATGTTTCTTTAAAGATTATTAGGATTTGGAATGGTATATACAACCCATCATATATTCAACACTTTCCCTGAGTTTGTTTATTCTGGAGTGTGAATAGTAAATCTAACCTCTCCAAAGTCCAATACTTTTCTTACTGTTGGTTAGATTGGAGCGTGGTTAGTGAATCTAACCCCTCCAAAATGCAACACTTTCCCTACTGTTGCTTATTGGAATAGAAATAGTGGGACTAACCCCTGCAAAGCCCAACACATTCCCTAATGTTGTTTAGATTGGAATCAGAATAGTAAATCTAACACCTCTAAAGTCCACCACTTTCTCTTATTTTGCGTCTGGTGCACTAGGAATAGAAACTTAACCACTCCAAGGTCCAATACTTTCCCTACTGTTGGTTAGATTGGAGTAAGAATAGTAAACCTAACCCTTCCAAACTATACCGCTTTTCCTACTGTTGCTTAGAGTGGAGTGAGAATAGTAAATCATGCCCCCACCAACATCCGACCCAACAGATCCCTGACTCTATTTTAGATTGAAGTTAAAAAAGTAAATCTAACCATACAAAGGCCAATACTTTCTGTACTGTTGCATACAATGGAGTTGGAAATAGTAAAATCAATCCTGTTTCCCTGTTTTTGCTTACATTGGAGCGGGAACAGTAAAAATAACTTCTCCAAAGTCCAGTACTTTCCCTGCTTATGATTATGTTGGAATGGGAAAAATACATCGAACCTCTCCAAAGTCCTCCAATTTGGCTCAGGCTCCTCCGCACCTGCATATAATGCTTGTGTTATGCATCATATCCTGTGGACTGAGACTTATTGGTGTATAGTGTGGTCTAAACTATCCTCCATCAGTTATCTGACTCTACCCTTCTTTGCACATCGAGCCATTTTACACAATATGTTGGACTTGACAGGCTTGAATACTCATAGCCATAGCTGACTCACCACATCTCTGCAGCAGCCAGGCTCTACATTTTTTACTGTTGGTTTAAGTGTGCTGTCCTTACCTGTGACGGATGGCTGACCCAACTCCAATTGACTAACCATTGTGAAAGAGTTACTTACAGGATAATTGATCAATTTGATGTTTTTGATTTTGTATGAGGACTTTATTTTGGATCCATTTCTTTTGGCACGACATGCTGACTAAATTTAAGGAATTATTGATTGTGGTGATTGGATCAACCTATGCCCCTACCTGACTGAACTGTGTTCAGTGTGATTAGTGGGGCAACAACGACTACGCAGATATGTACATACATATATTTTACTTACACATTTGTTGCTGAGATAATCATAGATCTGGGGAAGGTGGTGGGGAAGAGGAAGGTGGTGGTGCATGTGAGACATACCTCTCTGAGACTTGTATATGTAACTCACAATGTATGATAGCATACACTTGGGTCCTGATTGTTGCTGATTTTTAAGTCTGTCCTTTACTTCAGCACCAGATACATATTTTGTTCCACCCTTATAGTGTTGCTGTGTTCAACAACAGCTTCTGACATGCACTGTGTATATGGTCTTTAACATCTTAAAATGTTTCTCCCTCGTCTTTCCTACTGTCGTAGCTCTAGGCAAGACTGCTGGTTTGAGGAGGACAGTACTTATGTTTGTAGGCGACTACGCCTCTCCTACAACAAGTCGCAACTATCATCCTAACCCTTCCGGCTCACTAGCAGCACCTCACCAAAAACCCAAATAGTAAAAGGTGATTTGTGGCAGCCTTTACACATGGACTCAAGAGTATGACATCTCAGGGAGTGTCGTGGTTAAACGGAGATTACCCCTTTCTCACAAATATATCATTTCTCAACCAAACACAGGCAATAACGAAGATGCAGTAAAGTTTCAATGGTTTTTATTTAACACAACTGCAATCTTGCATGGGCTGCAATGACTAGGATAATGAACAGTGCAAGAAACAGAATTGTAAAGACAAGAGTCATTATTACAAAGACCCCCACCATCTTGCAATAACATGAAAAGAGAAAAGTGTGTAATATGTCCTAATACCCTATCATGATAGGCCTAACCTCCTACCTAAAGGAGAGCTGGGTATGTTAAACCTAATCTGCCAAGGCCATATCCATGAGAGGAGCCCCCAACCCTTGTTACCTTGGAATGAGGTCTCTATCTCTGACTCCGTAGGGACATGAAGACTGGGTCAGCATCAAGACGACGTGCAGCATCTATATCAGCGATGGTGGCGATGCCCTCTGGTCGGAATCCCTCTGATTATCTGTCTAAAGTGTGATGTTTTTATACAGATCTACTTGGACTCCTGACGTGGGTGTGTTCCCAGACAATAGAGAACAGGCATGCTTGGGGAGGCAATTAATATAAACAATTCCCTCGAAAGCATTGAGGGGGAAAGTCCCTACGTTTGAACACCTACTGTTTGCTTGTCTTTGTCACTTGATCTTGACGACTTAACACAGTGGCACTGATAATGCAAATCATAACAAGTGGCCGAACTATAAACAAGACAGCCATCTTAGAAAAATTTTATAATTAAATGGGCTAAGAGAGAGCAAGCTAAGTAGGTTAAAAGTCACCACGTGACGGGGGCACGAGTCTGCAAGCCTAAGGCTAAGCTAACTCCTGTTATCCCATTAAAACAAACTAGGATTCACTACACTACTGTGTGCTTTGCGACAGAAATACATTGATCTTCCATGACCTTTGCATATTTTTTTATTCTGACTGCTCTTCCTTATTAGCATAATGAGAGATACCATTACAACAGAGGCCCAGCTAAAAGGACTATCTGAGGATGGATAGGAAAAAGGATTTTCCTGTTAGAAAAACCCTCACCCACCAGGGTTACCCCTTGGTGGCATGCTTCATCATTGGGTTTCTTCCTGTTCTGCTACGGAGCGGGGCGTGCTACGGCCTACAGGATACGTGGGAGCACTGATGTAGTCACATCAATGTGAATCACAGGAGGATAGGAGTGGTTGGGTCTTGGGTGAGGTAAAAATATCTGTCTTCTAATGATTCCAATAATTTAATAGCTCTCTTGGAGGCGGTATGATTAAAAAGGGTGCTGCGGAAGTGGGGGATGTAATGTACCTGTTTTGGAGCCTTACCTCTAGGCTCCTCTTCAGGACCAAGGTGGACTCCCGGTGCACTCCTAGTTTGACTACCTCTAATGAAAGCATAAATTATACCTGCTCAGTGAGAAGGTGCAATTCACCTAACTAATGTGGTGTCATAAGATAATACCTATCCTTGATGGTGTCCTTCATTCATACCTGTGGAAATACAAGAGAGGCATAGCTTCATAGCCCCCATCTGTAATGATCCATTATATATGTTGTTTGTGGGTGTGGTGCTGCCTATTTGCAAACTGCACTCCACTCGTGGGAAACGGCACTCTTGAATATCAGGAATGAGAGACCAGAGTGCTCTCACAATCAACAATACAAGACATACTGCATTTAAAACTTTTAAACATGTAAACATGTGAAACACACCAAACAGCACACATGTGGTGCATGTGTAACCTACTCTGTTGTATTTGGACTCTCATATCATAGCTTCTCCAGAAGGGGTGTGTGTTTGTAGTCACACTCTAAAAATTTGGAAAAGTTTTAGAATCGATTCATCTTACTGTATCTGTAGCGCAATGTAAACAATGTTTAAAAGTCACTTACTTCCTCAAAGTGACACTTCCGCTCTGTACCTAATTCTCACTTCCCTGGGGTCTGAATCTTGAATGCTTACATGGGAGCAGAGTTTGAATGTGCAATAGCCCTTGCATCTCGGCATACTAAAGTATGCAACAGTGGACCGTTAACTTTCTCCAGTGGAACAAAAGGGGGTCCGCGAGGACCCTAAAAGTAGGTATTCTTTGTGGGTGCCTGTAATTGCACAGAGGTCATTGGGACTTCGTGGGCTTACAGAGGCAGAACTGGGGATTCCCCTATCATTTGGATAATTATTTTGGAGTTTCTTTCTTGTGTTTAACAAAGGGTTACTCATTCCCTTCTTACAGTGATGGTGACGTTATGTGAGTGGTGCTAACGCGCCACGGAATCCTAGCTATTATCTACAGTGAATAGTGAAATCTGCGCTAGAGGACGATGGATCGAAGAGACATAGGTTTGAGGGGATGTCATCAATGAACGACGTATCAACAAAGGTTAATAACAATTAATATATTAAACTCCAATCAATAACCACACCAGTTTATTAAGAAGAATTCATAGGTTTATTTCCGTATATTAACAATGCTACTGTCACGAAAATAACTCTTAAACACAAATGATGAGCATATAAGATTAATAGCGGTTGATTAAAGCATCTTATATATCTCAATTTGATCAAGACAATTAAACAAATTATCTCCAAAAGAATCACACTTATTAATAATACAAAAACCGGTAATAATGGCAAAGTATACATTAGTTCAGCATCAAATGATCTCAAAGTAAGTCATGAGCATTTCAAATTAGTTTCCTCTCTAACCGCAAATTAGCATCAACATGTTGGGCTTCATGTGAAAATAATTTAACAACACAAATTTAGAAAAAAACTCTTTATCTTAGTTAATGATAAAAAATATTATTAATATGCAGCAATTAAGTCATAAGTTGAAGCTGGTACCTAGAAAGAAAAAGAGACACATATTACTTTACAATGACATACATTACCAATAGAAAAAGTAGAAACAGCAAGTAGTTTTCTTCAGCCAAGGAACACCATCAGTTATGGCCTAACGACAGCTAAATCCACTCAGCCAATAAATCTCGAACCATCAGAGTCGAACCTCATCTGCTCTAGTCTGCTCTCCAAATCACTAATCATAATAATAAACCCTAGAGAATTCTACACAAGTTGTTATACTAAATCCTAATAAGCTTATGATTGGTCAGTCTACAGGGTAGTTTCATTTCAGCCAACCAACAACTAAATTGATGACCTAAAACATAACAAATCTATGCTAACTATAACATTTTTCTTCAAAAATAACATTTCCTCTTCCGTCTCATCTGTAGCTCCATTGTTTCATCGCCTCTCGGATATCTTGACTCAGGAAGAAACTTTTACTGTTTCAACTCACTTCCATCCTCGAGGAAAGACCAGATATTAGTAACATTCTCAAACAATAGGTCATTTCAACTTATGTAATGCTTGGTTAAAACATGACCTTGTAAGACTTAACACAGCAACCCACTAGGGGTAGCTGTGAGCACATCTACATCTACACAAACTTAGAAGACACTTTTTATGTGAGCTTTTGAATCATGGAAAATAACCACAGATTCTAGTTAAAAAAATTCTCAGCTAAGAACTGAAAAGTGAACGTTTTCAAAAGTCACTCGATTTGCATGTTAGTTCATTACACATTTTAGTATAAAAATCAATAATAACATATTAGAAAATTCACACTCTCACAGTGGCTAACACTTATTGATGAGGGGGTGTCAGGAAAACTATTGCCAGCGTTGTTAAGTTCTTCCCTCAGTAAAAATGATTCCTGTTTTCCTTGTACCCACGTTGGTTGCAGCGGTGTTCTCACTCCCGGTGGCTCTTGCGGAGGCTGTTCCTAGAACTAGCTTCTTCAGGTTTAACTGCCACTCAAGATGGTGGTTTCTACCTTAGTCTTGTGCTCAAGCTTCCCTCCAGCTGTTTCTCTCTGGGAGCCCTGCACTTCGACTGTCATCCTGAGGAGAATGAGTGGGGTTCCTGAGGCTCTTCGTTTCATAGAGAATTCTTCCAGTTTTGAGTAATTAATTATTTTTCTTGTTACGGTGTGCACGCCAGCTACTTTTTTCCCTTTTGAAGAAGCTTAATTTTTTCCTTTTTCCAACAACTAGCTATTGGCTTTCTGAGGAGAATTTGTTTTGGCTTAACAGAACTTCAAGCAACTGCAGTAAGGAATCCTTTTGTATGCTTTCCAGACTTGCCAATATATTTATGAACATATATATTCAGGAACTCTTTGCTTGGCAGACTTGTCAGTCTTAGAGACAAACCTCAGTGCTCAGACTAATTCCTAGAGACTGTGATTGAGAAAACTGAACCTTGAGAAGGAGTTTTCGTTTCCTGTAAAAGACATTAGTAGTTTGTATATCTGTGAACTTTTGAACTGTTCTCCAGAGAACCTTGGAAACCTCTGCTCCTAGAGAAAATAAAATATTAAGTTAAAATTGTTCTCTTAGAGAGATGCTAGTCTCTCAAAAGATCCAGGTTAGGAGAATGATAGAACTGGGTGAATGTGAATGCCTGAACAGTTGAATGCACAGTAGGAATGCACTTATCTATGCTCTTATCACCCGAATGCAGGTCCTTCCTTTAAAGAAATCCCAATAAGAAGAAAGGTGCAGGTTTTCAGAGACGCATACTGAATATCCTATCTTCAAGTGGGAAACACAGGCTGGAACTGGATCTGGAGGGGGGTCTCTCTTTATCTATTCCCATTCCCCTTTCCCACTAGCTGATGCAGGGTTCAGATAATCAGTTAAAGACGGAGCACACATCTGTTGGAGGGCGCTGGGTAAAAGGCATTTGCTCCTGTGGAATTTTGATTTAATGGGTAATCTTCTGACAAGAGGTTTTCTTTTTGTGACACTATGGAATGTAAAGGAATGAGATGGACATAGGACCTATTGCGCTAACTAGATGTACCATTCATTTTAGGAGATGTGTATCTGACTAATGATTAATGTGATGTTAATACTTCATCAGCTGGCTCCAAGGTATGTTCTCATTGAGGCCATTTTGGTGTGTGCGTAATTTACAGACCCATTGTTGTTCTTTTTTTAACATTGTAGACTCACAATTCATCTCTGGTTTTCCAGGATGACCCACTGGTAATCCTCCACTGTGTATGCTTTCTCTTTCAAATGAGTGGACATTTTACTCGTAGCCCGTCCACATCTCAGGTTACTCTGCTGTTCACAGATGTGACTCTTAACCTTGAGGGTGGTCATCCCCACATCATGTAGGTTGCATGGAAAAGTGATCATGCATACTTCTCGCTGGGTGTTACAATTGGCGAAGTCTCCAATGTCCCATGTTGTGCTGACATTAAAGGTGACCTATTTAGTGACCTTTGTTAGATGGCCACACTACAGTTCCCACATGGATAATGTCCATTGGGTAGCGGTAGGTAGTTGATATCATCTGGTTTACTACGAAGATGGCGTGGGCAGTGTGTACAAGCATCTCTCTAAGACTCTTTCCCCGTTTATGTGAAAACAGGGGTTTGTGAATATTTAATGAGCCACTATTGAGGATGCGCCAATGTTTGTTGATGATCTTGCTCACTTGATTGAGGCTATGTTAAATGTTGTGATACATATCAGTCTTTCCTCCTTCTCTTTTTGGGGAGGGTTGTCCAGAAGGGCCCATCTGTTGTCATTGCGAGCTTGCTTCATGGCTCGGTTGATTATTCTTGGGGGGTATTTCCTAGCCTCCAGTTTAGATGCTAGACTCTGAGCTTGTTTTTTTTATAATCTGATATCTCTAAGCAATTCCTTCTCCACCTGAGAAATTGTCCAAAGGGTAGGTTCTCGGGGGTGGCGGGGGGGATCACTATCAAACAGTAGTAATGTTTTTGGCTGTTGGTTTTTCATGGGTGGTTGCTTTAAGAGCACTGTTGGTGGCTATAATGTTTAAATCCAGGAAGACCAAATGTTCCTTGCTCATTGTGTGAGTAAATTTCAAGAACTGGTCCTGTGTGTTTAACCACTCTAAAAATTTCACCAAAAGTAAGTGCCTTTTAAACATTGTGTACATTGCACTACAGGTACAGTAAGATAAATTGATTCTAAAACTTTGCCAAATCTTTAGAGTGTGACTATAAGCACACACCCCGCCCGGAGGAGCTATGATATGAGAGTCCAAATATGACCGAGTAGGTTATGCATGCACCACGTGTGTGCTGTTTCACGTGTTTACATGTTTAAAAGTTTTAAATGTAGTATATCTTGTATTGTTGATTGTGAGAGCACTTTGGTCTCTCATTCCTGATATTCACAAGAGCCGTTTCCCATGAGTGGGGTGCAGTTTGCAAATAGGTGGCACCACACCAACAAACAACATATATAGCAGTTCATTACAATTGGGGTCTATGATAACTATACCTCTCTTGTATTTCCACAGGTATCAATGATGAGCATCTAAAACAATAGGTATCAACTTATGACACCACATTAGTTAGGTGAATTGCACCTTATCACTGAGCATGTATTATGTATGCTTTTATTAGAGGTAGTCAAACTATAAGTGGCACCCAAGAGTCCACTTTGGTCCTGAAAAGGAGCCTAGGGTTAAGGCTCCGAAACATGTACACTAGGAAGTCAGGTACTTTACACTCCCCCCCACTTCCGCAGCCCCCTTTTTAATCATATCACCTCCAAGAGATCTATTAAATCATTGTAATTACTAGGAGACAGGTATTGTTAACTAACCCAAGACCCCACCACTCCTATCCCTCCTGTGAATCACATTGACGGGACTACATCAGTGCTCCCACGTATCCCGTAGGTGGTAGCACGCCTCACTCAGTAGGGGAATGGGAAGAAACCCAATGATGAAACATGCCACCAACGGGTAACTGTGGTGTGTGAGGGTTTTTCTAAAAGGGAAATCATTTTTCCTATCAATTCTGTGGTAGTTCTTTCAGCTGGGCCTCTGTTGTAATGTTATATAGGCCATAAGGAGAACAAACCCAGCCCCACAACCTCCTTCTCCCTGTTTGTTTTTGTATAATGAGAGATACTCCACATTGTGGTGACAAAGTTCTGCTCACCTCCGAAGTTAGGTGTGGGCTAGGTTCCTTAATCTCCTCTCCTTCCTTCCCAAACCCTTTTATGAAGATTTTTTGTGCTCATGTTTGATTTGGTGGATCTGGTATTGGCTGTGGGGGCTTTTCCCTCTCTTTCCCATTCCCCTCTCTACATCCCTCCCTCACCTTGCTCTTTTCCCTGTATTCCTGAATTAAGCCTTTTCATCCCAATTTGGCATTATGGTATATTGTTTGATACTTGGCCTGAACGAGCCAATTTATATTCTTCATTATGCTTTTTGATTGATAGATGATACAAGGAAACATTTGCTTTATTTTTTTCTCTTGGATATTTGTCAATAACGATATGTTCATTGAGCTAGTATCTGAGGTCTGTGTCTATTTGATTTCACATATATCTATACTGATATGTGTGTTATCATTGATTTTGTAATCTTTAAATAACAAAAGTTGCCAAAAAACAGAAAGTAATATTGCATCCCCATTTTGAAAATTAAACGTTCTTAGCCTGTTACTATGGGGCTTGTAAAATCAGTGCCTAGATCTCTTACTTATGTAGAATGTGCATACAGATGTTCTTGGTGAGTAGATACTTGGAGAGAGGCGATTATTGTACCCATCTTTAAGAAGGGGGATAGGGCTGATCCACAATGTTACCACCCAATCTCCCTCCTAGATAGCTCAGTGAAGATACAAGGCCAAGTGATTCTAAATAAGTTAGAAAATTGGGCAATGGAGACTAACTGTTTGTCAAAGGTGCAGTATGGGTTATGCCCAGGGTTGAGTACAGTCGAACAAACTCTTAACTTGACCCTGATAGTACAGAAATACACGAAGGCTAAAAAAGGCTGTGTACATTTAGCCTTCATGGATCTGTCCTGTGCCTTTGACACAGTTGACAGAGTGAAATTGTGGACTGTTATGCTAAATATAGGGCGGACAAAGACATAATTGTCCTATTTAGTAGGCTTCATGCTTGCACCTCAGTAAGAGTTTGTTTCTCCCAGGAGGGTGATTAACAGATAGATTTGCCTCCCTGAAAGGGGTAAGACAGGGATGTGTGTTGGCCCCTTTCCTTTCCCTCCTCTACATTAATGGGCTGGAGATTTTTTTTATGTGTAATGGGGAAGGATTTGCCACTCATTAACAATTCCCCTATTCCAGTTCTCCTTTATGCAGATGATGCTGTGCTCATTTCAAGGACAGCAAACGGTCTCCAAATTTTATTAAATGCCTTTAATGCGTTTATGGGAAACCTCGGTCTTAAAACTAACAGAACAAAGTCATATGTTCAGAAAAGCGGCCCAAAATTAGCTGAAAGCAAAAAAATTGTTCTGGAAGGTGTAGAAATACTCAAGGTTTTAAATTGTACCTATTTGGGGATTCCCATTGACGTATATTTTAATAGGAAATTTTTAGTAAGTGTTCGTGTAATGCGATTCCAAAGAGCCTTTGATACTCTTTTTAGATTTTCTAAAAAGCTGGGGCACAAACCAGTTAAAGAGATTTTAACTATTTTTAAAAGTAAGTGCTCTTCTATCACAACATTTGGAGCAGGAGTTTGGGGCTATGCGGACTGTTCAAGTCTTCAGGTAGTTGAGAACAAGTTTTTAAGAAGGTTATTAGCAGTCCCACAATCTACCTCTGTAACATTTTGTCATAAAGAAGTAGGCCTGAGGGACATATCAGATTATAGAAAACTCCAACCAGTATTGCTATGGTTAAAAATTTGGTCAAACCCTGAAGCCCATCTGTCTAGATTAGTGATCCAGGACTGTCTTTCATTATCACGTTCGATGGACATACCTTGGCTCAGATATGTTCACTCTACTTTATCTCGTCTTGGGGCAGGGGAATTATTTCTTGCCCCAGGACTCTTTAGCGGGACGAGACATTAAAAGGTTTAGAGAGACATACTGGCACTCAATCTATGATCTAAAACCAAATATGGCCATAGCTAGGGATCAGGAGAGGATGCCGCCACAGCAACTACACCCTGTGTTATATTTGGACATTATTAGTTCTGAACGACATAGATTTTTACTTACCAGGCTGCACCTGAATACTATACATTACTTAGTAACATTTCCCACCAGTGACACTTGGTTTAAGAAACTTCTGCCATGCTGCTGTGATGGCAAAACACCTCAAAGCACTTTGCACTTTGTACTTTTTTGTACTTTTTATATGGCACCTAGAAGAAGGTTTTTAGGTCCATTTTTTTTATCCCAGTGTATGAGATCTAACTACCTTGCTTTTTCCTATTTATTCAATTTGAGAAACGAAGAAATAATACACAATCTTATATATATGCTGCCTTTGGTATTCGAAATTCTTATTAATATTGCTATTTATTGTACATTTGAGAATTTTGTATGTATATATTTGAAGTCTTTTATGGTTTATTTTTTAACTGAATAAAGTATTTTGACTGACTAAAAGTGCATGTAGATGTTCTTGGTGAGTCACTCATTCTCTCAAAATGGAGTCACTTTTTGATGTTGTCAATTTTGTCTTTATTGAGAGCTCCTGCACAAAGGGTACTGCTGCACCAATTCCTCAATTCTTTTATTGTGACTGCCTTTGGATCTCGTGAGTCATGGCCCCTCCATTTCACAATCAACACTGGTAAGAAGTAGCATATTATACTCTGTGTATATATTTATATGCAGACAAAAAGAAAGAAGGATGCTCAGTCAGGATTAGGTTGTTATGAAGAAAGACATTTGCTCCAACACCATGTGGCGTTTCGGGCCAGCAGAGTGACCATGCTTACTTGACAAACTGCACACTTCGTGGTGTATTTACAAATAATAAGATAAACACAAAAAACAGACAATTATAAAAGAAAATCTATATGAGTGTAAATGACATGGGCGCCATCCTGTCATGTACTAGAAAACACTGGAACAAGTATAACATTTACAATATCTGAATAGTATATGTGGTTGATGGCTATCTAGGGGAGTTTTTAATTAAAATCAAGCGATAATAAGCAATGGAAAACAATGGCCAAGATGCACAAAAAACAGACAACAAAACAAAATGTATGATTTCTGTTGCAACAAATTTAAAGAAAATGGCAAACACAATAAAATGTTGTACGAACAAACCTATAAAAAAACTAAGACAAAGATCTTACTTGTGACACAGAATAAGTATGTTATCAACTATTTAGCTTGTAAACACACCAGTAAAACATCACACCTTGGCCATCAGGTGATAGTAAAAAATGACTACATAAATATATGTAGCCAAGCATGTTACCTGGAAAGCCATGTTTGGTAAGTAAGAAGGGACCTGCATTAAAACGATCCAGTGTCAAAGGGAACATAGTTACGTCCCCTAAAAATAACAAGGTCATTCACATGCATATATAAAAAAACACTACCACCTTGAAAAGGTCAATCTAGCCTCAATGGGCAGATAGATATGATAGCACTCTAAACCAAATAATATCAAAATATATTGGTTAGAAAATAATCAACGAATCATCAAACAGAAGGAGAACATAATCATAAAGAAAGCGTTATCAATCAAGCCAGAGTGGACAGTTTCTTCCAAATGCTATCAAAATATATTGGTTAGAAAACAATCCATGAATCATCAAACATAAAGGGAACATAATCAATTATAAATAAAACATAGTCAGTTATGACCGAGTGGGTTCTTTCTACTAATCCTCCAAAAGTGAGAAGAAACATAGTTCATCAATATTTAAACCTACCATGCTGCAAAATTATTGTGGTTCAATATGTGCTTAGAAGAAAATAAAAATATCATGAAAACCATTTGAGAATGCCAAAACAAACAAGTGCCCGAAACTTTATTAATTTGATGGTCCATGTTCAATTTGTTATCAATAAAAAACCCATGTTTTTACCAGATACATCAGTGAGGGAGGACTGCCCAAAGTATCTTGCCACAGATGAGAACCCCAGAGGTGGGTTTGGTTGCCCACTAGTAGAACCTTCATCTTGTCTCGATTTCATTTTAAGGAGTTTACATTCATCCAAGATGCTACTTGGGCAAGACAGATGTTAAGTGGTTCTACCTTGGAGTTATCCTGAGATGATAGGGATAGCACAATTTGGGTGTCATCTGCATAGAAAAACAAAGTTAGTCCATGAGATTCCACAATTGCAGCTAATGGACTCACTTAACGATTTAACAGAAGAGGGCTTAAGCTGGACCCCTTTGGCATCCCACAGCTTAAGTGGTGTGGTTTAGACTTCTGTTGTTCTGAATGGACCTGGAACATACCTACAATTAAAAACAAGCTCAACCAAGCCAGTGTCCCTTCTTTACTGGGTGAGGACAACAAGGTAGAATGATCCACAGTGTCAAATGCCACAATGAGGTTCAAAAGGATTAATACCACTCTCTTCTCTTTTGTCTAATTGACAGTGCAGATAATATTTTATGCAAAGGAGGACTGACTCAGTGCTATGGCCTGACCTAAAACCTGATTGTGAAGGATGTAGTAGACCATTTAATTCAATATAGGAGGTAAGCTACAGACTCATGTGTTTCTCCAACACCTTATTGATATTTTGATTGCATTTGGCAGAAACAGCCCACTTGGGTTTGATTGATTATGCTTTTTATGATTGTTTATGTTCTCCTTTTGTTTGATGATTTGTCAATTGTTTTCTAACCAATATATTTTGATAGTATTTGGTAAGTGTTCCTGATGGGTCCTACATATCTGCCCATTGGGGCTAGATAGACCTCCTCAAGGTAGTAATGTTTTCTTATATATACATGCACATGAGCTTGTTACTCTTTAGGGGATGTAACTATGTGCCATTTGGCATTGGGTTGTAATAATGCAGGTCCCTTCTTATTTACCAAACATGGCTCTGCAGGTTTCGTGTTTGGCTATGTATATTTATTTAGTTATCTTTTACTACCACCTAATGGCCTAGGCAAGATGTTCTACTGGTACGTATACTAGCTTATAGCTGATAACATACTTATTCTGTGTCGCCAGTAAGACCACTGTATTACTCTTGCATGTAATTTTGTTCTTACAACATTCTGTTGTATTTCCCATTTTCTTTAAATTTAGTTGCGACACCTATGATACATGTTTTGGCACCAGATTATTGCACATTGCTTTCCATTGCTTATTATGCCTTGATTTGAATGAACTGTTCCCCCTAGAAAATCATCAACCATGTTTATTATTCAGACATTGTATTTTTTATAAATGTTCAAGTGTACATGACAAGATGGTGCCCATGTTATGTACACTCATAATGGTTGTCTTTAGTGATTGTTTGTTTTCTGTGTTTACCTCATTCTTTGTAAATACATCGCTTTGGGTGCAGATTGGTATGTGAGCAAGGCCGCTCTGTCAGGCGAAATGCATCATGGTATAGCGGTAAATGTATTTCTTCATTACTTTCCAATCCTGAGTGAGCATCCTTCTTTCTTCATTGTCTGGACGTCTTTGTGCTTTTTGCTCCGCTGACTTGACACTCCACCCCTCTTGGGTCAGAGGTCCCAGCAGAAGGAGATTTCATGCTTTGGATATCTATCTATCTATCTATCTATCTATCTATCTATCTATCTATCTATCTATCTATCTATCTATCTATCTATCTATCTATCTATCTATCTATCCATCTATCTACACATATTGATCTATCTAAGCATATATAAACACACACACACACACATATATATATATATATATATATATATATATATATATATATATATATATATATATATATGTCTCTGATCAAGGCCGCATTGTCGGCTGAAACTCGTCCATTTGAAGTAAACTTCTATCACTTTTCACATGAGTGAGGGTTTTCTCTCTGGTTATTTTAGGACATTATTTGCCGGTGTGCTCTGCTGCCCCACGCTCCACCCCCCTTGGGTAGTGGGCCTGTTTGGAGCAAAGATTTGTTTGGTATATATATATATATAAATATATATACATATATATATATATATATATATATATAAATATATATATATATGTCCTAGAAAGCCACTGTTGAAAATGCCGAACTCTAGTGGATAGGGTGTCTCTTTATGTGACAGTAGCATCACGTTGTCAAATTACAAAACAAATGTATAAGTGCTCAGCAGATAATATTTATGCAAATATTTATTACCGACATCCAACAGATGTGTTTCGGCAATGTTGCCTTTTGTCAGTGTTGATTGCACACAAAACAGCAAGTATCACATGCCCAGTTTTTAAATTAATTTGCACATCTCTATTGGATAACAATTAATGAACAACAAAACAAACTGTAGTTCTTAAAGGGCCATCATCATCCTATTGATTTTGCTTGTATTAATATTAGTCACTATTGATGCTTAAGCAGCCATTCTCCTCCGTAGGACTAGTTACACCGATGGGCATAAATTGCTTGTATGATGTGTATTACGCAATTTTCATCCTTTTTTCAGGGAATGCTATGTTGTAATGACTATGCTTGTGACGCACCCCTTGCCCTACCGCAATTGCTATTCGGTATTTATTTTAAAATATCCCACAAAGCCAGTGTTCAAAATGCCAAAATCTAGCAGACGGGTGCCTCCTTACCTGATAGTAGCCTCACATTGTCAAATTATAAAACAGAGGTAGGAGCACGCAGTGGGTTATATTTACATCAATTTTATGAGCGCCATCCAACAAACGCGTTTCAGCAATGTTGTCTTTCTCAATATTTATTGCGCACTCTAGCGGATGGGTGCTTCCTTACGTTACAGTAGCCTCACGTTGTCAAATTATAAAACAAAGGTAGGAGCGCTCAGCGAGTTATACTTACGCCAGTTTCATAGCGTAGCACTCCCTGAAGGAAGGATGAAGATTGCGTATTACACATCATGCAAGCAATTTGTGCCATTGAGGTACATATTTCTATGGAGCATGAGTACTTAATCATCAATAGTGACTAATATTAATACAAACAAGGTCAATGGGATGATGATGGAAGCTGAATGTTCCTTCCTTTGTTTTATAATATGAATATAATATGAATACACAATATCACAAGTCTTGAACAATATATATATATGTATATATATGTATGTATAAACACACACACACACACACACATATATATATACATACATAGATATACACATCACAGATAAGTACACAAGCAAATAATCATGCAATATGGTCTAGTATTGTCAACAAGGGGTACTGGAGACCTCATACATCAAGAGGTCGAAGGCCGAGTAGTTGGTAAATGTCACCAGAACCCTTAAATGGGTGGCTATATTGGATCACATTACGTATTACCTGTTACTTTTTTTATATTTCATGTTTATTTTGGAGTAGTTTGTTCGCAAAAGACAATTTCCTCAAAGTGCATCTAAAAAGCAACCGATTAGGATTTGAATGTTTAGGTGGTGTTTACTCATAGTGAGTACATTTTTGAAAAAGTAGTATACATTTCTGGATTTACTTTGTTTGCCACATAGTTTTGAAGCCACCAGATTTGCTTACATCTGTACCTTAAAGGTATAGTTGACACATAATGCCTGCCTGGGATCCACTCCTTTTACCAGTGCTATATTTTACTGGGCCTTTAAAGTAAGAATTGTCTCTTTGTTACATGATGCGTTTACTTAAAGTCTTGAACTATTCTTTAAACGTGTGTGTGCCTATTACCGAGATGCCTGCACAAATTTCATGTACGTAGTGTATTCCTTTATGCACTGTGAAAAATAAATTCCAGCTATGCACAGATTAATAGATTAACCATGGGGAACAGTGATTAGGCAGTCTGGAGTATTTCATGTTCCTTCTGCCCGTTAAGGTATGCATCTGTAATGTGAGAAGCTTTTAATTTAGTCTTAAGCTTAACGCCTGTAATGAATCTGACGGTAAACTTCACACCACTGGCTCATTTGAGAAAAGTGTGACTGTGATGTGTGGTAGATGAGGCCTCCTGCTGCTTCTGCTTACGCCGAGACCTGTGACCCTGCAGGCCAGCAGGGGGTAGCCAAGGACTTCCATTTCCTATTCCTGCTGGTGAACAGTGATAAACGTAACAAAATGAAGCAGCATTGCTTTGTTTGCTCTTGGAGAACGTGCCTCCATTCCTGAATTTTTAAAGTCTCTCACTTTTAATCTATTGGAATGCCTTGCATTGTACATAATGTTTTCTGCAGTCAAGCCTATTAAAGGTGAGTAAAACTTAAACAATATAAAGAAAATCGTGGTTCAGTTAAATGCCACATGGAAACGGCGAGAAACTTAACATCCCATGTGAAACTTATTTGCGAGGTATATCTCTTACTGCATCCACGCAAGCACTAAAACTCTTCAATGATACGTGAAATCGTCTATACTAGCATCCCTCATATGATCGTTAGATGACTCTCCTTGCTTTCAAAACAGCCATACCTGGATCGAAAACAAGGAAGGGAAGAATAGAGAGCTATCTGGGAAAACAGGCATGTAGCGATATTAATATCTTAACTGCCCCTTTCACACGTGCACTTGATTTCTTCTTTAAAAAAAAGAAAACATTTTATAAATGCATTATTAATTTCATAAACACAAAGAAAACATGCTTTAATACTGTATTTCATTCCCTCAGAAATTGCAAATACTTTCTTCCCTTAACAATATTATATTCTTTGAGAGGGCTGCCTCACTAGGCAGCCTCCAAATTTTAAATTATGCGAAGAGTTGTCTGATTTTAGCATCATAAATAAAATCTACATATTTTTGCATAGGAATTTCATCTTTTCCTGCTAAACGACTAAATCTGAAGTTTTTTATCAACAGTTTTGAACATTAACAGAAATACCTGTGATTGTTGCTTTAGGCAGGCACACTAGAACACATTCTTTGATTATATTCCTTTTTTTTTAAACAAATGTACGTGAAACAATTATTATATTGATGGAGAGTGGCAGACTTCTGTACTAATTCCAAACAAATCCTTTTTTTCAAAGTGTCTGTTGGGGGAATAGACAAATTATATCATTCTTTCAAATTCTCCACAAGTACATATGGGACCTAGAAAAGTGTGCTGTTTTTTCCTTTCCCGAAGGCGATCAGGACAGCTACAGAGCATGAACAAGCTTGAAAATATTACTTGTGATGTAATCAGTTAATTTCTAAATCAGTGCCGTGTAACTTGACTTTATTATTTGGATAGCAGATGCTATGCTAGTGGTTTGCTAGTTTTTATCTCGCAAACTTCCCATAATTCGTCTGAATACTACAATTACTCCCAGAATTTCTCAAAATTTCATGAATGGGCGTTTTCATATTATATTCCAAAATTGTAGCCTCTGTTAAGTTCTGCAGAGCAAAAACCCATTTGCTCCTGTCCATTTTG
This sequence comes from Pleurodeles waltl, assembly GCF_031143425.1. Lineage (NCBI taxonomy): Eukaryota > Metazoa > Chordata > Amphibia > Caudata > Salamandridae > Pleurodeles > Pleurodeles waltl. The sequence continues at coordinate 458,589,537 of NC_090444.1, read as the reverse complement.
AAGGTCACAAGGAAACAATTGTAAAACAAAATCGCAAGAAAAGTACAAGTCCATTTTCAGCATCAGGTTGCACCAGAAGCATATTATGGCCATTTTTCATGGAAAACGTAAGCAAGGGTGCAGACATAGAAAAAAATGAGAAATTCTGTAAGCCACAGATAGGACAGTATTTGAAAATATTAAGGTTAACGTCATTTTTTACAGTGAAAACCTACCTTGTGTCAATGAGATGCAAGGTAGGCGTTCCCGGGCAAAAAATGTCTCTAAGGCCTTTGCGCCTTATTTATCCTCCCGTGCAAAAATCACGCACGGGAGGAGGAGGGCCATAAATAATGGCGCTAAGCCTGTTTAGCGCCATTATTTAACACCTGGGTCAGGGCAGGCGTTAGGGGACCTGTGTTTTTTTTTCCATGGTCAGAGACCTGGGAAAGAGCCCACAGGTGCCCTTCCCTAGCCCCAGGGATACCCCCACCCACACCAGAGGGACAGCAGAGGATGGGGGACCCGATCCCGGGTAAGTATAGTTGAGTAGAGGTAAGTATATTATTTTTTTAGTGCCATAGAGGGGCCTAACGCGGGCCCCCCTACATGGCACTGTGCCCAATGGCCATGCCCAGGGGCTATAAGTCCCCTGGGCATGGCCATTGGGCAAGGGGGCATGACTCCAGTCTTTACTAAGACAGGAGTCATGTCCATGGGGGTTGTGCATCAAAAAATGACGCTAGTGAGGTTAGAGTAATTTTTTCTGACTCTACCCTGATTAGCGCCATTGTTCAACGCACAACCTTCTGTTTCTCCTACGCCTCCCCCACCTGGTTATCATCATTTATTTGGATGCTAACTGGGCCTTACTGCTGGCTAGCGTCATTCCTTAAATATGACGCCGACCTGGCATCCAGGAATGGCGCCAGCCGGCGGTAAACTTTTTGACGCAAACCTGCGCTAACGCAGGTTTGCATCAAAAAGAATAAATCAGGGCCTTAGTATGTTGGCAGTCAATATCATTGAATCGTTAGTCCTCCCCCACTGGATGTCTGTTAATGAGGGGTTACCATTGTGTATATCACTCTTTCAACCCCTTTGCTGTTTGGCCTTTTCCCCTTCTGTGCTAAGCCTTTTTTTTGTCTATTTGGGGTAGGTCACGCTTATGCCCCCACACCGTTTTGTCCACATAAGCTATCCACTCCAAACTTGTGTCATTTTTTTCAACATCCCTGGGATTCTAAAGGTACCCAGGGTTTGTGAAGTTTCCTGGAGGGGACCGAGGAAATACCCAAAACATAGGAACACTTTGTTTTTGGGGAAAAATAGGGACAAAGTGCTGCAGAAAAAAGTGTCTGTTCTTTTTCCTGCAAATGGATTCAATTGAGAGTTTGCAGTGCTAAAATCACCAACTTCCCAGCTTTTAAAAACAGACTGATTTGAATAAGAAAAACAACATTTTCAACACAGTTATGGCATTTTACTGGGACATACCCAATTTTTACTATTTGTTTGTACTTGCAACCTCCTTCCAGTTAGTGGTATTAATGGGTATGACACCAATGTTGGATCCCGGACAGCTATACATGTCTGAAAAGTAGACAAAATTCTGAATTCAGAAAGGGGTCATTTGTGTAGATCCTTCAAGGTTTTCCTATATAAAGTAACAGTTGAAAGAATATTGAAATTGATTTGACAAAAACAGCCACGTGTACCTATGCTTTCATCTGTAACTTTTTCTAACTATGGCAGATTTTCTAAAGCAATATACCGTTACATCCTTTGGACCCTTCCGGTTGTGAGGATATATAGGGCTTGTAGGTTCACCAAGACTCCAAGGTACCCAGAGCTAATAACTGAGCTCCGCCTTGCAATGTTTTTTCATTGTGTACCAGATACTCAGTAATTAATTTGGTAAAATATAAAAAGCGAAAAATAGGTGTTAAGGAAAGGTACGTATTTCCGAAATGGGCACAAAAGAAGGAGTGAAACAGAGGGCATTTCTCAAAATTACTTTTTTCTTACACACTGTCTTACATTTGGAAGCTACAAATGCAAAGAAAGACAATGGGCAATAACACTTGTTAGACTATTCTGTGTTCCCCCAAGTCTCTCCATAAAAATGGTACCTCACTTGCGTGGGTAGGCTTAGTGCCCACGACAGGAAGCGGGCCAAAACGCAATGTGGACACATCACATTTTTCCACTGAAAACGGACAAGTTTATTGCAGTGTGCCTAGCTGTGAATTTTTGGCCATTGCACAGCCGGCAACTAGGGAAACCTAGCAAACCTGTAAATTTGGGAATACTAGACACCTAGGGGAATCCAGGATTGGATGACTTGTCTGGCTCTCATCAAAGTTTTTACCCAGAATCCCTCGCAAACCTTTTTTGAAAAATAGACGCCAAGGGAAATCCAGAATGGGTTGACTTGTGTGGCTCTCCCCAGGTTCTGTTACCCAGAATCCTTTGTAAACCTCAACATTTGTTTTAGAAAATACATTTTCCACTCAGTTCTGTGATGGAAAGTTCTGTAACCTGAGGGGAGCCACAAACTTCTGTAAACCCAGCATTCCCCCGGATCTCCCAATAAAAATGGTACCTCACTTGTGTGGGTAGGCCTAGTGCCCGTGATAGGAAATGGCCCAAAACACAGCATGGACGCATAACATTTTTCCACTGAAAACTGACCCCTTTTTTGCAATGTGCCTAGCTGTGGACTTTGGCTCTAGCTTAGTCGGCACCTAGGGAAACCTGGCAAACTTGTACATTTTTTAAAACTAGACTTCTTGGGTAGGGGATTCCTGGATGGGGTGACTTGTGTGGCTCTCACCAGGTTCTGTTACCTAGAATTTCTTGCAAACCTCAAAATGTGTCTAAAAAAGCAAATTTTCCTCACATGTCTGTGACGGAAAGTTCCGGAATCTAAGGGGAGCCACAAACTTTCTTCCACCTAGCATTTCCCCAAGTCTCCTGATAAACATGGTACCTCACTTGTGTGGATAGGCCTGGTGCCGAAACAGGAAACGGCCCAAAACGCAACATGTACACATCACGTTTTTCCACTGAAAACTAACCCCTTTTTTGCAGTGTGCCTAGCTGTGGATTTTGGGCTCTAGCTCAGCAGGCACTTAGGGAAACCTGGCAAACCTGTGCATTTTTGAAAACTAGAAAACTAGAGTAATCCAGGGTGGGGTGACTTATGTGGCTCTCATCAACGGTTTTACCCAGAATCCCTTGCAAACCTCAAAATGTGTCTAAAAAACAAAATTTCCTCACATTTCTCTGATAGAAAGTTCTGGAATCTGAGGGAAGCCAAAAACTTCCTTTCACCCAGCATTCACTCATGTCTCCCAATTAAATTGTACCTCACTTGTGTGGATAGGCCTAGTGTCTGCAACAGGAAATGGGCCAAAATGCAGCATGGACACCTCACATTTTTCCACTGAAGATGGACCCCTTTTTTGCAATATGCCTAATGGGGATATTGGCTCTAGTTTAGCCGGCACCTAGGGAAACCTGGCAAACTTGTAAATTTTTTTAAACTAGACATGTAGCCTAGGGCAATCCAGGATGGTGTGACTTGTGTGGCTCTCTCCAGGTTCTGTTACCCAGAATCCCTTGCAAACCTCACACTCTGTCTAAATAAGCACATTTTCCTCACATTTCTGTGATGGAAAGTTCTGGAGTCTGAGGGGAGCCACATACTTCCTTCCAGCCAACATTTACCCAAATCTCTTGATAAAAATGGAACCTCACTTGTGTGGGTAGGCCTAGTGCAGCAACAGGAAACGGTCCAAAATGCAGCATGGACACATCACATTTTTCCAGTGAAAACTGACCCCTTTTTTGGAATGTGCTTAGCTGTGGATTTTGGTCTCTAGCTCAGCCGGCACTTAGGGAAAGCTAGGAAACCTGTACATTTTTTAAAATTAGACACCTAGGGGAATCCAGGATGGGGTGACTTGTGTGGCTCTCATCAAAGTGTTTACCCAGAATCCCTTGCAAACCTCAAAATGTGTCTAAAAACACGTTTTCTTCACATTTCTGTCATGATAAGTTCTGGAATCTGAGAGCAACCAAATACGTCCTGTCACCCAGCATTCACCTATGTCACCCAATGAAAATGGTACCTCACTTGAGTGGGTAGGCCTAGTGCCTGTGACAGGAAATGGCCCAAAACACAAAATGGACGCATCAATTTTCACCACTAAAATCTGACTCTTTATTTGCAAAGTCGGTAGCTGTGATTTTTGGGCCCTATCTCATCTGGCACCTTGTGAAACCTAGCAAACCTGTACATTTCTGAAAACTAGATACTTACAGGAATCCAGAATGGGGTGACTTGCCCATTCTCACCCAGTTGAGTTACCCAGAATTCCTTGCAAACCTCAAACTTTGACTTAAAAACACATTTTCCTCACGTTTCAGTGATGGATAGTTCTGGGATCTGCACAGAGTCACAAATTTCCTTCCACCCAGCATTCTCCTAAGTCTTCTGATAAAAATAGTACCTCACTTGTGTGGCTGAGCCTAGTGCCAGTGACAGGAACGTATCAAACCAAGGGCAATGGGAGCCCTTGCTTGAGGACTCCTATTGGCATCGGTTGGATACGTTCCTGTCTCTGGCACTAGGCCCAACCATACAAGTGATACAGAATTTTGTATCAGCAGAAGTGGGACATTGCTGGGTCATAGGAGTTTTAAAAATTCCTTCAGATTCTGGAAGTTTCCATCACAGAAATGTGAGGAAAAATGTGTGTTTTTAGTCAACCTTTGAGGTTTGCAGGGCATTGTGGGTAAGAAAATTGTGTGGAATGGATGTGAAGCACACAACTCTGGACTTCCCCAGAAGTCTGGTTTTCAGAACTGTCTGGGTCTGGTAGTTTTTTCTGGGTGGCAGCCTTCCCAAGGGAAAGTGCAGATGTTTACCATTGCAAGTGGGATGATATTGGGCACCCCACCCTACAAAAAAGTAATATTTGCCCCCATATGCCCCCGTGGGGGCAGAAAGACTGTTTCCCTTTTGAGGGGATGGGGATTCATGACCATGCCCATGCTGGGAAGCCCCTACTGATATAATTTACAAAAAGTAATCCCTGGTGCCTAGTGGGCTTTCAAGCGGTCTTATATTTTCTTTTAATCCCTCGTGTCTAGTGGTATTCTGCCACCCTGGGGGCAGATTGGCCTACAAATAGGGCCAATCTGCCCCGGGGGGAGGGAGGGGCAGAAAATGGCCAAAATGTATTCCCAAATATTTGGTGCAGCCCTTGTTTAAGGGTCTTCTCCCTGCTCCCTAAGAAATCCCTTGGGTCTAGTGGGGTGGATCCCTGATTGGGGAATGCCCTCCTTGGGCAATCCCCAATCAGGGATCTACTTGGGACTCGTACCCTTAGAAAGGGGAATTATCTACTTTTCAATGATACCTCTCCCATGTGTTTTGGTACTCGGGGGCTGAGATAGCCCCACAAACACAAAAGCAGTGAAAATGAAATGCACACGATCGTCATTACATTGAAGCAAAAAAAAAAAAAAAGCCTGGGGAAGCTCTTCCCCAGCTTCTGGGGTGAAAAACAAAAATGAGATCCCTTTGCTGTTTACAGCAGAGGGATTTGGTGGTCATATGATGAGGATGGAATGGTTTCGTCCTCTGCATACGAACACCGTGGCAGAGGACGGAACCGTTCTGTCCTCAGTACTGAAGTGGTTAATGCTGGCACTGGATGAAGCAATACGTGTTTATTTATTGCCCCCTAAGTAATATGTCTACAGGACCTGTTTATCAAGTATGCTGTACAAGTTAAGCTGCAACCAGCTATAACAATTTGAAACTCTCATTTCAATTTTTGTAAGTTTCTACAGTACAATGTCTATATTTTGAAAATTGTGTGCATATATGCTTTTATATTTTTCTGCAGTTGTATTTTAAAATGTCTTGTCTGGATACATGTAATTGTAACTCTGCAGACGTGTAATACAACAGATAAGGCAAATGAAAACAAAGCATAGAGAATATTTGGCAAAATGTCTGACTTTTGTGTTTACTCCTATTGCAGGTAACTCAAACAGGCCATTCAAATACATCATGGCAATCTGGACTACTGCATAGCACTGCCATTATCCTCAAGGTCATAGGTGGTGCATAAACTCAGCCATTCATGTTTCTGAAGTTCAATTGTGGAGTGTGATATCTGTAATTAAAGGTCTAAGAATCCCAATGCAGGGTGGTGCCATCCAATAGCAAGCCTTTTCTTTTAACCCAAATATATTTTCTTCAAATTTAGAGAATGCAGTTTAGCTTTGTTGCTTAAAGTGATGCTACAGCTAAGTCTGTATTCACTAAGCAACTCACTCACCTAGGGTCGTCCTAACTGTTAAATAAAACCTAATCCCGAGTCACAGGATCAGGATTGGTTGAATTTTGTTGTCAAAAATAGAATACATGAACATGGAGATGTTGCCAGTATACTGACACAAGCATCTGAACATTTGTAAATCTAATGTTGTTGCATATTTTGTGAGCATTCAGGAAAGGTATGTATTGTCTGCAAAAGAAAGTAAAGAGTCACAAATGTTTGAAGGGTAAGAATAAGTGGATCTTCATGTTTGGAGATGGTGAGATTGCATGTCGATATGCAATAGGCAAGTAGAAAATTATTTTACATTGGAGGAATAACAAAGTTAAATGTAGACTTGCATGTTCACATTACATTTCTACGTGCAAATTTTTCACCTGGTGAAAGGTCTCCATAATTAAACTTTAAACATGAGAGCACGACTTGAGAACCTGTGTCTGACATACTTTTCCAGCAATGCTCCTGGACCTCTTGAAGAATTCCATCAACATCAGACGTTTGCACCAAACATAGCATTAATCCTAATCCTACATCAAACATGGCAGGAAACTATAACTTCACTCAGAAAGTGGTCTTTGTGTGGATTGCTGTAGGTCCATTTAGTTTTTAGAGACATGCCACAAAATATTGTTGTCAGGATTTCGTTGGCTTAACTTACAGAGATATCTTGACTGTTTATTCACAATTCTGGGTCCTTGGAGGATTTGTAAATTCCAAACCTGAAAAATAAATTCATCCAAATGAGCATCCCCATCAAGGATGGAAATTACTCCTGCTACCTCATCCTGCTCAAACTCATGCCAGCCTTTTCGACAGTCAAACATTCCTCTCCACTCAAAAAAGATGCATGATTTGTTCCTATAGAGTCCTACAATAGCTTGCCTCCTACCACTGACCACATCATCCAGTATAGATAGTAACCTCAAGATCCCAGATGTTTAGTATCCTCTATGAAGCACCATAGGCTTCTATCCACTCTCTTGTCATCATCAACCACTACATGGTACCCCTTGTTCATTACTCACTGACAACACAAATTCCATCAAGTCTCAAAATAACCTCAACCATTGACAATCGGGAACTCAAATCTTTCCTTGTACTCATCCAAAATTGGCTGCAAACTACCTGAAGCTCGACACATTGAAAACGGAATACCTCTTATTCACCACCTACACCAACAGTCACATATTGTGATATTGTGATATCTGAATCAACCTAGATGGCCTTTAAACCTAACTGACAAACTACACAAATCCCTTTGAATTTACATTTCATCCAAACCTCTCACTAAAAATATGTTAGTAGAAAAGACAAGAGCATGGCACTTGCTCTCCCTTGTGAAGAAAGTGAAACCTTTACTTCCTGACACTGATTTCCAAACAACAGTGCAAGCCTTGGTGCTCTCTAATTTGGGTGAAGGCAACAGTTAAGTCAACAGCCTCCTAAATACTCTTGTGGCAACCTTGAAATGCATTGTCCATACAGTGGCACATCTCATCAAAGGTCTGAAGAAATTCAACCACATCAACCATCTTTGAAGACACCTGCATTGGCTTTCCATTTAGGCATATTTAAAATTCTAGACCAGATGCCTAGTGTACAAATTCATCCGAAATGGCACTCCAACATATGTGACCAAGAAAATGAAAATATTTGCACACAGCACCTCACCAGGAGCTACATTATTGACAAGGTAGAGAGAACAAGATACAGAAATGAAAAAAAACAAAAACAAGCCTTTCCCATCTACACATCCGGAATCAGGAACAATATCCCCATTGTCATCAGGCTATTCCAACCCTCCTGCAATTAAAAAGACACTGAAAAGATATCTCTTCAAGGTGCACACCCCACTAATTCACTGAGAATACCTATTGCCAGGCTCTTGTATAATTATTGTATCATTCTCTGGGCTCTCACCAATTCTTCAGTGCTTTGTTACTTCCCTTCAGGGTTAACATTATTCCCAAAAAATGTGTATACATACATACGTACATAAATATGCCAAAAGGAACACTGGTCACTTTGGATCATTGTGGAATTTGTAAATCCTCAGAGAATATGACTGGCTGGATGTAGCTGAAAATTTACTTGTGGTGGCCATTACAAGAAGACAGAAAACCTGAACGAAAGAAGGCTTTCTGGATCCTTTGGTTCGCTATCTAATGTTGTATTTAAGTCAAAGCAATGGTTACATAATTCAGGTATGATCCTATGATTACTTCTATGAATTTCCAATTCATTTTGATGATGTATGGGTTATATGATTTATATACTGGTGATGGTTTTGTGTAATATTTGTTAATACTTGACACTGGAAGCTGTTGATGTGTTGTAATACAGTTCAGGTATGGTGATGGTTCTGGAATAAATTGTTTGGAATTCATCACATACTGATTTTTCTTACACTTATTATATCACAAAAGGCCCTACCTTCAGCAGTCATTATTTGGTTAAAACCCCATATCTGGTAATACAAGATGACATTCAAACCTGAGGCTTGACAAAATGTGTTGGGGAATGTAAGAGGACAGTTGGAGCATCACAATACCCCAGAGACGATGGGAGAGCACTGTAGAGTTTTATGAGTCTACCTCTGCACTCAGAGATTGTGCACAGCACTGAAAGCCCTAGTCTGATGGTTTGGTTGGTCAGGAGATCTGCAAAGAGTTTGGCCATAGGACAGGTCTACAGTCCAAGACCCCTGTTCGTGACCAAAGCTCTGGACAGCTAGTTTAAGTGGGATGGAGGTTGGCCAAAGGGCCTAGATGTAGGCTTGTCCCTGCACCTAATCACAGCAGTGGTTATTTGTTTTATCAGGGGAGTAATGTTTATCATTACAAATTCCCAAATAGTCTCAAAAATACTTTGTTAAGGGTTAGTTATTTGTAAATATCTAGAAGCAAAAAGTAATTGTTGCAAAAATGGAACTTTCCCTAGAAACTTCAGTTGAAAGAGTTTTGTTTTAAACCCCACAGCTACTAAATTAAATTGTTTGGATATGTTTAGAAACACAACCATAAATCACCTGCAATGTACTACTCATGACCTCGCACATAATGTCACGTATTGCATCACAAAAGATATTATTAGTGACATCACATAGTATCTTGCACTAGGAATTCAAATGTGTGATTTAGTTTGGATATGTCACAACCCCCTCTTGCACCCTCTGTACAGTGGGTTTGGTGCACAGGGCTCATGTTGTATTTCCCCTGTGGCACTTCATGGCCTCCTCTAACACCAGCATAAACACCCCTCCGGCTTCCTAGTCTCACTATACTTAACCTCTTGACAGGCCCCTTCCCAGACCATTAGAACAATATGGTACCATTGTTCAATTAAGTTTTTGGTTTGCACACGGCAAGGAATAGACATGGGTTTCCTGTTTATTGGTTCCAACCACCATGACCTACTGACTCCACCTGCAAATGTTAGTTGATTCCACCTGCTTCTGTTAATTGGTTCCAACTGCCATGACCTATTGACTCCACCTGCTAATGTTAATTGATTGCATTTGCCTACATTAAAGGTCAAAACCATTAGGCTAGCAGGTGTTCTCTCCCAGGACCGGTTGAAACCTTCCTGTCTCCCATGTAGGCCATGTGCCTTTCAGGAGTCAGCCACACCCATCGAGTATTTAAACCACACATGAAACTTGAGTCAGTGCTTTGCCTCATTCCTGTCCTGAGCAAGCATCATCCCTGCACTCACATCTTGAGTCAGCTGGATTCCTCTAGTGCCCTAGTTTTCCTCAGGCAAAGCCTCCCTACAGCTCCTGTGATCCTGACGCTCTTGACGCTTCTGTTGTCTTTGCTATCAGTGTGGCGATTCTTCTTCCTCTTTGGCTTCTTGTGCCACAGCCACAAAAACATCCTCCAGATTCCAGTTTAAAGTAGGAGAGGCAAGGCTAAGTACTTGATGACAGGTTAGTGTCCACTAATCCTTAGAATAAGCCGAAGACTACCTATAAGACTGAGTTCTGGAAATCAGACACTACCTTTGTTTAAATAGCTCTGGCTCTCTGAACTCCTTTACAGAGTGGGCACTCTGGACTTGAATGATATAAGAACTTAAATCTACCACTAGTAAATCTTTACAAATTGACATAATGAGAATGAGAGAGGACTTATTAGAACTCACTATATATCTATACAAACGTGCACAAAGTACTGAATATAAAATCATTATTGGGAATGCCAGAAACCCCAGCCTTAAATGTTGATTTGCTCCTGCTTTCCTGCAGTACTTGTGGTGAAGCTTTTAAGTGCAGTACATTCACACCCACACAAAAGGTCCAGGGAGTGAAGAACCTCTTACGCAGTGCCACAAGGCAGCAGACCAGGACCAGTAACGCAAGCCTATCCTTTCTTATTTTGTCCCTTCCCCTCAAGGGCAGTGTATGATTAAAGGGTTCCTCAATCATAGGCTACCCTCCAAGGTGATAAGAGGTCCACCATTGCCTCTGCAGTCGGAACCAGGTGAGTGCGTGACAGCATAAGTGACATGCTGATGTTGTGTTATATTAGATTGTTTTATTGTTATCACATTTTCCCTTACCTTTGGCCAAACACTGTGCCAAACCATTGTGTGATATAACACACAGAGCATAGCCTGTGCAGATCCCATGATTAGCCATCACATTCTTTTAAGAGTGGAATTTTATTGGGTACACTTGTCAGTAGGGATTACTAGTGTAGGTACACAAGGAACATGTAGAAGCACTCTGCTGTCCCTTGAATTTGGGCAAAATGGTCAATAGAACAGAATGCTCACATGACATCCTCCTTGAAATCTGTAGCGTGTGGATTTTATATGTGCTGCTGAAATTGTATCAGCTTAGCATTCAGGTCCTGTTATACATACCCACATAATTTGGCTTAAAAATAAAAGTTGTAATATAAGTATTTCTCCAGCAGGAGACACTTGTAATGAAGTGAATCTAACTATCAGCCTCACTTGTTCTTGCACTGCATGTGCGTAAGTAGACTCTGGTGCTATGGCTTCTTCTCTTTTCTATTTTTTTGGTGAGTTGTAAGGAGGAGGATCAGTGGTTGAAGCAAGTTGTATCACAGACATCCTACCCTAAGTTCATATATGTCTTCTTACTGTTAAACAACTGTAGGAAAGTACCATCTTGCCTGGCATGTTACCCCCATACTTCACTGTATATATGTTGTTTTAGTTGTATGTGTCACTGGGACCCTGCCAGCCAGGGCCCCAGTGCTCATAAGTGTGCCCTGTATGTGTTACCTGTGTCATGACTAACTGTCTCACTGAGGCTCTGCTATCCAGAACCTCAGTGGTTATGCTCTCTCATTTCTTTCCAAATTGTCACTAACAGGCTAGTGACCAATTTCACCAATTTACATTGGTATACTGGAACACCCTTATAATTCCCTAGTATATGGTAGTGAGGTACCCAGGGTATTGGGGTTCCAGGAGATCCCTATGGGCTGCAGCATTTCTTGTGCCACCCATAGGAAACTCTGACAAATCTTACACAGGCCTGCCACTGCAGCCTAAGTGAAATAACGTCCACGTTATTTCACAGCCATTTACCACTGCACTTAAGTAACTTATAAGTCACCTATGTGTCTAACCCTTACCTGGTAAAAGTTGGGTGCTAAGTTACTTAGTGTGTGGGCACCCTGGCACTAGCTAAGGTGCCCCCACATTGTTCAGGGCAAATTCCCCGGACTTTGTGAGTGCGGGGACACCATTACACGTGTGCACTATACATAGGTCACTACCTATGTATAGCTTCACAATGGTAACTCCGAATATGGCCATGTAACATGTCTAAGATCATGGAATTGCCCCCCCAATGCCATCCTGGCATTGGTGAGACTCTAGCACAGACCCGGGTACTGCCAAACTACCTTTCCCGGGGTTTCACTGCAGCTGCTGCTGCCAACCCCTCAGACAGGTTTCTGCCCTCCTGGGGTCCAGCCAGGCTTGGCCCAGGAAGGCAGAACAAAGGACTTCCTCAGAGAGAGGGTGTTACACCCTCTCCCTTTGGAATAAGGTGTCAGGGCTGGGGAGGAGTAGCCTCCCCAGCCTCTGGAAATGCTTTGATGGGCACAGATGGTGCCCATCTCTGCATAAGCCAGTCTACACCGGTTCAGGGATCCCCCAGCCCTGCTCTGGTGCAAAACTGGACAAAGGAAAGGGGAGTGACCACTCCCCTGACCTACACCTCTCCTGGGAGGTGCCCAGAGCTCCTCCAGTGTGCTCCAGACCTCTGCCATCTTGGAAACAGAGGTGCTGCTGGCACACTGGACTGCTCTGAGTGGCCAGGGCCAACAGGTGACATCAGAGACTCCTTCTGATAGGCTCCTTCAGGTGTTGCTAGCCTATCCTCTCTCCTAAGTAACCAAACCTCCTTTTCTGGCTATTTAGGGTCTCTGCTTTGGGGAATTCCTTAGATAACGAATGCAAGAGCTCATCAGAGTTCCTCTGCATCTCTCTCTTCACCTTCTGCCAAGGAATCGACTGCTGACCGCGCTGGAAGCCTGCAAAACTGCAACAAAGTAGCAAAGACGACTACTGCGACCTTGTAACGCTGATCCTGCCGCCTTCTCAACTGTTTTCCTGGTGGTGCATGCTGTGGGGGTAGTCTGCCTCCTCTCTGCACTAGAAGCTCCGAGGAAATCTTATGTGGGTCAACGGAATCTTCCCCCTGCAACCGCAGGCACCAAAGAACTGCATCACCGATCCTCTGGGTCTCCTCTCAGCACGACGAGCGAGGTCCCTTGAACTCAGCAACTCTGTCCAAGTGACTCCCACAGTCCAGTGACTCTTTAGTCCAAGTTTGGTGGAGGTAAGTCCTTGCCTCCCCACGGTAGACTGCATTGCTGGGAATCACGTGTTTTGCAGCTACTCCGGCTCCTGTGCACTCTTCCAGGATTTCCTTTGTGCACAGCCAAGCCTGGGTCCCTGGCACTCTTACCTGCAGTGCACGACCTCCTGAGTTGTCCTCCGGCGTCGTGGGACCCTCTTTCGTGACTTTGGGTGAGCTCCGGTTCACTCCACTTTGTAGTGCCTGTTCTGGCACTTCTGCGGGTGCTGCTTGCTTTTGAGAGGGCTCCTTGTCTTGCTGGGGGCCCCCTCTGTCCCCTCACGCAATTAGCAACATCCTGGTCCCTCCTGGACCACAGCAGCATCCAAAAACCCTAACTGAGACCTTTGCAGCTAGCAAGGCTTGTTTGCGGTCTTTCTGCACAGAAACACCTCTGCACGACTCTTCATGACGTGGGACATCTATCCTCCAAAGGGGAAGTTTCTAGCCCTTGTCGTTCTTGCAGAATCCACAGCTTCTACCATACAGTGGCAGCTTCTTTGCGCCCACAGCTGGCATTTCCTGGGCATCTGCCCACTCCCGACTTGATCGTGACTCTTGGACTTGGTCCCCTTGTTCCACAGGTACTCTCGTCAGGAAATCCATTGTTGTTGCATTGCTGGTGTTGGTCTTCCTTGCAGAATTCCCCTATCACGACTTCTGTGCTCTTTGGGGAACTTAGGTGCACTTTGCACCCACTTTTCAGGGTCTTGGGGTGGGCTATTCTTCTAACCCTCACTGTTTTCTTACAGTCCCAGCGACCCTCTACAAGGTCACATAGGTTTGGGGTCCATTCGTGGTTCGCATTCCACTTCTAGAGTATATGGTTTGTGTTGCCCCTATCCCTATGTGCCCCCATTGCATTCTATTGTGACTATACATTGTTTGCACTGTTTTCTATTGCTATTACTGCATATTTTGGTATTGTGTACATATATCTTGTGTATATTTGCTATCCTCATACTGAGGGTACTCACTGAGATACTTTTGGCATATTGTCATAAAAATAAAGTACCTTTATTTTTAGTATATCTGTGTATTGTGTTTTCTTATGATATTGTGCATATGACACTAGTGGTACTGTAGGAGCTTCACTCATCTCCTAGTTCAGCCTAAGCTGCTCTGCTAAGCTACCTTTTCTATCAGCCTAAGCTGCTAGACACCCCTCTACACTAATAAGGGATACCTGGGCCTGGTGCAAGGTGTAAGTACCCCTTGGTACTCACTACAAGCCAGTCCAGCCTCCTACATTGGTTGTGCAGCGGTGGGATAAGTACTTGCAACTACTTACCACTTTGTCATATTGTACTTTTCATAAGAGAAAAATATACAAAACAAGTTCAGTGTATGTTCACCTAACCAAAAAGTTTTGCTTTTCTTTTCTTACTCTTTTGCTAAGTGCTGAAAAGTACCTCTAAACTTTCCAAAAGTTCTTAAAAAGTTTTAAAAGTTTTTTTCTGTTCTTTAAAAAGTTCTGAAACTTTTTCTTTCTCTTTCTGTCCCTTAAACCTTTTCTATAATGTCTGGTACAGGCCTAACTGTTGATCTGACCAAACTTGCTTATGATCACCTTAGCTGGAAAGGAGCAAGGAGTCTCTGCATTGAAAGAGGTTCAGGGGTAGGGAAGAATCCCTCAAGAGAACTGTTAGTTAATATGCTCATAGAACAGGATAAGACCTTAGTTGGCACATCTGTAGAGAAATTAGCTGATGGTTCACACTCTGATTCTGGGGTAGCCCCAGTAAAAGTGTTAGAAGGGAACCTTCTTGACCTGCCCATTAGCAGGCCACCTAGCATAGCTGGTACTAATGTGAGTTCCCATCACAGTAGGAGTGTTACTTCTGTAGGCCAGAATGTTAGAGTGCCATCTGTTAGGGAAAGGTCTCCCTCTGTCCATTCACACCATTCTTCTGTGTCAAGGCATGCCCAACCAACCCTCCCTGAAGACAGAGTGTTAGAAAGGGAACTCAATAGATTGAGAGTGGAAGAGTCCAGGCTGAAGCTTAAAAAGCAACAGCTGGATCTAGACAGGGAAGCATTTGACTTAGAAAAAGAAAGACAGAGGTTGGGGTTTGGACCCCATGGTGGCAGCAGCAGTATTCCAAATAGTCATCCTGCAAAAGAGCATGATTCTAGGAATCTGCACAAGATAGTTCCCCCTTACAAGGAGGGGGATGACATTAACAAGTGGTTTGCTGCACTTGAGAGGGCCTGTGTTGTACAGGAGGTCCCTCAAAGGCAGTGGGCTGCTATCCTATGGCTATCTTTCAGTGGAAAGGGTAGGGATAGGCTCCTTACTGTTTAAGAAAGTGATGCCAATAATTTTACAGTTCTTAAGAATGCACTCCTAGATGGTTATGGCTTAACCACTGAACAGTACAGAATCAAGTTCAGAGAAACCAAAAAGGAGTCTTCACAAGACTGGGTAGACTTTGTTGACCATTCAGTGAAGGCCTTGGAGGGGTGGTTACATGGCAGTAAAGTTTCTGACTATGAAAGCCTGTATAACCTAATCCTGAGAGAGCATATTCTTAATAATTGTGTGTCTGATTAGTTACACCAGTACCTAGTAGACTCTGATCTGACCTCTCCCCAAGAATTGGGAAAGAAGGCAGACAAATGGGTCAGAACAAGGGTGAACAGAAAAGGTCATACAGGGGGTGACAAGGATGGCAAGAAGAAGGATGGTAAGTCTTCTGACAAGGGTGGGG